>NC_091293.1:34692279-34707279 GCF_038502225.1 Cherax quadricarinatus | reverse complement strand
TAGTGCGTTCTGTTTTTTGTTAGCACATGTCGTTGCCTGTTAGAGCATGCCTTTGTCTGTTAGCATGTTTCGCCCGTGTGGATCACTCAGGTTAAAACAGAGGTTCTGAAGGCTGGATCAACCGACCGCAAATCGCGGCTCCAGTCTTCATCCAGACAGGTTTTCCTAAGAATTTTAAGAAGTAAGCATTCACCTCACTGCGCTCCCCCACAGGTTCCTCTTATTGCTAAAATTTCCCCTCGCATCCAACTTTTAGGCAGGAGACGGCCACGAATTATTATTTTTTTTTTAGAACTTGAAATGAAGTTTCCAGCAATATATCTGACATATTTGCCACGGCAAAATTCTCGCCCTGTTCCATCTTCAGCCCCGATCGAGGGCAGTCGTAGATGGATGAGGTTGACGGGGTCGTAAATGGATGAGATTGATGGGGTCGTAGATGGATGAGATTGATGGGGTCGTAGATGGATGAGATTGATGGGGTCGTAGATGGATGATATTGATGGGGTCGTAGATGGATGAGGTTGATGGGGTCGTAGATGGATGAGGTTGATGGGGTCGTAGATGGATGAGATTGATGGGGCCGTAGATGGATGAGGTTGATGGGGTCGTAGATGGATGAGATTGATGTGGTCGTATATGGATGAGATTGATGGGGTCGTAGATGGATAAGGTTGATGGGGTCGTAGATGGATGAGATTGATGGGGTCGTAGATGGATGAGATTGATGGGGTCGTAGATGGATGAAACTTTTGAGGTCGTAGATGGATGAGATTGATGGAGTCCTAGGTAAATAAGGTAGATGCAGTCGCAGATGGATGAGAATAATGGAGTAGTATATGTATAAGATTAATGTAGTAGTAGATGGATGAGATTGATGGGTCGTAGATGGATGAAATTGATGGGGCGTAGATGAATGAGATAGATGGAGTCACTGATGGATGAGATTGGTTGGGTCATTGATGGATGAGACTGATGGAGTCACATTGATGGATGAAACTAATGGAGTCATTGATGGACGAGATTGATAGGGTCATTGATGGACGAGATTGATAGGGTCATTGATGGACGAGATTGATAGGGTCATTGATGAATAAGACCGATATAGTGACATTGATCGATAAGACTGATGGGATCATTGATGGATGAGATTGATGAGGTCACTGATGGATGAGACTGATGGAAATATTGATGAGACTGATGGAAAGATTGACGAATTAGGTTGCTGGAGTCACACTGATAGAAGTCCTATTGATGATGATATGATGTTAGAGGCCTGACAGGAAATGGTGTCATAATGGGGAGGCCTAACAGTAAATTGAATTATAACGACGGAGGCCTAACATGAAACTGAGTCATAACGAGGGAGACCTATCAGAAAGCTGTGTCATAATAAGGGAGGCCTAACAAGAAATGGAGTCATAATAAGCGAGGCAACTTCACTTGTAGATGTTATTTGGGGTGATGATTAAGGTGGAAGGTTCGTAGTGAAGCCATTTTCAAACTTCTTGAACTACTTCTGGAGAAGTGATACAGCTTTGTTTTGTTTCCATAAATGAAACGGAATGGTTTGATGATTTCCGGTACCTGGGTATTACAAACACAGGTAAGAACGGCATGTGAGACCTGGTCGTAATGGGAATATGGAGCAAACAAAACTCAGCAGTGGACTGTAATGTATATTTGCCTTCACCAGATATCTAGAAGTATGTACATTATTTACAATATGTACAGATAGAAATGGTAAGTGTACATCCAGATAACAGATGGCAAAGCAGAGGGAAGAGAGTCTGCACTGCGCTCAACCAGCAGCTAGGCAAGTCTGTTAATTCGCTTAGCATAAGAACTTAAGAACATAAGAAAGAAGAAACACTGTAACAGGCCTACTGACCCATGCGGAGCAGGTCCATGTCCCTCCCGGATTAGCCCAATGACCCCCCGGATTAGCCCAATAACCCACCCAGTCTGGTCACCTCCACTCAAGGATGGAGCACGGCACCAGACCTAGCAGCACAAGCTAGTCAGGTCCAACTCACACCCACCCATGTATTTATCTAACCTATTTTTAAAACTACACAACTTTTTAGCCTGAATAACTGTACTCGGGAGTTTGTTCCACTCATTCACAACTCTAATACCAAACCAGTGCTTTCCTATATCCTTCCTGAATCTGATTTTTTCCAACTTGAAACCATTGCTGCGAGTCCTGTCTTAGCTGGAAATTTTCAGCACGCTATTTACATCCCCTTTATTTATTCCTGTTTTCCATTTATACACCTCGATCATATCTCCCTTAATTCTACGCCTTTCGAGAGAGTGCAGATTCAGGGCCCTCAGTCTATCTTCATATGGAAGATTTCTGATACATGGGATCATCTTTGTCATCCTCCTCTGTACGTTTTCCAGAGCATTTATATCCATTCTGTAATACGGTGACCAGAACTGAGCAGCATAGTCTAAATGAGGCCTAACCAAGGATATATAGAGTTGAAGAACAACCTGAAGACTTCTATTATTTATACTTCTAGATATGAAGCCAAGAATTCTGTTAGCTTTATTGTGAACACTAATGCACTGTTGTCTTGGTTTTCGATTACTACTAACCAGAACTCCTAAATCCTTTTCACAATCAGTAGTATTAAGATCTACATTATTTAATTTATATATGGTATGGTTATTTAACTGTCCAACATTTAGAACTTTGCATTTGTCAATATTAAACTGCATCTGCCACTTCTCCGACCATTGCATCAGTCTATTCAAATCATCCTGGAGTGCTCTAGTGTCCTCATTAGAATGAATTGGACGGCCTATTTTGGTGTCATCAGCAAATTTGCTTGTGTCGCTATTTATTCCCTCATCTATGTCGTTTATGTAAATTGTGAACAACGGGCCCAACACTGACCCCTGAGGAACACCGCTTGTGACTTGCCCCCATTCTGATTTCTCCCCATTTATGCAAACTCTCTGCTGCGTATTTGTCAGCCATGCCTCTACCCAGCAAAAAATTTCTCCTCCTATTCCGTGTGCCTTAAGTTTCCTTAATAGCCTCTGGTGTGGAACTCTATCGAAAGCCTTACTGAAGTTCATATACACAATATCATATTCATTACCACGATCTACCTCCTCAAACACCTTAGTGAAAAAAGTTAGTAAATTCGTAAGACAGGAACGCCCCTTTGTAAAACCATGTTGAGATTCATTAATCAATCTGTGCCTATCAAGATGGCTACGAATTGCTTCGCCAATTATCGATTCCATAAATTTTCCCACTATGGAGGTAAGGCTTATTGGTCTGTAGTTCGAAGCCAAGGACCTGTCACCTGCCTTGTAAATAGGTATTACATTTGCCATTTTCCACTTATCAGGCACTATGCCAGTTTGTAGTGATATGTTAAAAAGATTAGCCAAAGGTATGCTAAGTTCCTCTTTACATTCCTTTAACACCCTTGCAAACAGTTCATCAGGGCCTGGGGATTTGTTAGGTTTTAGTTTCTCTATTTGTCTGACGACCATGTCACTAGTTACAGCAATCGTACATAGTTTATTATCCTGTTCTACATAATCTATTATTTCATGAATATCGCTAGTATTTTCCTGGGTGAAAACTGAGAGGAAGTAGGTATTTAGAATTTCGCACATATCCTTATCACTGTCAGTGATCTGACCAGAGTTACTCTTAAGTGGGCCAGTCTTGTCCCTTATCTTACTTCTGTATACCTGAAAGAACCCTTTTGGGTTAGTCTTTGAATCCCTTGCGACCCTAGCCTCATAATCCCTTTTTGTTTTTCTTATTCCTTTCTTTATTTCACTCTTTAATTGAATATATTGATTTCTTAACTGCCCATCCCCTCTTTTGATACGCCTATATATGCCTCTCTTTTGACCAATGAGATGTTTTAATCTATTGTTCACCCATTTGGAATCATTTTTATTAGATCTAATTTCCCTACTCGGAACAAAAGTTGTCTGGGCAGCTAGAACTATGCTCTGAAAAACGTCATATTGACAACCAAGATCACCTACCTCACCCAGGTAATTTTTCAGTCACATGAAGTTGGCCAAGCGAAAATCTGGGACAGAGATTTGATTGCAGTTATCTGGGTAATTCCATGATATATTGAAACTAAGTGATTTGTGATCACTTTCCAGAAGCTCATCATTAACCTCAAGATTATTAATTAGTGAATCTTTGTTGGCAAGAACCAGGTCAAGCAGATTGTTTCCTCTAGTATGTTCTGCCACAACCTGTTCTAAGAAGCAATCCTGAACCGTATCAAGAAAGTCACTAGACTCAAGATTTCCTGTCATATTATTCCAATCAGTTTGTCTAAAGTTAAAATTTCCCATTATCACAATATTTTCATATCTAGATGCCATATGAATTTCGTCCCATAGCAGCTTACTGAAATCCCTATCAAGGTTTGGGGGCCTATAAATCAAACCCAAAATTAATTTGCCACGACACTCGAGAAACTGTAGCCAAACAGATTCTGTGTTCGATGTTTCTAATCTTATATCATGTCTAAGACAACAATTTAAATTTTCTCTGACATCGCCACTCCACCCCTCTTCCTGTTGACCCTATCAGTGTGGAATAGTTTATAACCCTGTATGTTGCATTCAGAAGGCATTTCTCTATCTTTCAGGTTGAACCAGGTCTCTGTTATACCAATAATATGTATATTACCTGCATTTGCACGTAATCTTAGCTCATCTATCTTATTTCTTAGACTCCTACTATTTGTATAGTAAACCTTAAGGAAGCTAGTCACTCGTTGCCCTCTACTATCTTTCTTTGTATGTTGATCAATTGATTTGCCATTACTAGCAACTTTATTTTGAATATTGTCTTTTAAACATATCCCTGAGGTACTGATTAAATGATTGATTGTTAAACCCTTAGCACTCAGTTCGTTGGTTGGGAGGCATCCTATATGGGAGCGTGACATTTGCCCAATAAATTGCAACATATTCTTTGCATGCCACAATGGGTAAGTGAGTAGCGAAGTGGAGACTCACAGGCAAACGTGACAGACCCAGCACAGAGCCCTTTTTACTGCTCCGTGCAGGTCATAGTGTCCTCATTAGACTGAGACGTGTAGAAGGTAAGGTTGTCCTGTGTGAGTGTTCTGATGTGGGTGTCATCATGATTCTCCTTTTCCTTGGAAGAGGAATCAGTGGGTGAGTCTACATTGGTACTGGTAGGTGACAGCGGGTCGAACTCACAGGCTGTGCTGTTGGTACATCTAGCCCGATAGAAATAGTTCTTGTTTCGGTCAATTTAACGAGAGGATAAACCCACAACGGGTGACCACAGGAACTGTGCTCATACCGACTGAGTATAAGTAGCTTTGAAGTAAATAATATATTCACATACCTTTCATCAGTGATTATAGAAGAAGAAATTCCTAAATACTGCATATATAATGAACACTCAAAGGGATTAAAAATAATCTCCAAATGTCCTTAGTAAATGTTCATGACTGAAACGTGAATGACCAAACACCGCTATCAAACTAATATGAACAGAGGAAAATGATATATATATATATATATATATATATATATATATATATATATATATATATATATATATATATATATATATATATATATATATATATATATATATATATATATATATATATATATATATATATATATATATAATATACGTTTAAAGATACGGTTTAATATATACGTTCATAGATCTGTTTTTTCATTTATGTTATTGAAAAATTAATAATTTTGTACTAAAAGAACATTAGAAAACTTACCTAACCTTATTATAACAAGCGCAAATTAATTTAGCCTAATCCAACTAAATATATTTTAGATTAGTTTACAACAATTAAATAATAAGTAGCACTATGAACTATATCTTTTTTTGTTAGGTTCAGAATTATTTTTTTGCGATATTATTGCATACATAAAAATTCGCTTGCCTTATTCGGCAACAAGAGCGTTGCAATTTAAGCCAAAATGGCAAGTTTTACTTATTTGGCACTACATATATATATATATATATATATATATATATATATATATACAAAAGAACCACTGTGAAAGAATAGAGAAGTTCCAAGTGCTTTCGTGAGTACTCACATTATCAATGTGAGTAGTTGGTTTAGAAAGACACGTAAGCAAACACTATAACATATTTATTAGAAAACGTTTTGGTCCTGGGACCTTGATCACTTCTAACATACAGAGGTAGAAAGACATTATATATAGGCGGAGAGTGAGGTGTGACGCACGTGACCTGAGGAATGTCATAAGAACATAAGAATGGAGGAACACTGTAGAAGGCCTAATGGCCCATGCGAGGCAGGTCCTTATCAAAAACAACCTCTGCCTATGATGAGGACGGGTAGACGATGATATCACGTGACTCCTGTGTTGTTGGGTTGGTGCTGCTTAAGTATCATGTATGCCAATGTTTTTGAAATTTTGTAGTTTCCAGTGTTGCGTTCTATAGTGTCGGTGACGGCGATTAGTGAGGCTTCTAGGCACGGTCGGCGTCTGAGGTCTGGTTCGGTGAGAACGAGTTGTGCCTCATTCCAGTTCATCAAATGCCCCGTGGAGTCTCTGTGGAGGATACATGCGTACCTTACATCGTCTCTGTTAGAGGCATTTCGATGCTCATTCAGGCGGACTGCAAGATCTCTGCCTGTCTCGCCTACATATGTCTTGGGACAGAACCCACAGGGGATAGCGTAGACGCCTGCTGTAGAAGTTAGAGGTGTGGGGCTGCGTTTCGTAGTGAGGTCTTTGATAGATGATGTGTTTATGGTGGAAACGTTGATGTTACTCATAGCAAGTGCCCTGCTAGTATTCGTGGCAACATCGCCACGCAATCAACATTCTGAGACAGAGGCTCACGGAAAACCACGACCTCCCTTTACCTCTTCTAGATTTCATCAATCTAGTGGAACTTTGTGTTAATTTCAACTTCTTCAAGTATCAGGACAACTGTTACAAACAATGCTTTGGGATGGCAATGGGCAGCCCGCTCAGTGCTGTGCTTGCCAACCTCTTCATGGAAAACCTGGAGACAGAGAAATTCAGCACCCTCATTCCCAACACCGTTACCTGGCTAAGATACGTTGATGATATATTGGTTTTCTATCCGAGACGTCTCAATATCCAGGCCATTCTCAACAAGATCAATGCAGTTGAACCATCAATAAAGTTTACACTTGAACTCGAAAATGATGGCAAACTTCCTTTCCTCGACGTTCTAATGTGCAGATCTCCCAACAGTGACAAACTTCTCTTCAAAGTGTATAGAAAGCCTACCAACAAGGACGATCTTATACACTTTTATTCACACCAAGACACCCGCACTAAGAGAGGAGTCCTCATTGGCTTCTTCTTGAGAGCTCTTCGCATCTCCAGCCCTTGTTTTCTAGAAGAAGAATGCACTTACATAACACAAGCCTTTACACGTCTTCAGTTCCCACCTTTCTTCATCCGAGATTGCAGACTCAAGGCACAAGCTATCCTCAACAAACCGCCCATGGAACAGCCCCCTAAACAGTTCATAGTAATCCCATGTGGCGATGTTGCCACGAATACTAGCAGGGCACTTGCTATGAGTAACAGCAACGTTTCCACGATAAACACATCTATCAAAGACCTCACTACGAAACGCAGCCCCACACCTCTAACTTCTACAGCAGGCGTCTACGCTATCCCCTGTGGGTTCTGTCCCAAGACATATGTAGGCGAGACAGGCAGAGATCTTGCAGTCCGCCTGAATGAGCATCGAAATGCCTCTAACAGAGACGATGTAAGGTACGCATGTATCCTCCACAGAGACTCCACGGGGCATTTGATGAACTGGAATGAGGCACAACTCGTTCTCACCGAACCAGACCTCAGACGCCGACCGTGCCTAGAAGCCTCACTAATCGCCGTCACCGACACTATAGAACGCAACACTGGAAACTACAAAATTTCAAAAACATTGGCATACATGATACTTAAGCAGCACCAACCCAACAACACAGGAGTCACGTGATTTCATCGTCTACCCGTCCTCATCATAGGCAGAGGTTGTTTTTGATAAGGACCTGCCTCGCATGGGCCAGTAGGCCTTCTACAGTGTTCCTCCATTCTTATGTTCTTATGACATTCCTCAGGTCACGTGCGTCACACCTCACTCTCCGCCTATATATAATGTCTTTCTACCTCTGTATGTTAGAAGTGATCAAGGTCCCAGGACCGAAACGTTTTCTAATAAATATGTTATAGTGTTTGCTTACGTGTCTTTCTAAACCAACTACTCACATTATCAAGGAACTATGTTCCTTGATAATGTGAGTACTCACGAAAGCACTTGGAACTTCTCTATTCTTTCACAGTGGTTCTTTTGTATGTATATATATATATATATATATATATATATATATATATATTATATAAATTTATATTTTATATATATATATATTATTCCTATTGGTAAAAAAAAATAGTTTAAAAGATGGGGTGGTAGGGGAAGTGGAATATTCAAATGGCTTCAGGAAGAAATCCAAATATTCTTCCTTGAAGCCTTTTTATCCACTTCTCCGAGGCTATGGGTCCCACAATTTACACCAGAGGCGGACCCCATTATATATATATATATATATATATATATATATATATATATATATATATATATATATATATATATATATATATATATATATATATACATATATATATATACACGTGCAACATCTGGGTATCTTTATTTTAGTGGCTTTTTCAATACAAATTCAAGGACATAAATTAGAAGACAGTAGAACTATATACAAAAGATGAGGTAATCAACGCCTCAGCCTTGGAGTTAGTGAAGAGCACCGTAGTCATGAAGTATCTGGAGCACAGTCAAGAAGGCTGGCGCTTAAATACTGGCGTCAGGTGGTAAGGGACGTGTAGCAAACCAAGACATTGTCACTTGTAAGCGGGGTTGCCCAGTGGAAGAAGGTCATAGCGGAGGGACGGGTTAGTAGTAATGAAGAAGGTTGTGGAGATGTCCTCTGAACCAAGATACCATGATGTTGCAGTGTCGGACAAGTAGTACATGAATGGTATACAATACCGACAATATGAAAATTAGTTTAACTGTCTACTGTCTTTCAATTGATGTCCTTGAATTTGTATTGATAAAACCACTGGATGGCGAAACGTCTACTATAAAGATGTCCAAATGCTGCACATGTGTCTAATTTTCATCAAGTGAGAGGTAGTTAAAAAGCGCTATCCTCTGCCGTGAGATTATAGTCTTAAGAATCTTGCCAGTGACTGACAGTGACATTTGTCTGTAGTTGTTGATTTCCGCTCTGCTCTTCTTTTTGTAAACAGGAACTACATTTGCCTCTTTTCACAGAGAAGGTCATTTACACTGTGCTAGGCAGTGCTGATAGATGCGAGTTAGAGGTGCTGCTAGCTAGTTTGCACATCTATTCATCAGTGCATTAGTGTTCGCAATAAAGCTAACAGAATTCTTGGTTTCATATCTAGAAGTATAAATAATAGAAGTCCTCAGGTTGTTCTTCAACTCTATTTATCCTTGGTTAGGCCTCATTTAGACTATGCTGCTCAGTTCTGGTCACCGTATTACAGAATGGATATAAATGCTCTGGAAAATGTACAGAGGAGGATGACAAAGATGATCCCATGTATCAGAAATCTTGTAGATGAATGGTTCAGAGAACCGACATGTTGATAAATTAGACACATGTGCAACTCTTGGGTATCTTTATTGAGGAAACGTTTCGCCACACAGTGGCTTCATCAGTCCATACGTAGGAGAAACTTGAAGAACAGGAGGAGAATGAGGTAATCAGTCCCTCAACCTTGAGTCAATGTGTTCAGTCCATCAGTCTTGAATAGAATACGGCATATGAGCGGAGAAGCAGCTTATAAACCGTATGGCAGGAGAGGTGCAACAGTCATAGGTGGTGTCACACTTGTTCAATGTGGAAGTAGGTCGTGCCCAAGAATTAAGCAAGCGAAGAATTCCTAAGTATTAAGATCCCAAGAAGTTGCAGTGTCTGACAGGTTTGTAGATGAATGGTTCAGAGAACCGACATGTTGATAAATTAGACACATGTCAAGTTTCTCCTACGTATGGACTGATGAAGCCACTGTGTGGCGAAACGTTTCCTCAATAAAGATACCCAAGAGTTGCACATGTGTCTAATTTATCATCAGAAATCTTTCATATGAGGATAGACTGAGGGCCCTGAATCTGCACTCTCTCGAAAGGCGTAGAATTAGGGGGGATATGATCGAGGTGTATAAATTGAAAACAGGAATAAATAAAAGGGATGTAAATAGCGTGCTGAAAATTTCCAGCTAAGACAGGACTCGCAGCAATGGTTTCAAGTTGGAAAAAATCAGATTCAGGAAGGATATAGGAAAGCACTGGTTTGGTGATAGTCGTGGATGAGTGGAACAAACTCCCGAGTACAGTTATTCAGGCTAAAACGTTGTGTAGTTTTAAAAATAGGTGAACATGCCCTCGTCTGCTACACCTGACGTTACTATATAAGCGCCAGGCTCCTTTCTTCTGCTTCAGAATCTCCACGACTATGGTGCTCTTCGCACCTACTCCTAGGTTGAGGGACTGATTACCTCATCTTCTGTACATAGTTCTGTCTTCAAGTAATGTCCTAGAATTTGTATTGATAAAGCCACTGGATGGCGAAACGTCTACAATAAAGATACCCAGATGTTGCACATGTGTCTTAATCTCATCAGGTTAGATAAATACATGAGTGGGTGTGAGTTGGACCTGACTAGCTTGTGCTGCTGGGTCTGGTGCCGTGCTCCATCCTTGAGTGGAGGTGACCAGACTGGGTGGGCCATTGGGTTAATCCGGGGGGATGGTCATTGGCCTTATCCGGGGGGGACATGGACCTGCTCCGCATGGGTCAGTAGGCCTGTTACAGTGTTCCTTCTTTCCTATGTTCTTATGTTCTTGTACTCGACTCTTTCACACACACACACACACACACACACACACACACATCATTTACACTCACCATTAAAACAACAAAATCACATATATTTATACTAATTCCCTCGATATCCAGACTTAATAATAATAAAAAAACTTACATTATATAAAAGTTGCATAAGGTCTGTGGACGCTTAATAATTACCTTTTGTGTTGGATGCAGGAAATTAACCCACCTCAGGGCCATGCAAATTAATATACAGGAATAATGATATCAAGTCAGCCACTTTTTTTTTTTTACCGTGTAGAGGCGCACACTTGGATACCTGGCTTTTGTATGTCATCGCCTGTAAAAAGTCCTTTTGTTTTGTTCGTGATCGCTTGGGTGAGATCATTCTCTTTCGTTCGTGATCGCTTATTTACTGTAACAGGTCATTTTCTTTTGAGCATGATCGCTTATACAACAGGACATTGTCTTATGTTTGTGATGGGTTATAAAACAGGTCATTTTCTTCTATACATGATCGCTTATGAAAAAAATTTCGTAGTTCTTCTTTCTGTTCCTGACAACTCTTTTAAAATATTTAGTAATCTTCTTTTTCTTCGTCGTCGTTTTTATAAGTAAATAAATAAATATATATACATGTATATATATACATGTATATATATATATATATATATATATATATATATATATATATATATATATATATATATATATATATATATATATATAATGTCTTGCCGAATAGGCAGAACTTGCGATCTTGGCTTAAATAGCAACGCTCATCTTGCCATATAAGACAAGTGAAAATTTGTGTATGCAATAATTTCGCCAAAATCACTCTGAACCTAACGAAAAAAATATATTTCACTGTGTTTGTTTAGTATTAAATTACTGTAAACAAATCTAAAATATATTTAGTTGGGTTAGGCTAAAATAAATTGTTCTTGTTATAATAAGGTTAGGTAAGTTTTCTAAGATTCTTTTGGAGCAAAATTAAATTTTTTTACATTAACATTAATGAAAAAAATACATCTTTAAACGTATAAGAATTTTTTTTAGAAAGGTTTTAATTTTAAATGAGTTCTTGATAATTGACCAGTTTTACCTATTCGGCACGACATATATATATATATATATATTTATTTTTTTTATCACACTGGCCGATTCCCACCAAGGCAGGGTGGCCCGAAAAAGAAAAACTTTCACCATCATTCACTCCATCACTGTCTTGCCAGAAGGGTGCTTTACACTACAGTTTTTAAACTGCAACATTAACACCCCTCCTTCAGAGTGCAGGCACTATACTTCCCATCTCCAGGACTCAAGTCCGGCCTGCCGGTTTCCATGAATCCCTTCATAAATGTTACTTTGCTCACACTCCAACAGCACGTCAAGTATTAAAAACCATTTGTCTCCATTCACTCCTATCAAACACGCTCACGCATGCCTGCTGGAAGTCCAAGCCCCTCGCACACAAAACCTCCTTTACCCCCTCCCCCCAACCTTTCCTAGGCCGACCCCTACCCCGCCTTCCTTCCACTACAGACTGATACACTCTTGAAGTCATTCTGTTTCGCTCCATTCTCTCTACATGTCCGAACCACCTCAACAACCCTTCCTCAGCCCTGTGGACAACAGTTTTGGTAATCCCGCACCTACTCCTAACTTCCAAACTACGAATTCTCTGCATTATATTCACACCACACATTGCCCTCAGACATGACATCTCCACTGCCTCCAGCCTTCTCCTCGCTGCAACATTCATCACCCATGCTTCACACCCATATAAGAGCGTTGGTAAAACTATACTCTCATACATTCCCCTCTTTGCCTCCAAGGACAAAGTTCTTTGTCTCCACAGACTCCTAAGTGCACCACTCACTCTTTTTCCCTCATCAATTCTGTGATTCACCTCATCTTTCATAGACCCATCCGCTGACACGTCCACTCCCAAATATCTGAATACGTTCACCTCCTCATACTCTCTCCCTCCAATCTGATATTCAATCTTTCATCACCTAATCTTTTTGTTATCCTCATAACCTTACTCTTTCCTGTATTCACCTTTAATTTTCTTCTTTTGCACACCCTACCAAATTCATCCACCAATCTCTGCAACTTCTCTTCAGAATCTCCCAAGAGCACAGTGTCATCAGCAAAGAGCAGCTGTGACAACTCCCACTTTGTGTGTGATTCTTTATCTTTTAACTCCACGCCTCTTGCCAAGACCCTCGCATTTACTTCTCTTACAACCCCATCTATAAATATATTAAACAACCACGGTGACATCACACATCCTTGTCTAAGGCCTACTTTTACTGGGAAATAATTTCCCTCTTTCCTACATACTCTAACTTGAGCCTCACTATCCTCGTAAAAACTCTTCACTGCTTTCAGTAACCTACCTCCTACACCATACACTTGCAACATCTGCCACATTGCATCCCTATCCACCCTGTCATACGCCTTTTCCAAATCCATAAATGCCACAAAGACCTCTTTAGCCTTATCTAAATACTGTTCACTTACATGTTTCACTGTAAACACCTGGTCCACACACCCCCTACCTTTCCTAAAGCCTCCTTGTTCATCTGCTATCCTATTCTCCGTCTTACTCTTAATTCTTTCAATTATAACTCTACCATACACTTTACCAGGTATACTCAACAGACTTATCCCCCTATAATTTTTGCACTCTCTTTTATCCCCTTTGCCTTTATACAAAGGAACTATGCATGCTCTCTGCCAATCCCTAGGTACCTTACACTCTTCCATACATTTATTAAATAATTGCACCAACCACTCCAAAACTATATCCCCACCTGCTTTTAACATTTCTATCTTTATCCCATCAATCCCGGCTGCCTTACCCCCTTTCATTTTACCTACTGCCTCACGAACTTCCCCCACACTCACAACTGGCTCTTCCTCACTCCTACAAGATGTTATTCCTCCTTGCCCTATACACGAAATCACAGCTTCCCTATCTTCATCAACATTTAACAATTCCTCAAAATATTCCCTCCATCTTCCCAATACCTCTAACTCTCCATTTAATAACTCTCCTCTCCTATTTTTAACTGACAAATCCATTTGTTCTCTAGGCTTTCTTAACTTGTTAATCTCACTCCAAAACTTTTTCTTATTTTCAACAAAATTTGTTGATAACATCTCACCCACTCTCTCATTTGCTCTCTTTTTACATTGCTTCACCACTCTCTTAACCTCTCTCTTTTTCTCCATATACTCTTCCCTCCTTGCATTACTTCTACTTTGTAAAAACTTCTCATATGCTAACTTTTTCTCCCTTACTACTCTCTTTACATCATCATTCCACCAATCGCTCCTCTTCCCTCCTGCACCCACTTTCCTGTAACCACAAACTTCTGCTGAACACTCTAACACTACATTTTTAAACCTACCCCATACCTCTTCGACCCCATTGCCTATGCTCTCATTAGCCCATCTATCCTCCAATAGCTGTTTATATCTTACCCTAACTGCCTCCTCTTTTAGTTTATAAACCTTCACCTCTCTCTTCCCTGATGCTTCTATTCTTGTATCCCATCTACCTTTTACTCTCAGTGTAGCTACAACTAGAAAGTGATCTGATATATCTGTGGCCCCTCTATAAACATGTACATCCTGAAGTCTACTCAACAGTCTTTTATCTACCAATACATAATCCAACAAACTACTGTCATTTCGCCCTACATCATATCTTGTATACTTATTTATCCTCTTTTTCTTAAAATATGTATTACCTATAACTAAACCCCTTTCTATACAAAGTTCAATCAAAGGGCTCCCATTATCATTTACACCTGGCACCCCAAACTTACCTACCACACCCTCTCTAAAAGTTTCTCCTACTTTAGCATTCAGGTCCCCTACCACAATTACTCTCTCACTTGGTTCAAAGGCTCCTATACATTCACTTAACATCTCCCAAAATCTCTCTCTCTCTCCTCTGCATTCCTCTCTTCTCCAGGTGCATACACGCTTATTATGACCCACTTCTCGCATCCAACCTTTACTT
>NC_091293.1:34667279-34684779 GCF_038502225.1 Cherax quadricarinatus | reverse complement strand
TATTGCACAGTCCATGGATATATTGCACAGTCCATGGATATATTGCACAGTCCATGGATATATTGCACAGTCCATGGATATATTGCACAGCCATGGATATATTGCACAGTCCATGGATATATTGCACAGTACATGGATATATTGCACAGCCATGGATATATTGCACAGTCCATGGATATATTGCACAGTCCATGGATATATTGCACAGTCCATGGATATACTGCACAGTCCATGGATATACTGCACAGTCCATGGATATATTGCACAGCCATGGATATATTGCACAGCCATGGATATATTGCACAGCCATGGATATATTGCACAGTCCATGGATATATTGCACAGCCATGGATATATTGCACAGTCCATGGATATATTGCACAGTCCATGGATATATTGCACAGCCATGGATATATTGCACAGTCCATGGATATATTGCACAGTCCATGGATATATTGCACAGCCATGGATATATTGCACAGTCCATGGATATATTGCACAGTCCATGGATATATTGCACAGTCCATGGATATATTGCACAGCCATGGATATATTGCACAGTCCATGGATATATTGCACAGTACATGGATATATTGCACAGCCATGGATATATTGCACAGTCCATGGATATATTGCACAGTCCATGGATATATTGCACAGTCCATGGATATATTGCACAGTCCATGGATATATTGCACAGCCATGGATATATTGCACAGTCCATGGATATATTGCACAGTCCATGGATATATTGCACAGCCATTGATATATTGCACAGTCCATGGATATATTGCACAGTCCATGGATATATTGCACAGCCATGGATATATTGCACAGCCCGTGGATATATTTTACGTTCTTTTATGTTTTTTATATATTTGTTATACTGTTTATTTCTTTATCTACTATATTAAAAATTCCATGAATGCATTATACATTCTTGTACATATATTGTACATTCCTTTATCCAGGTTGCACATTATTTTGGCTATATTGTACATTCCTGTATCCTAGCCCATGTTGCCCTTATCCTAAGTTACGTTACACATATCCTAAGTTGAACTGCACTTATTCTAAGTAGCGTTGCACTTTTTATAAATTATGTTGCACTTATCCAGGTTATTTTGTCTATTTTGCACTTTTAAAAGCTACGTTGAGCTTATCCTAAGCTATGTTACTGTTATGTAAGCTATGTGTGATGCCTGTATCTAAGGCTACGATCCCCTTATCCTTAGCTATGATACCATTATCTTGGGCTATGATAGCGTTATCCTAGGCCAAGTTGAACACCACCCTGGGTGTTTTAGGCATAAAGTGGGTAGAGGAATGTGGTGGTGGAGTAAGCTTGCCAGTGATGGAACATGGGGGCGCCGGTCCCAGCTGCTAGGGGAGGATTATGGTGCTGTTGTTGGGGAGGATTATGGTGCTGTTGTTGGAGGATTATGGTGCTGTTGCTGGAAGATTTTGATGCTGTTGTTGGAGAAGGATTATGGTGCTGTTGTTGGGGAGGATTATGATGCTGTTGTCGGGGGGGGGATGGTGGTGCTGTTGTTGAAAGATGATTATTGTGCTGCTGTTGGAGGATTATGGTATTGTTGGGGAGGATTATTGTGCTGTTTTGGGAAGATGATTATGGTGCTGTTGTTGATGATTATGGTGCTGTTGTTGGAGAAGGATTACGGTCCTGTTGTTGGAGGATTATGGCGCTGTTGTTGGAAGAGAATTATGGCGCTGTTGTTGGATGATTATGGTGCTCTTGTTGTAGGAGGATTATGGTGCTGTTGTTGGAGGGTTATGGTGCTGTTTTTATTGATTATGATGATGTTGTTGGAGGATTATGGTACTGTTCTTGTTTACCTTGGAGGATTATGGTGCTGTTTTTGGGGGATTATGGTGCTGTTAGTGAAGTACGATTATGGTACTGTTCTCGTTGGAGGATTATGATGCTGTTGTTGGAGGATTATGGTGCTGTTGTTGGAGGATTATGGTACTGTTCTTGTTGGAGGATTATGGTGCTATTTTTGGATGATTATGGTGCTGTTGTTGGAAGATTATGGTGTTATTGTTAGAGGATTATGGTACTATTTTTGGATGATTATGGTACTCTCGTTGGAGGATTATAGTGCTGTTGTTGGAGGATGATTATGGTGCTATTATTGGAGGATTAAGGTGTTGTTGGGGAGGATTATGGTGCTGTTGTTAGAGGATTATGGTGCTGTTGTTGGATTAGCCTGCTATTGTTGTTGGAGGATGATTATGGTGCTATTATTGGAGGATTAAGGTGTTGTTGGGGAGGACTATGTTGCTGTTATTGAAGGATTATGGGGCTGTTGTTACTGGAGAACTATGGCCCTGTTTGTGGAGGATTGTGATGCTGTTGTTGGACGATTATAGTGCTGTTGTTGGAGGATAATTTTGGTGCTGTTATTGGAGAATTATGGTGCTGTTGTTGGAGGATTATGGTGCTATAAGAATAGTACCAAACAATACATCTCCATAGATATTGTGATCCATAAGCAAAGGTAATCAAATCAACCAATCTCTGTCTAATCAGGACAACGTTCAGGAAATTTAATAAAACAAATATGATCACCCATTAATAAAAGAGGGCAGTAGAGTAGCGGCAATGAATTACAGGTCAGTAACTTTAACATGTATAATATCCAAATTTCTGGAGAGGCTAGTAGGAAAAGATACTGGGACACTTAGAGAAAACCATCACGGTTTTAGGGAGGTATATAAAGCATTGATATGATACTACACCAGATAAGTCCTGAAATTAGAGTATCAAAAAGAGTTAAAAGACAGAGTGCTCCAGGGAATCAAGGAGTACCTAACTAACAGAAGACAGAGAGTAACGGTCAGGGGTGAGACATCAGAATGGGAGAGAGTAACACGTAGGGTTGTGGAAGGATCAGTGTTGGGACCATTACTATTTCTAGTATTTGCGAATGACCTGCCAACGAGAATTTGGTTCTGTCTTGTTGTTTCCTGATGATATTTAACTAATGAAAAGAATAAGAACAGTAGAGAATAGTGACAAACTCCAGAGAGACCACACCTTCTTCCAGATGTAATCAAAGTAGTACCTTCTCGAGTTCAATCCAAACAAAAGCTAGGACATGTAATTTTTAAAAGGTATAAACAGAGGGTGAATGTAATACCAAACATATCATCAGAATTATATATATAAACTGTATAACGTTAACAGCATATTCAAGATTATCAAATCATAGAACAGCTTTCATGAACTTGTACAAAGAATCCTTCAGAACGTTTTATACGGCATATATAAGGCTACTCAGTATGGCGCCCACGCCTGGTCAGACACATACAGAAGCTCGAAAAGATCCAAAGCTTTACCGAAAGACTAGTGCCAGAAAAAACATCACTACATTCAAAATCATAAGGGAAACTCGCAGGGTAAATAAAGACAGTTCGTTTTGAATTAAGAGAACTGGCAGATGTGCCTTCTTGATGAGCGGTGGGGATGTAAGGAAGAAAGGTGAATGTGAAGGTGAATGACTTGGATGGGGCAGCGGCGGAGGCAAATTCAGCACGCAGCTGCAAGAGTAGATATGATACTACCCGAGAGATGAGAATTCAGTGATACCGATCAAGGCAGTGAAAGAGGCGGAGCAGGAGTTGAATCTCGACCCGGCAAACACAACTCTGTAAGTACACACACACACACACACACACACACACACACACACCACACACACCACACACACACCACACACACACACCACACACACACACCACACACACACACCACACACACACACACACACCTTCAGTTATATATTAAATATTAATTTAGCTTAAGAAATTTATTACAGGCTCTTGTTTGGCAATGTCAAATTGAATTTTCAAGAGTATATATTAAAGTATGCGTTGCTGCGGCTACGGAAATCAATAGAGAGCTCGAGTGTGCGCCTCTGTGAGGGAGGCCTGACAGGGCACGCATTCCGTAGCTGGGTCACCTTTAACGAGGTCATTATACCTTACATATGAGTGGTCGATTCGTACCCTCCCTAAGACAATGGAACTCCTAGGTGACACTGACATCTTCGGCCAACTTGGGGTCTTAGTCCTAGCTTGGTGCTGGTGTGAAGAAAGGCCGTTGATATACGTTCTATTCACTAGTCTGGGATTCGTGATCTACTTTGGGGATGCCATAATGCTGGTAAAAGGTTCTTAATCCAAGGAATTAGAGCCACTCTTCCTTCTTGTGGAATTGTGGAATTAAGCCTGATCATCCCAGTTCCACAGTTGCTCTGTGATAGGAAAGGAGTAAATAATTTAGATCCGAGAGTATACAACTAGAGGTAAGAGGAGTATAAGGTCACTGGTGATCCAGTTTCCTTATACTGCTCATGGCCCCACCACGTTTCCTTCCTGAAGTTGCTGGTAGCCCCGAGATGTTTTTTTTTTTTCTGTATAGTGATGGTGGCTCGTATACATTTTTGATGGCCATAGCACGTTTCTCTCCTCATGATGTTGATGACCCAACACGTGTTTCTCTTCATAAAAATTGTGTCCTCAACACATTTCTCTCCTAAAAATGCTTATGCCCCCCCTAAATGTTCCATTTCCGTTCACTACTGGTGGTTCTAACACGTCTAAGCACGCTGATGAAAACTCTCTTCTACTCCAACAGAAAAAACTTGCCTAACATTTAGAGTGTAAAGAAAACTGTCATATGTTTGTGAAGGATGGGTTTTAAACGTTGTAGCAAGGAAGACGCTGGAAGCAGTGGAGTTGTAGCATTAAAGAGCGATGTGGCGTGAGCATTATGCAGAGAATTAGGAGCTTAGAAATTAGAAGGTGTGAGGTTACAAAAAATACTTGACCTGCTGGCAAAGTATGACCACTAGTACAACTGCAGTGTTGCTCTATTATTTATGTTTTTATGTCTTAGAAAAACAGAGTTCCAGATGTACGAGCACTGCGACAGGTGTTTTCCTGAGGTAGCTTTAGAAAGTTAGGTGAAACAAGTGTTGGAGCGAGGTTTGATACGAGTGGGACTTACCCAGCGCGGGCCAGTGGTCCTCTGCTGTCCTTCTTTCTCGGGTATGCCTTTTTTGTGTGCCTATATGTATATATTATTGCGTATGCAAAAATTTCGCAAAAATCATTCTGAACTAAACGAATAAAATATATTTCATTGCCTTTGTTTATTATTAAATTATTGTAAACTTATTGAAAATATATTTAGTTGGAATAGGATAAATTCAATTGCGCTTGTTATGATAAGGTTAGGTAAGTTTTCTAAGGTTCTTTTGGTACAAAATTATTAATTTTTACGTTAACATAAATGAAAAATATATATTTTAAACGTATAAGAGAAAATTTTAGAAAGGACTTAATTTTAGATGAGTTCTTGCTAATAGACCAGTTTCACCTATTCGGCACGACATATATACATATGCAAACAATCGCACACCGGCGATCTTAACTATGCAAGACAAGCCACAGGGGGGTGGAAATCTTTAGCTCAAGTACTTTCACACTTCTTAGTGCGTCATCAGGAGCTGTGCAATGTTGAGCAATGTGGCTTCTCTTGTATCGTTAAGATCGCCTGTCTGCGATTGTTTTGCATATATATATATATATATATATATATATATATATATATATATATATATATATATATATATATATATAAAACCCCTTTTCCTGTATATATTACTTAATATAAAAGGAGAAACTTTCGTTTTTCTTTTTGGGCCACCCCGCCTCCGTGGGATACGAACGGTGTGTTCAAAGAAGATATATATATATATATATATATATATATATATATATATATATCTTCTTTGAACACACCGTTCGTATCCCACGGAGGCGGGGTGGCCCAAAAGGAAAAACGAAAGTTTCTCCTTTTATATTAAGTAATATATACAGGAAAAGGGGTTTTATATATATATATATATATATATATATATATATATATATATATATAATGTCGTGCCGAATATGTAAAACTGGTCAATTAGCAAGAACTCATATAAAATTAAGTCCTTTCTAAAATTTTCTCTTATACGTTTAGAGATATATTTTTTCATTATTGTTAATGAAAAAAAAATTAATTTTGTTTCAAAAGAATCTTAGAAAACTTATCTAACCTCATTAAAACAAGAACAATTTATTTTAGCCTAACCCAACTAAATATATTTTAGATTTGTTTACAATAATTTAATACTAAACAAACACAGTCAAATATATTTTTTTCGTTAGATTAAGAATGATTTTGGCGAAATTATTCCATACACAAATTTTTGTTTGTCCTATATGGCAAATATATATATATATATATATATATATATATATATATATATATATATATATATATATATATATTAAAGTAGTGATGAAGGCGGCTCAGTGGCTCCTGCGGCAGAGTGGCTTCCTTTTCCTGAGCAGTCTCTGCAGCAGAGTAGCTTCCTCCTGAAATGGGCTGATGCTGAGTGGCTCCCTTTCACACCTATATGCTAATGACCTTTTTCACACCTATATGCTAATGACCTTAACCCCACAAACGACCCCCACCCATGACCCCACCCACGACCCCCACCCATGACCCCACCCACGCCGCCCACCCACGACCCCACGCCCCAGCGCCCACACGTCCGCGCCCCCGCGCCCCCACGACCCCCCACCCGCGCCACCCGTACCCCCCACCCGCGCCCCCCGTGCCCCCCACCCGTGCCCCCACCCACGCCCCCACGCCCCCTGCCCGTCACGCCGACCCAGCCACCCGCCCGCGCCCCTCGCGTCCGCCCGTCGCGCCCGCCCGCGCCTTCTGCTGCGCCTTCTGCAGCGTCGTCCCGATCGCCCCCATGCCCCGAATTTTCTTCCGATTTTTTTCGAATTTTTTTTTTTTAATTTCATTTTCTTGTGCTCTCCTCGGATCAAATTTTTGAGGTTCCCCCCACGTTCACCCCCTCCCCAATTTTTTTTTTCTCGATAATACTAAGACTCCATCTCCTCGGATCAAATTTTTGAGGGTCCCCCCTCCCACGTTCACCCCATCCCCTCCCCGCTCCCCGAATTTTTTTCCGATTTTTTTTTCATTTTCTTATGATCTCCATCTCCTCAGATCAAATTTTTGAGGTTCCCCCTCCCACTTTCACCCCCCATCTCCTTGGATCAAGTTTTTCTCGATAATACAAAGACTCCATCTCCTTGGATCAAGGTTTTCTCGATAATACAAAGACTCCATCTCCTCGGATAAGTTTTTTGGATTCCCCCCTCTGGGTATAAGCATTCAAAATGGACTCCCACTTGCATCCCAATTTTTTTTTCTCTTGATAATACAAAGACTCTACTTCCTCGGATCAAATTTTTCTCGAAATCAAAGTCTCCATCTCCTTGGATCAAGTTTTCTCGATAATACAAAGACTCCATCTCCTTGGATCAAAGTTTTTTCTCGATATCAACAATACCAAGACTCCATCTCCTTGGATCAAGTTTTTGGGTACCCCTCCTTCCACCCCCAAAATTTCTCCTCCATCTCCTCGGATCAAGTTTTTCTCGATATCAACAATACCAAGACTCCATCTCCTCGGATAAAGTTTTTTTCCCCCCTCCCACTTTCAATCCCAAGTATTTCTCCTCTATCTCCTTGGATCAAGTTTTTTCTCGATAATACAAAGACTCCAATTCCTCGGATCAAATTTTTTCTCGATAATACAAAGACTCCATCTCCTCGGATCAAGTTTTTGGATTCCCCCCTCTCAGGGTAAGCATTCAAATGAACTCCTCCTATGGGGGCATGGTAGTTTCTCTTACTACAGGTCTAAACAAGTGTGACGTCACCCCACCTGTGTTTACTCGGCGGTCAGTGACGTCACGTGATGACCTCACACATGCAGGCTGAATCTTGTCGACTTCCCCCCTATGTAAGTGACGTCACGTGATGACCCCGCACACAGGCTGAATCTTGTCGACTTCCCCCCTACACATTTCATATACAACATAGGGAAAACATTTTCACTCTTAAACCAGGATAACCCAAATAATTTCACATTTTTTCGTTAATACCCACATCAATCCACAATTTCTTTACAAAATACAACACAAGTCTAGACATTTTTCTCGTTTTAGCTATTTCATCTCAGGTCACTCCCCACGAAGTAACCTTCTCTCTCTCCTTCTCCCCACCCTCCCGAACCCTCACACTCCCACCAACACCTCACAATTTTCACTCATAACCCCCAATTTTTCTCGTTTTAACTATTTCATCAGAAAAAGTCACCACAACACTTATAACCACTTTTCGATTAATTCACTAGTCACAATTTTACATATTACGAAGTTAATACGCACACACACCTCACTTTACTTTGAACACCTTCAAAACACTCTCATAAATCATTTGAATACTCACAAAAATACCTTTGAACATTTCCAAACAACACTGAAACACTTCCAAGACAACATTTTGACTACTCCCAAATACACTATTGAATACTACTAAAACACCACTGAATACAGTCAAAACACCACTAAAATCACTATAAACTAAGATCAACATCACAGACTAACACCAATTTTCACACAAATCCTCTCAAATCACTATAACCAAGACGATCCCACTCACCTCCAACCAAGATATAACATGAGTGCAAAAAACATGAACACAATCCAAACACACACGAACACTCACAACCCACAATTTTTTTCTCGTTTTAACTAATTTCATCAGAAAAAGTCACAACAACAACCCACTTATAAAATCTCTTTTTCGGTATCTCTAGTTCGGCAACAACACCCACAACCCACAACACCCACAACCCACAATTTTTTCTCGTTTTAACTAATTTCATCAGAAAAAGTCACAACAACACCTTCAACCCACATCACCCACACCCCACAATTTTTTCTCGTTTTATCTAATTTCATCAGAAAAAGTCACAACAATACCCACAACCCACATCACCCACACCCCACAATTTTTTCTCGTTTTATCTAATTTCATCAGAAAGTCACAACAACCCACAACTTATAACCACTTTTCAGCATCTCTAGTTCGACAACAACACCCACAACCCACAACACCCATATCCCACAACACCCACATCCCACATCACTCACACCCCAACAACAACTACCCACAACTTATAACCACTTTTTCGGTATCTCTGGTTTGACATCAACACCGACAACAGCCCCCTCAACATCACCATCAACCCACAATTTTTTTCTCGTTTTAACTAATTTCATCAGAAAAAGTCACAACACCCACACCCACTTACAACATCCCACATCCTAGTTCGACAACAACACCCACAACCCACACAACATCCCACAACCCCCACAAACAACACCCACAACCCACAACACCCACAACCCACAATTTTTTCTCGTTTTAACTAATTTCATCAGAAAAAGTCACAACAACCCACTTATAACTTTTTTGATATCTCTAGTTCGACAACATCACCCACAACCCACAACACCCACAACCCACAACACCCACAATCCACATCACCATCAACCCACAATTTTTTTTTCTCGTTTTATCTAATTTCATCAGAAAAAGTCACAACAACAACCCACTTACAACATCTTTTCGATATCTCTAGTTCGACAACAACACCCACAACACCCACAACACACAACATCCCCACAACACCCACAACCCACAACACCCACAACCCACAAATTTTTCTCGTTTTAACTAATTTCATCAGAAAAAGTCACAACACCCAAAACAACCCACAACACCCACAACACTTACCAATTTATTCACAATTTTTCCTCTTTCGATACAAATTTTTCCCCTTCTTTTAATTGAATCTTAAAATGTAATACACATTCCTCCCTACATTATTAAAATTCTAATAAAATCCTCTCCATACTCATCTCCTTGTATCCACATAAATTGATAATATACTCACAACAACTAATCATCTCACTACCCAACTACTGCGACATGTTTCTACACCCTCCATTCTTTTCCAATGCATCATAACTTTTCACTTCTATAATTTCTCACACATTAATTTTCAGTAAAATCGCCCCCCCCCCCTCCATATTTCATTAAATTTCTATTACAACCCTCCCCAAACCCCTCTCCATCTCACCCACGTTTCTTCACATCCACTCACCAGTCTCCCAACACACCTCTTCAAAACAAACACAAAAATCACATTTCACATCCACAAACGCATCTCATCACCCATCTCAAATCCACTAAAATCACTGTATCCAAGATATTCACAAAACTCTTGTTTCATACTATGGAACAATGCTCTTCTCCAGACTGAGGGACTGACCACCTCAAAACTTTAAGGGTGATGGACTGATTACATCGTCTTCAAGTATCTTCTGCTTCTATCAACTTTTCTGTACTCGACTGAAGAAGCCTACTGTGTAGGCGAAACGTTTCATAATAAAGATACCTAACTGTTGCATATGTGTCTTACCTAACAAAACTCTATGACCACTTAACACACACTCACACACACACACACACACACACACACACACACACACACACACACACACACACACACACACACACACACACACACACACACACACACACAAACACAAACACTCACACTCACACACACACACACACCATAACTTTACTTTGAACACCTTCAAAACACTCTCATACATCATTTGAGACCACCTTTGCTCAATATCTCTTAAGAAATATTCACTCATCCACAACCTTTATCATCTCACTACAGAACAACCCCAAGATTACTTCGAACACTCTCATAAATCATTTGAATACTCACATAAACACCATTGAACATTTCCAAACAACACTGAAGCACTTCCAAAATATCATTTTGAATACTCCCAAATAAGATTTATCATCTCTAATACAACAGGTTGAAACAAGGTGGGTTGGGTGTGATACCAACCACCAAGTAAACACAGATGGGAGTGTGACGTCACTAGAGGTGACCTCGCCGGACCTGTGAGGTGTGACATCGTGTGTTGGTGGTAGTGAGGTGAGTGCGCTTAGATATTGTCAAATATGATTTTTTGTGTGAATGTTTATAAAAAATGAGTGTTTTCTGTGATATTAGTGATTTTTGAGGTAAGTGAACATGGGTGATTGTTGTTGGTGGTTGTCTTAGATTTATGTGTGTACAAGATATGTTTTCAGTTGATGGTGATCATGTACTAAGTGTTTGCGTATTAGGTTTGTGTTCAAGTTTTTCTTTTTTTTTTTTTTTGCGCCCATGGGGAGGGAGTTCTTGGTTATAGTGATTTGAGGGAATTTCTATAAAATGGATGTTAGCTGGTGATGCTAAACTTAGATTCTGGTGATTTTGACGGTGTTTTGGTAGTATTCAGTGGTGATTTGGTAGTAATCAGTAGTGTTTTGGGAGTATTCGGAGGTGTTTGATGGTGTTTTTTTGAAGGTGTTCAAATGATGTGCAGAGTATTTTTTGAAGATGATCAGTGGTGTTTTGGTGATGTTCAGAGTTGGTTCAAAGTTAGTCAGTGTGTTAGTTATGGTATTGTCTCATGTCATAAGTGTATGAGTTTTTTTTTGTGCTAATGTTGTAAAGTCTGGAGAATGAGGGAGGAGTTTGGTGGATGAGATGTAATTTCGGTTAATGAAATGTGTAAGTGTGAATGAGAATGTAAATTGGTGGGTGAGTTAGAGAAGATAAAATGTTATGTGATCTTAGTAAAAGTATAGATAGTTTTAGTGATCTTCGTTATGATGTTGTTTTAAGAGAATGTGTACAAAAATGTGTGATCTTAGTGGAGGGGTTATAGAATTTGGTAAACGTCTTGATTGTGGTGATCTTAGATATTGGAGATATAACAGGTTGAAACAAGTAACTTCCTCTCGTTAAGTTAAATGAAGTAAAAGTGGGGTGTGATGTCGCTGATCGCCAAGTAAACGCAGGATGGAGTGTGATGTCATGGGAGGTATCCCTATCTGTGCTGGTATGTGTTGGTGGTAGTGAGAGGAGTGTATTAGATATTGTATGGAGTTGGTGATTGTGATTTTTTGTGTGAATGTTTATAAAAATGAGTGTTTTCTGCGATCTTAGCGGTTTTGAGGTGAGTGGGATCTTCTTGGTTATAGTGATTTGAGGGGATTTCTATAAAATGGGTGTTAGTTGGTGGTGTTGATCTTAGTTTCTGGTGATTTTTAGTGTTGTTTGGGCAGTAATCGGTGCTGTTTTGGTAGTATTCAGTGGTGTTTTGGGAGTATTCAAAGGAGTTTGATGATGTTTTTGGTGTTGTACAAAGTAAAGTGTGGTGTGTGTGGGTGTGTTTGTGTTAGTTTTGGTAAAATGTCTCATGTCATAAGTGTATGAGTTAGTTTTTGTGATAATGTTGTAAAGTCTGGAGACTGAGGGAGTAGTATGGTGGATGAGTTGTAATTTCAGTTAATGAAATGTGTAAGTGTAGATAAATTAGAGATGATAAATCTTATTTGGGAGTATTCAAAATGATATTTTGGAAGTGCTTCAGTGTTGTTTGGAAATGTTCAATGGTGTTTATGTGAGTATTCAAATGATTTATGAGAGTGTTCGAAGTAATCTTGGGGTTGTTCTGTAGTGAGATGATAAAGGTTGTGGATGAGTGAATATTTCTTAAGAGATATTGAGCAAAGGTGGTCTCAAATGATGTATGAGAGTGTTTTGAAGGTGTTCAAAGTAAAGTTATGGTGTGTGTGTGTGTGTGTGTGTGTGTGTGTGTGTGTGTGTGTGTGTGTGTGTGTGTGTGTGTGTGTGTGTGTGTGTGTGTGTGTGTGTGTGTGTGTGTGTGTGTGTGTGTGTGTGTGTGTGTGTTAGGTGGTCATAGAGTTTTGTGAATATCTTGGATACAGTGATTTTAGTGGATTTGAGATGGGTGATGAGATGCATTTGTGGATGTGAAATGTGATTTTTGTGTTTGTTTTGAAGAGGTGTGTTGGGAGACTGGTGAGTGGATGTGAAGAAATGTGGGTGAGATGGAGAGGGGTTTGGGTAGGGTTGTATTAGAAATTTAATGAAATATTGAGGGGGGGGGCGGATTTTACTGAAAATAAAGGTAATGTGTGAATATTTTAAAAGAAATTATAGAAGTGAAAAGTTATGATGCATTGGAAAAGAATGGAGGGTGTAGAAACATGTCGCAGTAGTTGGGTAGTGAGATGATTAGTTGTTGTGAGTATATTAACAATTTATGTGGATACAAGGAGATGAGTATGGAGAGGATTTTATTAGAATTTTAATAATGTAGGGAGGAATGTGTATTACATTTTAAGATTCAATTAAAAGAAGGGGAAAAATTTGTATCGAAAGAGGAAAAATTGTGAATAAATTGGTAAGTGTTGTGGGTTGTGGGTGTTGTGGGTTGTTGTTGTGGGTGTTGTGGGGTGTTGTGGGTTGTGGGTGTTGTGGGGTGTTGTGGGTTGTGGGTGTTGTGACTTTTTCTGAAAAAAATAGTTAAAACGAGAAAAAATTGTGGGTTGTGGGTGTTGTGGGGTGTGGGTGATGTGGGTTGTGGGTGTTGTTGTCGAACTAGAGATATCGAAATGATGTTATAAGTGGGTTGTTTTTGTGACTTTTTCTGATGAAATTAGTTAAAACGAGAAATAATTGTGGGTTGATGGTGATGTGGGTTGTGGGGGTTGTGGGATGTGGGTGTTGTGGGTTGTGGGTGTTGTTGTCGAACTAGAGATATCGAAAAGATGTTATAAGTGGGTTGTTGTTGTGACTTTTTCTGATGAAATTAGTTAAAACGAGAAAAAAATTGTGGGTTGATGGTGATGTGGGTTGTGGGGGTTGTGGGATGTGGGTGTTGTTGTCGAACTAGAGATACCGAAAAAGTGGTTATAAGTTGTGGGTAGTTGTTGTGGGGGTGTGGGTGATGTGGGATGTGGGTGTTGTGGGATGTGGGTGTTGTTGTCGAACTAGAGATGCTGAAAAGTGGTTATAAGTTGTGGGTTGTTGTGACTTTCTGATGAAATTAGATAAAACGAGAAAAAATTGTGGGGTGTGGGTGATGTGGGTTGTGGGTATTGTTGTGACTTTTTCTGATGAAATTAGATAAAACGAGAAAAAATTGTGGGGTGTGGGTGATGTGGGTTGTGGGTATTGTTGTGACTTTTTCTGATGAAATTAGTTAAAACGAGAAAAAATTGTGGGTTGTGGGTGTTGTGGGTTGTGGGTGTTGTTGCCGAACTAGAGATACTGAAAAAGAGATTTTATAAGTGGCTTGTTGTTGTGACTTTTTCTGATGAAATTAGTTAAAACGAGAAAAAAAATTGTGGGTTGTGAGTGTTCGTGTGTGTTTGGATTGTGTTCATGTTTTTTGCACTCATGTTATATCTTAGTTGGAGGTGAGTGGGATCGTCTTGGTTATAGTGATTTGAGGGGATTTGAGATGGGTGTTAGTCTGTGATGTTGATCTTAGTTTATGGTGATTTTGGTGGTGTTTTGACTGTAATCAGTGGTGTTTTAGTAGTATTCAATGGTGTATTTGGGAGTACTCAAAATGTTGTCTTGGAAGTGTTTCAGTGTTGTTTGGAAATGTTCAAAGGTATTTTTGTGAGTATTCAAATGATTTATGAGAGTGTTTTGAAGGTGTTCAAAGTAAAGTGAGGTGTGTGTGCGTATTAACTTCGTAATATGTAAAATTGTGACTAGTGAATTAATCGAAAAGTGGTTATAAGTGTTGTGGTGACTTTTTTCTGATGAAATAGTTAAAACGAGAAAAATTGGGGGTTATGAGTGAAAATTGTGAGGTGTTGGTGGGAGTGTGAGGGTTCGGGAGGGTGGGGAGAAGGAGAGAGAGAAGGTTACTTCGTGGGGAGTGACCTGAGATGAAATAGTTAAAACGAGAAAAATGTCTAGACTTGTGTTGTATTTTGTAAAGAAATTGTGGATTGATGTGGGTATTAACGAAAAAATGTGAAATTATTTGGGTTATCCTGGGTTAAGAGTGAAAATGTTTTCCCTATGTTGTATATGAAATGTGTAATACTGAGATGGGGAAGTCGAGAAGATTCAGCCTGTGTGTGTGGGGTCATCATGTGACGTCACTGACATAGGGGGAAGTCGACAAGATTCAGCCTGTATGTGTGAGGTCATCACGTGACGTCACTGACCGCCGAGTAAACACAGGTGGGGTGACGTCACACTTGTTTAGACCTGTAGTAAGAGAAAGTACCATGCCCCCATAGGAGGAGTTCATTTGAATGCTTACCCTGAGAGGGGGGAATCCAAAAACTTGATCCGAGGAGATGGAGTCTTTGTATTATCGAGAAAAACTTTGATCCAAGGAGATGGAGACTTTGAAAGCTTTTCGAGAAAAGCTTGATCCGAGGAATTGGAGTCTTTGTATTATTTGATATATAGAAAAACTTGATCCCGAGGAGATGGAGTCTTTGTATTATCGAGAAAATCTTGATCCAAGGAGATGGAGACTTTGATTTCGAGAAAAATTTGATCCGAGGAATTGGAGTCTTTGTATTATCGAGAAAACCTTGATTCAAGGAAGTAGAGCAGGAATATTTGGGATGCAAGTGGGAGTCCATTTTGAATATTTATACCCAGAGGGGGGAATCCAAAAAACTTGATCCGAGGAGATGGAGTCTTTGTATTATCGAGAAAACCTTGATCCAAGGAGATGGAGTCTTTGTATTATCGAGAAAAACTTGATCCAAGGAGATGGGGGGTGAAAGTGGGAGGGGGAACCTCAAAATTTTGATCCGAGGAGAGCACAAGAAAATAAAAAAAAATTCGAAAAAAATCGTAAAAAAATTCGGGGCGCGTGGGCGATCTGGACGACGCTGCAGAAGGCGCAGCAGAAGGCGTGGGCGGGCGCGAGGGGCGCGGGTGGGCAGCTGGGTCGGCACGACAAAAAAAAAATTGGGGTGGGGGGAGTGCGGGGAGAGGGGGCGTGGATCCCAGGGGGGAAAATGCGTGGGTGGGGGGTGCAGGACGGGAGAAGGTGGGGGGTCGGGGGCGCGGGGGGCAGGCGGCTGGGGGCATGACGTGGGGGGCGCGGGGGGGGGGGGTCGTGGGTGGGGGGCGTGGGTGGGGGTCGTGGGTGGGGTCATGGGTGGGGGTCGTGGGTGGGGGGGGTCGTGGGTGGGGTCATGGGTGGGGGTCGTCATTAGCATATAGGTGTGAAAAAGGTCATTAGCATATAGGTGTGAAAGGGAGCCACTCAGCCGCAGCCCTTTTCAGGAGGAAGCCACTCTGCCGCAGAGACCGCTCAGGAAAAGGAAGCCACTCTGCCGCATGAGCCACTGAGCCGCCTTCATCACTACTTATATATATATATCTATATGTCGTGCCTAATACGTAAAATTGGTCAGTTAGCAAGAATTCATTTAAAATTAAGTCCTTTCTAAAATTTTCTCTTATACGTTTAAAGATATATTTTTTTCATTAATGTTGATGTAAAAATATATAATTTTGCACCAAAAGGAACTTAGAAAACTTACCTAACCTTATTATAACAAGTGCAATTTATTTTAGCCTAACCCAACTAAATATATTTTAGATTTGTTTACAATAATTTAATACTAAAAAAACACTGTGAAATATATTTTTTTCGTTAGGTTCAGAATGATTTTGGCGAAATTATTGCATACACAAATTTTCACTTGTCCTATATGGCAAGATGAGCGTTGCTATTTAAGCCAAGATAGCAAATTCTGCCTATTCGGCACGACACACACACACACACACACACACACACACATATATATATATATATATATATATATATATATATATATATATATATATATATATATATATATATATATATATAAATTCAACAAGTCGGCCATCTCCCACCGAGCCAGGGTGACTCAAAAAGAAAGAAAATCCCCAAAAATAAAATACTTTCACCTCACTCACACATAATCACTGTCTTTGAATAGGCACCCAGAAACAACAGTTTAGAAGCATATATAAAGATATATAACATATCCCTCCAAACTGCCTATATCCCAAACCCCTCCTTTAACGTGCAGGCATTGTACTTCCCATTTCCAGTACTCAAGTCCGGCTATATAAAAACCGGTTTCCCTTAATCCCTTCACTAAATATTACCCTGCTCACACTCCAACAGATCGTCAGGTCCCAAGTACCATTCGTCTTCATTCACTCCTATCTAACACGCTCACGCACGCTTGCTGGAAGTCCAAGCCCCTCGCCCACAAAACCTCCTTTACCCCCCTCACTCCAACCTTTTCGAGGGCCGTCCCTACCCCGCCTTCCATCCCCTACAGATTTATACGCTCTCCATGTCATTATACTTTTATCCATTCTCTCTAAATGACCAAACCACCTCAACAACCCTTCTTCAGCCCTCTGACTAATAATTTTCTTAACTCCACACCTTCTCCTAATTTCCACACTCCGAATTCTCTGCATAATATTTACATCACACACTGCCCGTAGACAGGGCATTTACAGGCCAAGCTTCACACCCATATAAGTGTTGGTACCACTACACTTACATACATTCCCTTCTTTGCCTCCATGGATAACGTTTTTGT
>NC_091293.1:34584779-34662279 GCF_038502225.1 Cherax quadricarinatus | reverse complement strand
TAGGAGTACGCAGATCCTCCCAGATTGCTCTACCAGCTTTCCTATCCTCTTCCATAGCATCAAACGAGTTGATAAGACAAATTCTTCCTGATACCCTCAGTGACTCAGCAAGAATAGAAGACCCTAGCTATGCCAGTGCCATCACTGAATGGTAGACTCTTGCTGCTCCAGCACCAAATCCTAGTACAGCACTGGCTCACAAACAGTCAAGCTGGGATGGCCCGATCGCTGAAAAGGTACTTGCCAACATGCTCAGGGATGCAACATCGGATAGGGAGAGTGCCCGTCTCCAGGCTGTGAGCGCACCTCACTCTGGGGACTTTCTCCAAACAGTTCCCATATCGGCAATGGGAACGCGACTCGACCCTAAGACCCTCCGTATTGCAGTGGCTCTGCGCCTTGCTGCCCCAACTCACACAGAATATACGTGTATTTGCGGGGAAGTGCAAGCAGACCAGTACGGTCTACATGGTCTTAACTGTTCCAAAATCAAGGGCTGGTATGCAAGACACAATGAGGTCAACGACATCATTAAGAGAACCCTTGCTACAGCTGGATGCCCAGCCGAGAGGGAGCCCCGATCACTAGCAGCCAACAATACCCACAACCCAGCAAACCGCCGCGACTGGATCACCATCTATCCTTGGAAGAATGGCAAGCTCTTAGCATGGGACTATACCTGTGTGTCCACACTGGCTGACACCTATATCCATCACAGTGTGGGGCGACAGAGAGGAGCTGCTGACCACAGGGAGGAGTACAAGATCAGTAAGTACAGGGACATAAGCCAACAGTATCAATTTGTCACAGTGGGATCAGAGACCTTGGGATCATGGGGAAAAAATGACACACGTTTCCTTAAAGAACTGGGTTCCAGACTCATCGACACCACCAGGGACCCAAGGGCAACCACTTTCATATTCCAGCGCTTCAGCATAGCCATCCAGAGGGAAAATGCTTGCTGCATACTTGGCTCGCATCCAGCCTCGGAGGAGCGGGAGGAAATTCATGATCTTTGATACATTGTGCCATTGTATTCATGTTTATGTTTTTCTGTAAATGTATTCTGTTTATTAATAAATGTTCACATAGAATATAAAATATAGGGGGTGGTATTAGAAGAAAATATTCAAACAGCTCCGGGGAGAACCTTGAGTTTTCTCTGAGGTACGTTTATTGTCTTCTCTGAGGATGAGGGTCCCCAGTCCAGCTATAGAGGTGGTACTTCCCTATATTTTTAATATATATATATATATGTCGTGCCGAATAGGCAGAACTTGCGATCTTGGCTTAAATAGCAACGTTCATCTTGCCATATAGGACAAGCGAAAATTTGTGTATGCAATAATTTCGCAAAAATCCTTCTGAACCTACCGAGAAAAATATATTTTGCTGTGTTTGTTTAGTATTAATTTATTATAAACAAATCTAAAATATATTTAGTTGGGTTAGGCTAAAATAAATTGTTCTTGTTATAATAAGGTTAGGTAAGTTTTCTAAGATTCTTTTGGAGCAAAATTATAATTTTTTACATTAACATTAATGAAAAAAATATATCTTCAAACGTATAAGAGAAAATTTTAGAAAGGACCTCATTTTAAATGAGTTCTTGCTAATTGACCAATTTTACATATTCGGCACGACATATATATATATATATATATATATATATATATATATATATATATATATATATATATATATAATATATCTTTCTTTCAACACACCGGCCATATCCCACCAAGGCAGGGTGGCCCAAAAAGAAAAACGAAAGTTTCTCTTTTAAATTTAGTAATTTATACGGGAGAACGGGTTACTAGCCCTTTGCTCCCGGCATTTTAGTCGCCTCTTACAACACGCATGGCTTACAGAGGAAGAATTCTGTTCCACTTTCCCATGGAGATAAGAGGAAATAAACAAGAACAAGAACTACAAAGAAAATAGAAGAATACTCAGAGGGGTGTGTGTATATATATGCTTGTACATGTATGTGTAGTGTGACCTAAGTGTAAGTAGAAGTAGCAAGACATACCTGAAATCTTGCATGTTTATGAGACAGACAAAAGACACCAGCAATACTACCATCATGTAAGACAATTACAGGTTTCTGTTTCACAGTCATCTGGCAGGACGGTAGTACTTCCCTGGGTGGTTGCTGTCTACCATCCTACTACCTATATATAATATATATATAACATACATTTATTTATTTATTTATTCTCAGTGCCTGAGGAAGGTCTCTAGTAGACAGAGAACATTAGCTCGTCTTTTTGTTCGACTGACTGTAGTACACCCGTATATTCGATAGATATGGATACACCGAATATACGAATATACTACACATACGAATACACACATCTCACAATGTACGTAATAAAATTAAACGCCTTTGTGTATAAAAACATACACACCTGGTGGTTTTTATTCCGTCCTCAGCCAACAGGTGTTTGGGGCCATAACACAGAACACTGAAATTCATCTCGTCGAAATATACTAAGAACCTGGCGACAATTATTCCCAGGAGGACCTTAGACCTAACTATTACTCAGGAGTCACGACCCTGCCTGCCATAACTTGAAAGCATCTGTTCTAAATATGGCTTTCTTCCTACTGGGAAAGAAAGGATCAGTCAAGATAGGTAAAGGAGGAAATGTAGGAATAAATGTGTACTCGGGTACTCAACGATATGTTATCATTGATTTATCTTTGCGAGGGTTGATTCACGGTTCCTGGTACCGCCCTATAAATTATGCTTCATCGGGTGCCAATGCTGCTTTCTGTCCTCTTGAACTCTGTCATATCTATTTTTAAAACTGTGTGCCGAATTTGATTTCACGTCCAGTTTATTTCGTTTCCTCACTAAGCTGAGACTAAAAAAAGACTTCCTAACATCCCTTTCACTCATCTGTCTATGTTCACCTGTCTATGTTCCCTTGTATCTGGTCCAAGCCTTGAAAAGGCTGTCGTTATCAATATATCTGCCTCTCCTCTTCCTCTCTTCCATGGTCGTCAGGTTCAATTTCTTTAGAATTTACTCATAATATACCATTCTGGGACTAGTCAGCTTGCAAAGCTTTGCATCTTTTCAAGTATTTGAACAGGTGGGAGCTCCAAGCTGGTACTGCATATTTTAAAGATGGATCTGAAGGATGTTGTGTACAGTCTTCAATAATTGTTCGTTGAGATTACTCAAAGCTATTATGAGTTTTGTATAAGCTGCCAAAATCATAATGTGTATGTGCTCTTCAGGAAGTTTGTTTTGTGTGATATTCACTCCTGGATCTTTTCTGTCGTCGATACCTGTCGTTTCTCACCTCCCAGTCTATATTCCCTCTACAGTCTTCTCTTCGTTTCAGCAGTTTTCATGACCTTGCATTTGCTAGGATTAAACTTTAGCAGCCTCAAATTTTAACTCATTAACATGTCTAAATCTCACCGGAGTCCCTCATTGTCCTAACATAGGGGTTGAGCCAGTCTGATAGATCTTTGGCAAGTATTAAGTGCTAGCGCTAATACTGATCCTTGCTCGAGGCTTGTGTGTACTCACCTATAAGTGGTTGCACGGGTCGAGTTTTAGCTCCTGGCCTTGTTTTTCAACTTACCAAATTCATTCCCTCCTACCCGGTGGGCCCTCTCATACCTGTCCTTAACACTTTCAGTGTACAGTGCCTCCACCACTTAACACTATAAGTGTACAGTGCCTCCACCACTTCCTCAACAAGATCATTCCACTTCCTGAACATCCTGAGACTGAAGAAATATTTCCTAATATCCCTCATATTTAATACCTGATTCTTCGATAATAAAAATTTTTAGTCATTATGATGACTATGAAAATAGTTATTGTTGCTGCTTGAGCTATAATTTGAACGTATTTAGATATGAAAAAAATATCACAGTGACAATAGAAAATAAAAAACCTGAGCTCTATTACGTGCTTACGCACACATCTTCCTCCATGAAAACGCTCGGGTTTTATTTCTTATTTTCACTGTGGTATATTTTTTTCAGATTTGCAATCACGCGTTTTATTGTGATTACTTCCACATTGAGAGATATATCACTGTTATATAAGCAGCTTGGTTGGTGGCGAGCAGAGTGAGTTACCAGCCAAGACTTTTATATAACAATGATGTTACTCTTAATACGTACAGATTATGACTGAAGAGCCAGCAATAAATATTTTCATAGCCATCATAATGAATTAAAATTTCTTCGTAATCAAAAGATCACGGATTAAAAATGGTGTCTTAACGTTCAGCTGTGTTCCTGAGTTCTGCTTCTCTCCTCTCATACATCCCATCCCTCTCTACTATATCAATTTCCATGAGTATTTTATATGTTGATATTATGACTTCTCTGGTTCTTCTGTCCTCCAATGTCGTGAGATTTTATACCCTTAGTCTCCCAGCATAGCCCTTACCCCTTAACAAGCCTTGTTGCATACTTCTGCATTTTTTCTAACCTGACATATGTTGTATAAAGTGTCGAGAATGACTCTGTGCTGAGATTCCTGGAGGCTGCTGTAATATTTACAATTTATTCAGTTGATATGAGCCTTTGGCGATATGGTAAGCACTATGCCAACTTCTTGGTCTTAGGTCTTACTCTTTGAGTGAGTGGTACAACCTGTGTCTCGTTCTTCTGGACACTTCCCCAAATTTCAGAACCTTGCATTTCCTGGGGATGGATTCCAGTAACTGTATATTTTCAAATTCGTCTCGCTACTTTTCAGCCTTTCCCCAGTCCTCACCTGATTTTATACTTCTTATTAGTTCTCACATCATCAACAAACAGGAATACATCTGACTCAGTCCTGTCTGAAATATAATTCAAATATATCAGTAACACTAATGGCCCGAATACTGAGCCTTGCGGTACCCCGCTTGTTATCTTTTCCCATTTTGTTGTCTCTTCTCAATCACTCTTTGCTTCCTTTTCCTAAGGAACTTATTCTTTGATGCACGGGAGTAAGTTTCTTCGGGTAGAGTCATAGCTCCTGGCCCCGCTTCTTCGCTAGTCGTTACTAGGTCCACCCTCTCCCTGCTTCAAGAGCTTTATCGTATCGTGTGTGTGTACCAATGCTCGTGTGACACACTCATGTGTGCATATGTGCTCATGAGTGCGTGCATGCGTGTATGTGTGTGTGTGTAAGTGTGTGTATGTGTGTGTGTGTGTGTGTGTGTACTCACCTAGTTGAGGTTGCAGGGGTCGAGTTCAAGCTCCTGGCCCCGCCTCTTCACTGGTCGCTACTAGGTCTCACTCCCTGAGCCTTGAGCTTTGTCATACCTCTGCTTAAAGCTATGTATGGATCCTGCCTCCACTACATTGTGTGTGTGTGTGTGTGTGTGTGTGTGTGTACTCACCTAGTTGAGGTTGCAGGGGTCGAGTCCAAGCTCCTGGCCCCGCCTCTTCACTGGTCGCTACTAGGTCTCACTCCCTGAACCGTGAGCTTTATCATACCTCTGCTTAAAGCTATGTATGGATCCTGCCTCCACTACATCGTGTGTGTGTGTGTGTGTGTGTGTGTGTGTGTGTGTGTGCGCGCGCGTGCCTGGCCCCGCCTCTTCACTGAACGCTACTAGGTCCTCTCTCTTCCTGCTCCATGAGCTTTATCATACCTCATCTTAAAGCTATGTATGGCTCCTGTCTCCACTACCTCACTTACTAGACTATTCCACTTCCTGACAACTCTACGACTGAAGAAATACTTCCTAACATCCCTTTGACACGTCTGAATCTTCAGCTTCCAATTGTGGCCCCTTGTTTCTGTGTCCCCTCTGTGGAGCATCCTGTCTCTGTCCACCTCATCTATTCCACTCAGTATTTTATATGTCGTTATCACGTCTCCCCTAACCCTTCTTTCCTCCAGAGTCGTCAGGCCGATTTCCCTCAAGCTTTCTTCGTAGGACATTCCCCTGAACTCCGGAACTAACCTCGTTGCAAACCTTTGCACTTCATCTAATTTCTTGACGTGCTTGACCAGGTGTGGGTTCCAAACTAGTGCTGCATACTCCAGTATGGGCCTGACGAACACGGTGTACAGTGTCTTGAACGATTCCTTACTAAGGTATCGGAACGCTGTTCTCAGGTTTGCAAGGCGCTCATATGCTGCAGCAGTTATCTGGTTGATGTGAGCTTCCGGAGATGTGCTCGGTGTTATGCTCATCCCAGGAACTTTCTCGAGTGAGGTTTGCAGTCTTTGGCCACTTAGCCTATACTCTGTCTGCCGTCTTCTTTGCCCTTCCCAATCTTCATGACTTTGCATTTGGCGGGGTTGAAATCGAGAATCCAGTTGCTGGACTACATGTTCAGTCTGTCCAGGTCTCTTTGTAGTCCTGCCTGATCCTCGTCGGATTTAATTCTCCCCATTAACTTTACATCATCTGCTAACAGAGACACTTCTGAGTATATCCCTTCCATCATGTCATTCACATATACCAAAAATAGCACTGATCCTAGGACTGACGTCACGTACCATGACTCGTTGTTGCCTCCCTGTCAGGTATTCTCTGATCTGTACTCACCTAGTTGAGGTTGCGGGGGTCGAGTCCGAGCTCCTGGCGCCTGTGTGTGTGTGTGTGTGTGTGTGTGTGTGTGTGTGTGTGTGTGTGTGTGTGTGTGTGTGTGTGTGTGTACCTACGCTCGTGTGACACACCCATGTGTGTATATGTGCTAATGAGTATGTATGTGTTTGTGTGTGTGTGTGTGTGTGTGTGTGTGTGCGTACCTACATTCGTGCGACACACCCATGTGTATATATGTGCTCTTGAGTGCATGCGTGTGTGTGTGTTTGTGAGTGTGTCTGTGAGTATACTAACCAATTTGTGGTTGCAGGTGTCGAGACTCAGTTTCTGGCTCCGCCCTTCACTGGTCGCTACTAGTTCCTTTCTCTCCCTGCTCCATGAGCTTTATCATACCTCGTCTTAAAACTACGTATCGTTCCTGCCGCCACTAAATCACTTGCTAGACTATTACACTTCATGTGTGTGTGTGTGCGCTCACCTAATTATACTCACCTAGTTGTGGTTGCAGTTCCTGACCCTGCCTCTTCACTGGTCGCTACTAGGTCACTCTTCCTGGTCCATGAGCTTTATCATACCTATTCTTAAAGTTATGTATGGATCCTGCCTCCACTACATCACTTCCCAGACTATTCCACTTTCTGACATCTCTGTGACTGAAGAAATACTTCCTAACATCCCTGTGATTCACCTGAGTCTTCAACTTCCAAATGTGACCCCTTGTTGCTGTGTCCCATCTCTGGAACATCCTGTCTCTGTCCACCTTGTCGATTTTTCTCAGTATTTTATATGTCGTTATCATATTTCCCCTATGATACTCCAATATAGACACTTTATATTGTGCTAAAACAAAAGCATTCACATTGCTAAACTCACAAATTATAATGTAGTCACCTAGCCTTAATACCATAATCTGTAAGGATTTAATGTTAAGAATTAATCTAAGTCTGCCCGACATGCCTAGCATGCTACGTGTCCTAGTGGCCCCCTCTGTAATTAGTATTTTATAACATATAAACCACACAATATCCAAATCGTGTACATCCTCACATTGTAACCCTTTTAGAGAATAAACTTGATTTGATTTGATCTCTCCTGTCTTCCAGTGTCGTCAGGTCGATTTCCCTTAACCTCTCCTCGTAGGACATACCCCTTAGCTCCGGGACTAGTCTTGTTGCAAACCTATGCACTTTCTCTAGCTTTCTTACGTGCTTGGCTAGGTGTGGATTCCAAACTTGTGCTGCATACTTCAATATGGGCTTAACGTACTCCGTTTACAGGGTCCTGAACGATTTCTTATTAAGATATCGGAATGCTGTTCTTAGGTTTGCTAGGCGCCCGTATGTTGCAGCAGTTATTTGGTTGATGTGCGCCTCAGGAGATGTGCCCGGTGTTATACTCACCCCAAGATCCTGTTCCTTGAGTGTAGTTTGTAGTCTCTTGTCCCCCTAGACTGTTCTCCGTCAGCGGTCTTTTTTGCCCTTCCCAATCTTCACGACTCTGCACTTGGTGGATTTGAGCTCCAGGAGCCAGTACCTGGACCAGGCCTGCAGCCTGTCCAGATCTCTTTGTAGTTCTGTCTGGTCCTCGTCCGACTGAATTCTTCTCATCAACTTCACATCGTCTGCAAACAGTGACACTTCGGAGTTTATTTCTTCCGTCATGTCGTTCTCAAATACCAGAAACAGCACCGGTCCTAGGACTGACCCATGTGGAACCCCAATTGTCACAGGCGCCCACCCTGACAACTCGCCATGTACCATGACTCGCTGTTGTCTTCCTGAGAGTTATTCCCTGATCCATTGCAGTGCCTTCCCTGTTGTCCCTGCCTGGTTCTCCAGCTTTTGCTGGAGAACCTGGAACTGGAACTGGAACTGTGGAGAACTGGAAATGTATCAAACGCCTTCTCCATGACTTTGCATACCATACATGTCAGTGACACTAGTCTGTAGTTTAATGCTTCGTATCTGTCTCCTTTTTTTAAAATTGGGAATATGTCTGCTGTTTTCCATACCTCAGGTAGTCACCCTGTTTCGGCAGATGTGTTGAAGAGTGTTGTTAAGTGGTGCACATAGCGCCTCTGCTCCCTTTCTGAGGATGCATGGAGAGATGTTATCCACCCCTTCGCCTTTGAGGTATCTAGCTCGCTTACCAGCCTCTTCACTTCTTCCTCGGTTGTATGTATTGTGTCCACGAGTTGATGGTGTTCCCCACCTCTCCCTCTCTCTTGAGTCCCTTATGTCTCCTTTGTGAACACTTCTTTGAATCTCATGTTGAGCTCCTCACATACTTTGCTGTCGTTTCATGTAATCTTCCCATCTTCCTTCCTCAGCCTGATTACATGGTCCTTGATTGTTGTTTTCTTCCTGATGTGGCTGTACATCAGCTTTGGGTCAGATTTGGTTTTCGCTGATATGTCATTTTCGTATTGTCGTTTGGCCTCCCTTCTTACCTGTGCATATTCATTTCTGGCCCTACGACTGCTATCGTTATTCTCTTGGGTCCTTTGCTTTCTGTTCTTCTTATATTCTCTAGCACACTTGGTTTTCGCCTCTCTACACCTTTGGGTGAACCACGGGATCATCCTGGCTTTCTCGTTATTTCTGTTACTCTTGAGTACAAACCTCTCTTCAGCTGCTTTACATATTGTTGTCATGTATTCCATCATCTCGTTTACTGACTTCCCTGCCAATTCTCTGTCCCACTGAAGCCCGTGCAGGAAATTCTTCATGCCTGTGTAGTCCCCTCTATTGTAGTTTGGCTTCATTCGTCCTGTCCTTCCTGCTTCCCTCTCCACTTGTAACTCTACTATGCATTTGAAGCTCAGTACCACATGGTCATTGACCCCGAGGTTTTTTTTCAAATGTGATGCTCTCAATATCTGCACTACTCAAGGTGAATACTACGTCCAGTCTTGCTGGTTCATCCTTTCTTTTCTCTCTGGCAGTTTCCCTCACATGTTGGTACATGAGGTTTTTCAGTACCATCTCCATCTAACCCTCCAAATTTATGGGCCCCCACATGACTCCAGGTTCTCCCAGTTGATTTCCTTGCGATTGAAGTCACCCACAGTCAGCTCGCATGAGCCCTTCTAGCCACGTCAGCCAGTGTGTCACTGATAACGATATTACTCTCATCATACTCTCTTGTCATTTTGTTCTTGTTCTGTCACCGTCTAGGAACACATTCTAGTATGCTGATGATTCTTTCAGCCGTGGTTTTTCTTGCAGGATCCTGTTTCGCACCCTTTCTGTCTTAAAAATCAGTTTGACCAGCCGAATTCTTCCCTTCAAGTGCCCCTCTATTCTCTCATGTCCTCCTCGCCTATTTCTTTGATGTTTTCAATCTCCTGTTTTCCTTCCTGCCATCTGTCATTGTGTGTCCTCCACTCGCTCTCCTGAAGCCCAGGAATTAACACTGACTTCTCCGGCTCCTCCTCCCACTGCCTTTCCCCTCTGTGTCTCTGGGTCCCGTTTGTACATGGCCATTGTTTTCCTTATTTTTTTCTGTAACTCTTGGTGGCATGGTTGTACCCCTGCATGGGACCTTGTCCTTTTCTTCTGTCTCTATCCACCTTGTCAATTCCTCTCAGTATTTTATATGTCCTTATCATGTCTCCCCTATCTTTATTGTCCTCCAGTGTCGTCAGGTCGATTTCGCTTAACCTCTCCTCGTATTACATAACTCTTAGCTTTGGGAAGAGTCTTCTTGCCAACCTTTGCACTTTCTCTAGTTTCTTTACATGCTTGGCTAGATGTGGGTTCCAAACTGGTGCTGCATACTCCAATATGGGCCTAACGTACACAGAATACAGGGTCCTGAACGATTCCTTATTAAGATGGCAGAATGCTGTTCTTAGGTTTGCTAGGCGCCCATATGCTGCAGCAATTATTTTGTTGATGTGCACCTCAGGAGATGTGCCCGGTGTTATACTCACCCTTGAGTAAGGTTTGTAGTCTCTGGCCCCCTAGACTGTACTCTGTCTGCTGTCTTCTTTGTCCTTCCTCAATCTTCATGACTTTGCACTTGTTGGTTGAACTCCAGGAGTCAATTGCTGGACCAGGCCTGCAGCCTGTCCAGATCTCTTTGTAGTTCTGCCTGGTCCTCGTCCAATTGAATTCTTCTCATCGACTTCACATCATCTGCAAACAGTGACACTTTGGAGTCTATTCCTTCTGTCATGTCGTTCACAAATACCAGACACAGCACAGATCCTAGGACTAACACCTATGGAACCCCCACACGTCACAGGCGCCCACTCTGACACCTTACTGCGTACTATGACTCGCTGCTGTCTTCCTGACAAGTATTCTCTGATCCATTGTAGTGCCTTCCCTGTTATCCGTGCCTGGTCCTCCAGATTTTGTACTAATCTCTTGTTCGGAACTGTGTCAAACGCCTTCTTACAGTTCAAGATAATGCAATCTACCCACCCCTCTCTCTCTTGTCTTACTGCTGTCACCCTGTCAAAGAAATCCAGTAGGTTTGTGACACGGATTTCTCGTCCCTGAAACCGTGTTGGCTGCTGTTGATAAGCTCATTTCTTACTAGGTGTTCCACCACTCTTCTGATAATCTTCACCATGACTTTAAATACATGTTGTAGACAGCCTGTACTGTCTGCACAGACAGCCTATGCTGTCTGCCAGCTTAGTTCATATTTCGCTCCACTAAGGTGCTGCCCTCTGGGCCTGCTCCAGGTCTGTGGGAAGCTGGTCCCACACTCTCTCAGCGGCCAAGCAGCAAGACAGGAGGCCTATTAGCTCTCTCCCTCGTGGGATGGCCCTTCCCGGACCATGGGCACAACATACAAGCCTGTGTACCCACCACTACATCACAAATAAAGTAAGAAGCATCCGAAGACGTATCATTCACCCATGCCACTGCCTCACCAATAATCTCATTAAACATTGGTGGGAAGTGGTGGTCGCAGCAGTTGTGTTTGCCCAGAGAGAGGAAGGGATGAAGTCATCTTCACTTCATCACCCCATGCAAGAAGCATCCATCTCTCAACGAGTTATCCTGATGGCATGTCTGCACGTTTCAGCATCCAGACACAGGTACAAGCAGGATCCAGCTGAAATTTACTGAATTTCTTCGAGAATTGCAAGTGGCGTCCCAGTGACCCCACGCTACAGCGTCCCATGCTGTTTCTCAAGTCACGTGTTCAGCATCACTTGTATGTTGCTGTTGTTGTTCAGCTCAGCACATCTGTTTCAGCAAGCCAGAGGTGAGTTTTGTTTTGATTTCTGCGTCCAGTGTCTCCCTGTGTTTGTGGGTGGGAGAGGAGGAAGTGGCCAGATCCTCCCTCGCCATACACTCACCCACGCTTGCCCTACTCACACCTCACCAGCCTACCACCACACTCCACCACTATGTACTCACTCCCTCTGCTGTGTTTTCTACTGTTTTCCGTGTGAAATGGTAGCCAGAGCTGTGTATCCGAGTGCCCGAGGTCACTCGAAGCTACATGGATCAGCCTGCCACTTAGATCAGCAAGCCACGTGGATCAGCAAGCCATGCGGATCAACAAGCCACGTGGATCAACAAGCCACGTGGATCAGGAAGCCACGTGGATCAGCAAGCCAAGTGGATCAGCATGCTATGTAGATCACGACGCCACGTGGGGTGTGGGCGATGTCACATGGATCTACAAGCCACGTGAGTTACCAAGCCAGATGTCCCAGGCCTCATGCTGTGGTCTGCTGCCCACATCACATTGACGTCACCGACGATGCTGCCTAACTTCATGTCACCCACGATGTCTGCCTGACGTCACCTCGAGATGTCTGCTGACATCACAGTGCTGCTGACATCACCTTGCAACATCACACCTGACATCACACGATGTCACATCGAGTGTTTCAGTAAATATTTCAGTATTGTCGAGAAGATTGAGAGAAGATATATGTCGTGTGTTAAATAATTCCTCTCAGTGTTCTCACATGTTAGTATATAGCTTAGTGTCAGTTTTGTGCACAGAAAAGCATCATTTGCTAGTTAAGCCATGTTGTACCGCATGTACCGCGGGAGTGTGTAAAGTTTTCCATGTGTCCAGTGGTCTTGAGCCAGACCCCTGAGTAACACCACTGTGTTAAGTCACCCTGTGTGACCAGCATGTTTGACAGCTGATACCAGTCAGCTCTGAGCCCGAGCCCTTGTACAGAAAGCTCTTATGCTAGTCGCTCATAGATGTTCTATAGAATCGTACCTGCTACGATTCCCATCGAGATTTGTTTCACTTCACCTCCAGACCTTCAGAGTGCAGTTATATGTAGAGAAACAAGTCTGGGGACGCTTAGACTAACCTCTGCTATAACACCAACTGCCGAGAGAATGACACTCGTCGGCAGGCGCTGTGTCAGCCTCGTGTCACAAGCTTCAGTGAGCAGCCTGCACGAAGATGATGTCACTTTGCTAGCTCGCTCACTGCAGTCTGGTGTATGATGTTACGACTCCCAGATGTTTTGCCCAGTCGTCTCTGCCACGACTCGCTCCACGCTCGCCGGCAGTGACAGCCCAGCGACAGTACCAGTCGAGAAGTGTCCTGAGTCGCTTGCCAGAAGTCCTGCCCATTTGTCGACGCCTCACTCGAGGGCACCAGCAGGTTGTGCCCCAGGTTGAGTGAAAACCTACAGTGACTCCTACGATGACTGCTTTACCGTTCCAGAGGAGACCGTAACCTGTTACGTCACAGCTCAGCCACAGCGATGTCTCCTGTGTTGCAGTATCTGTCCAGACGCAGGAAGGCGTGCAGTGATGCCCATCGGCGCTCACTGCCTATGACCACGATGTTTAGCACACCCCACATGTTTTTTCTTCCCTCCCTGTAGGAAGTTTTTTTTTCCATGTCCATATGTATATATACATGTTTTTATTTTGTGTTCTGTGCCCTGTTCCTACGAGAGAGAGACCAAGTTTTTTTTACCGCCAGACATGGTCGGGACGACCATGTGGCAGGTGGCCGAGCATATGTAGACAGCCTGTACTGTCTGCACAGACAGCCTATGCTGTCTGCCAGCTTAGTTCATATTTTGCTCCACTAAGGCGCTGCCCTCTGGGCCTGCTCCAGGTCTGTGGGAAGCTGGTCCCACACTCACTCTCTCAGCGGCCAAGCAGCAAGACAGAAGGCCTATTAGCTCTCTCCCTCGTGGGATGGCCCTTCCCGGGCCATGGGCACAACACACAAGCCTGTGTACCCACCACTACATTACAAATAAAGTAAGAAGCCTTGGAAGACGTATCATTCACCCACGCCACTGCCTCACCAATAATCTCATTAAACAATGTCAGTGACACTGGTCTATACTTTAGTGCTTCTTGTCTGTCTCCTTTTTTTTAAAAATTGGGGAACATTGCTGTCTTCCATACCTTAGGTAATCTCCCTGTTTCGATAAATGTGTTGAATATTGTTGTTAGGGGTACACATAGCGCCTCTGCACCCTCTCTCAGGACCCATGGAGAGATGTTATCCAGCCCTTCACCTTTGAGGTATCTAGCTCACTCAGAAGCCTCTTCACTTCTTCCTCGGTTGTATGTATTGTGTCCAACACTTGGTGGTGTACCCCACCTCTCTGTCTTTTTGGAGTCCCTTCTGTCTCCTCTGTGAACACTTCTTCGAAGCTCATGTTGAGTTCCTCACATACTTCTCGGTAATTTCTTGTTGTCTCTCCTCCTTCCTTCTTTAGCCTGATTACCTGGTCCTTGACTGTCGTTTTCCATCTGATGTGGCTGTACAACAGCTTTGGGTCAGATTTGGCTTTCGCTGACTTCTTACCTGTGCATATTCATTTCTGGGTCTATGACTGCTCCCATTATTCTCTTGGATCCTTTGCGTTCCATACTTCTTCCATTTCCTAGCACACTTGGTTTTGGTGTAGCCTCCCTCCTTGTAGTTTGGCTTCATTCGTCCGGGTCTTCCAGCTCACCGGTCCACTTGTAACTCTAGTGCTTATTCGAATCTTAAAACCACATGATCGCTGGCCCCAAGGGCTCTTTCATATGTGATGTCCTCAATATTTGAAGTACTCAAGGTGAATACTAGGTCCAGTCTCGCTGGTTCACCCTCTCCTCTCTCTCTGGTAATGTCCCTTACTTGTTGGTACATAAAGTTTTCCAGTACCACCTCCATCATCTTAGCCCTCCACGTTTCTTGGCCCCCACGTGGCTCCAAGTTCTCCCAGTCAATTTCCTTGTGGTTGAAGTCACCGATGATCAGTAGGTTTGCCCTGCTCGCGTGAGCCTTTCTGGCCACTTCAGCCAGTGTGACAACTATCGCTCTATTACTCTCATCATACACTTGCCTTGGCCTCCTGCTGTTCTGTGGTGGGTTATACATCACTGCATTTACCACCTTGGGACCTCCAGACTGAAGCGTTCCTATTATGTAATCCCTTGAAATCCCTTGCTTCTCCACTGTCTCCTCTCTCCAGCCATTGGTTTTTGACCAGTAGTGCCACTCCTCCATCCCCTCTCTTCCCTCTGTCTTTCCTCATGATCTGGTATCCCGTTGGAAAGATGGCATCTGCTGTCATACCTGTGAGCTTCGTTTCTGTGAGAGCTATGTGTGTGTGTGTGTGTGTGCGTACTCACCTAGTTGAGGTTGCAGGGGTCGATTCCAAGCTCCTGGCCCTGCCTCTTCACTGGTCGCTACTAGGTTACTCTTCCTGAACCGTGAGCTTTATCATACCTCTGCTTAAAGCTATGTATGGATCCTGCCTCCACTACATCGCTTCCCAAACTATTCCACTTCCTGACTACTCTGTGGCTGAAGAAATACTTCCTAAAATCCCTGTGATTCATGTGTGTCTTCAACTTCCAACTGTGTCCCCTTGTTGCTGTGTCCCATCTCTGGAACATCCTGTCTTTGTCCACTTGTCAATTCCTCTCAGTATTTTGTATGTCGTTATCATGTCCCTCCTATCTCTCCTGTCCTCCAGTGTCGTCAGGTTGATTTCTCTTAACCTCTCCTCGTAGGGCATACCTCTTAGCTCTGGAACTAGTATTGTTGCAAACCTTTGCATTTTTTTCTAGTTTCTTTACGTGCTTGGCTAGGTGTGGGTTCCAAACTGGTGCCGCATACTCCAATATGGGCCTAACGTTCTTATGTAGGCAAATTACTAGAGTCAATTATAGCTCAAATTATAAGAAGCCATTTCGATAAGCATAGCTTGATTAATGATACTCAGCATGGATTCACAAGAGGCCGGTCTTGTCTAACTAATTTATTAACTTTCTTCAGTAAAGCTTTTGAGGCTGTTGACCATGATAAAGAATTTGATATTATTTACTTAGATTTTAGTAAGGCATTTGATAGTTCCGCACCAAAGACTGTTGAAGAAAGTAGCAGATCATGGCATTGCGGGAAGAGTGCTCTCGTGGATCGAATCATGGCTCAGAGACAGGAAGCAGAGAGTGTCCATAAATGGGGTTAAATCCGAGTGGGGATCAGTAACAAGTGCCGTTCCACAGGGATCAGTCTTGGGCCCGTTGTTGTTTATAATATATATCAATGATCTTGATGAAGGAATTACTAGTGATATGAGCAAATTCGCCGATGACACGAAGATAGGTAGGATAATTGATTCAAACATAGATGTTAGGGAACTTCAGGAGGATTTAGACAAACTCTACTCTTGGTCAGAAAAGTGGCAGATGCAGTTCAATGTAGATAAATGCAAGGTTCTGAAGCTCGGGAGTGTCCATAACCCTAGCATTTATAAGTTAAATAATGTAGAACTTAGCCATACAGATTGCGAAAAGGACTTGGGGGTTAGGGTAAGCAGCAACCTTAAACCAAGACAGCAATGCCTAAGCGTACGTAATAAGGCAAATAGATTACTGGGATTTATATCAAGAAGTGTAAGCAACAGAAGTCCAGAGGTCATACTGCAGCTTTATACATCATTAGTAAGGCCTCACCTAGATTATGCAGCTCAATTCTGGTCTCCATATTACAGAATGGACATAAATTCGTTAGAAAATATTCAGCGTAGGATGACTAAATTAATACATAGCATTAGAAATCTTCCTTATGAAGAAAGATTGAAGACTCTTAAGTTACATTCACTTGTTAGACGAAGAATGAGGGGAGACCTGATCGAAGTGTATAAGTGGAAGATAGGTATTAATAAAGGGGATATTAACAAGGTCTTGAGGATATCTCTCCAAGAGAGAACCCGCAGTAATGGATTTAAATTAGATAAGTTTAGATTTAGAAAGGACATAGGAAAGTATTGGTTTGGAAATAGGGTAGTTGATGAGTGGAACAGTCTACCTAGTTGGGTTATTGAGGCTAAGACTTTGGGTAGTTTCAAATTTAGGTTGGATAAGTACATGAGTGGGAGGGGTTGGATTTGAGTGGGACTTGCACATCAGAGCTTATTTCTTGGATAGCATTGAAAATTGGGTTGGTCAAATGTTTGTTAGTGGGATAAATTGTAAAGGACCTGCCTAGTATGGGCCAACAGGCCTGCTGCAGTGTTCCTCCTTTCTTATGTTCTTATGTACAGGGTCCTGAACGATTCCTTATTAAGATGTCGGAATGCTGTTCTGAGGTTTGCTAGGCGCCCATATGCTGCAGCAGTTATTTGGCTGATGTGCGCTTCAGGAGATGTGCCTGGTGTTATACTCACCCCAAAATCTTTTTCCTTGAGTGAGGTTTGTAGTCTCTGGCCCGCTAGACTGTACTCCGTCTGCGGTCTTCTTTGCCCTTCCCCAATCTTCATGACTTTGCACTTGGTGGGGTTGAACTCCAGAAGCCAATTGCTGGACCAGGTCTGCAGCCTGTCCAGATCCCTTTGTAGTTCTGCCTGGTCTTCGATCGAATGAATTCTTCTCATCAACTTCGTCATCTGCAAACAGGGACACTTTGGAGGCTATTCCTTCCGTCATGTCGTTCACAAATACCAGAAACAGCACTGGTCCAAGGACTGACCCCTGTGGGACCCCGCTGGTCACAGATGCCTACTCTGACACCTCGCCACGTACCATGACTCGCTGCTGTCTTCCTGACAAGTATTCCCTGATCCATTGTAGTGCCTTTCCTGTTATCGCTGTGTGTGTGTGTGTGTGTGTGTGTGTGTGTGTGTGTGTGTGTGTGCGCACGCGTGCGTGTTGGTTGGGTAATGGAGCTTAAAGCCCATAAACTACAAGAGAGTCATTAAGACTGCATATCACTAGTTCACAAGCAGTCAAGAATACTTTAATCCCTAACGTAATGGTTAAAGCAAACTCTCCGCATATAGAAAATGAGAGACATACACCTCGCGAGCCGAGAGTGACATATACTCACCACGTTGATGAGCTGGATGAAAGCCAAGCCAAAGGCGACATCTACGTTGTAGGTCATGTTCTCCACTGGCCGGATAAGTTTGTTGTAGCCACGAAACAGATCCCTGACCAGCCTCTCCTCGTCCTCACTGCACACGCCTGACACCACGAAAGAAAGGAAACTGTGTTAGCCCATGATGCAGTCATGCTTACTTGCTTTCTTAGGTTTAAGTCCTACTGACTGTATGAACGAGAGAGAGAGAGAGAGAGAGAGAGAGAGAGAGAGAGAGAGAGAGAGAGAGAGATGAAAGCTGTAACCTTGACAGTGACATCAAGAATATTTCAGTTCATAATAAAGTACATATGCATACGCTGAATGAGAATTACACAGGAATACTAGAAATTTTATGAATATCCCAGAATTCTTTTGTGAACTCATCAATATATATATATATATATATATATATATATATATATATATATATATATATATATATATATATATATATATATATATATATATATGTCGTGCCGAATATGTAAAACTGGTCAATTAGCAAGAACTCATTTAAAATTAAGTCCTTTCTAAAAATTTCTCTTATACGTTTAAAGATATATTTTTTTCATTAATGTTAATGTAAAAATTTTTAATTTTGCACCAAAAGAATCTTAGAAAACTTACCTAACCTTATTCTAACAAGAGCAATTTATTTTAGCCTAATCCTACTAAATATATTTTAAAAACGTTTACAGTAATTTAATACTGAACAAACACAAAGAAATACATTTTTCTCGTTTGGTTTAGAATGATTTTGGCGAAATTATTGCATACACAAATTTTCGCCTGTCTTATATGGCAAGATGAGCGTTGCTATTTAAGCCAAGATGGCAAGTTCTGCCTATTCGGCACGACATATATATATATATATATATATATATATATATATATATATATATATATATATATATATATATATATATATATATATATATATATATATTATATATATATATATATATTTATATATATATATATATATATATATATATATATATATATTTATATATATATATATAATATATATATATTATAAATATATACATATATATAAATATATATATATATATTATATATATATACATATATATATATATAAATATATATATATACGCGCTTGCCGGCGTGGAGGGAGGGAGCCAGTGTGTGGTGCTCCATACATTCTGTGTGTAAACCAGGAACCAACATGGTTTACGCGGGCCAGTTTCGGCAGACATCATCGTGAGTATCGACCGGAGATCACAGAGTTGTGACAAACCTCTACATCGGACCATTGCTTCTGTATCAGTGAAAGTGCAGTGTGCATGTTGGGATTTGGGAAGTAGCGGTGGTGAGGGGATCCTGGCAGTGGAGGTGTGGAGGAGGTTTTGTTTACATCTGTGATCGGCCGGGGTCGTGGGTTGGGGAAGGAAGTGGCCGCCCACGACACGGTCATTGGATGGTGAACAGAACACCTCGGTTAATAGTGTGAGCATGGTGATTAGTGTGCCAAATGGCGAGGGTTTTTTTTCTAAATGGAACAATAAGTGTATAACAATTAGCAAAAGTTAGTCAGTGATGTGCGTCTTGAGCGAACACACAGGGCCACTCCCTCCCCCCTCCCCCATCCCAGATCCCCTCCCCTCATCCCAGCCTAGGCCCACTGACTTCCTGACCAAGGGTGTTGCCGTTTAGTGCCCCACCAATTACAAGTTCCGCCGCTCGCTACTCCCCCACCCTCATCCCCCATGCATCCATGCTGCCCTTCACCCGTCACCCCACAGCTGGCGCCCTCCCACCCCCACGATATCAGCAATGTCACAAGTAGTCGCGGGTTCCCAGGAATCTTCACGACAGAGCCAAAGCTGTCGTTCACGAGGCATCTGCCGGGTGTGCCACAGGGAATGTGCACTCAATCCCACATCTGGCAACATCCGTGCACACAATGGATGTCTAGGCTCCAGGAGAGCTCCAAATGAGAACAACCAACAGCCTCCCCCAGCAGACAGGGCTGACAGCTACCGTGACTTCACCTCTACAGAGGACCTCAAATCTGCAATCAAATTAACATCCACCAGGACTCTGACACACATCCCCAAAGCAGCTCGCCCTCAAGCTGCTAGCAAATTCACTGACCTTCTGAAGAAAGTCAACGATGCTCCTTCAAACAACAGATCCTGGCACAACTTGCTGCTTTTTGGCAATGCCTGTTTGGCTGTCCCACCAAGGAGGGACAAGTCACTAGCAACACATGTTATTAGGGCAATAAATGCATTCCCAAGGGATGACAACCTCGTCCGTCTCCCCCCTAGGGCGACAAACACCCGCCGGGCAAATGCCAACAACAGGACACCCGACACCTCAAAAATCAGAGCCCAAATTAGCAAAAAAATAGAAGAGGGTAATACTATTGGAGCTTTGAGACTTATAACCAGTGAGGATACCATCGCTCCCAAGGACGTCAGCACGGCGCAAGCTCTGAAGGACAAACATCCACCCAGGGCTCCCAGTACCAACATTGACCTCCCTGACATTGCAGCAGGCGAAGAACATCTAACCTTACAGGATGCTGATGTGTATAAAGCTGCTATGTCATTTCCACAGGGTTCAGCAGGAGGTTTCACCGGTTTAAGGCCTCAACACTTAAAACAAATACTCAATCCAGCACTTGGTGAGGTTTCAGAGAGGCTGCTGTCTGAACTCACCAAATTTTCCAACCTGTGCCTGGCTGGCGGTGTCCCAGAGGCCATCAGACCCTTTTTCTTTGGTGCCTCATTGTGTGCCCTCCGGAAAAAGGATGGCGGAATCAGGCCCATTGCAGTGGGTAACACCCTTCGGCGCCTAGTCGCCAAGGCTGCAGTAAGAAGGGTGAGTCAAGAGGCTGCTGCAATGCTGAAACCAACTCAGCTCGGTTTCGGCGTTCAACAGGGCTGTGAAGCAGCTGCCCACGCAGCACGAGTATATATCAAAAACATGTCCTATGAAAAAGCCTTGGTCAAATTGGACTTTGCCAATGCTTTCAACTCAGTCAGAAGGGATGCTGCTCTCCAAGCAGTTTATAGAAACTTCCCTTCCCTTTATCCCTTCATAGAATCGTGTTATAGTGTGACTTCCAAACTATTGTTTGGGGACCATGAAATTGACTCGTGTGAGGGCGTGCAACAGGGGGACCCTCTCGCCCCCTTTCTATTTTGTTTGGTCATCAAGGAAGTCACGGAGGCACTCTCCAGCGAGCTCAATATCTGGTTCCTGGACGACGGTACCCTAGCTGGCACAACAGAATCTCTCCTGGAGGACATCAGTAAAATTAAAGACATGGGAGAAAGCCTGGGCCTTTCTTTAAACCCCACCAAATGTGAAATAGTTTCTACCAATCAACAGTTGATCCAGAATATTAGTGCCGTTTTACCAGGAGCACGAGCCATTGATCCAGCCAATAGCACTCTCCTCGGTGCTCCTCTTGGGTCCAATGCCATCGATCTGATCCTAGGAAAAAAAGTCTCAGACCTCCGGACGATGGAAAGCAGGATGAAAGACATTGACACACACGATGCCTTCTACCTACTCACCAGGTGCCTGTCAACCCCAAAACTTACCTATTTTCTGAGATGCTCCCCAGCCTTCAGCAGTCCAAAACTCAAGGAATATGACTCTCTCCTGAAGGCCATGCTAGAGAGTGTATTGAATCTTTCCCTTGACGATGGACAGTGGTTGCAAGCCTCACTTCCGGTCAGGCTTGGAGGGCTAGGAGTACGCAGATCCTCCCAGATTGCTCTACCAGCTTTCCTATCCTCTTCCATTGCATCAAACGAGTTGATAAGACAAATTCTTCCTGACACCCTCAGTGACTCAGCAGGAATAGAAGACCCTAGCTATGTCAGTGCCATCACCGAATGGGAGACTCTTGCTGCTCCAGCACCAAACCCTAGTGCAGCACTGGCTCACAAACAGTCAAGCTGGGATAGCCCAATTGCTGAAAAGGTGCTTGCCAACATGCTCAGGGCTGCAACATCAGATAGGGAGATTGCCCGTCTCCAGGCTGTGAGTGCACCTCACTCCGGGGACTTCCTCCAAACAGTTCCCATATCGGCAATGGGAACGCGACTCGACCCTAAGACCCTCCGTATTGCAGTGGCTCTGCGCCTTGCTGCCCCAATTCACACAGAATATATGTGTATTTGCGGCGAAGTGCAAGCAGACCAATACGGTCTACATGGTCTTAACTGTTCCAAAACCAAGGGCTGGCATGCAAGACACAATGAGGTCAACGACATCATTAAGAGAACCCTTGCTACAGCTGGATGCCCTGCCGAGAGGGAGCCACGATCACTTGCAGCAAACAATACCCACAACCCAGCAAACCGCCCCAACGGGATCACCATCTATCCTTGGAAGAATGGCAAGCTCTTAGCATGGGACTATACCTGTGTGTCCACACTGGCTGACACCTATATCCATCACAGTGTGGGGCGACAGGGAGGAGCTGCTGACAGGGAGGAGTACAAGATCAGCAAGTACAGGGACATTAGCCAACAGTATCAATTTGTCCCAGTGGGATCAGAGACCTTGGGATCATGGGGAAAAAATGCCACACGTTTCCTTAAAGAATTGGGTTCCAGACTCATCGACACCACCAGGGACCCAAGGGCAGCCACTTTCATGTTCCAGTGCCTCAGCATCGCCATCCAGAGGGGAAATGCTTGCTGCATACTTGGCTCACGTCCAGCCTCGGAGGAGCTGGAGGAAATTCATCATCTTTGATACATTGTGCCATTGTATTCATGTTTATGTTTTTTTCTGTAAATGTATTTTGTTTATTAATAAATGTTCACATAGAATAAAAAATATATAGGGGGTGGTAGGAGAAGAAAATATTCAAACAGCTCTGGGGAGAGCCTTGAGTTTTCTCTGAGGTACGTTTATTGTCTTCTCTGAGGATGAGGGTCCCCATTCCAGCTATAGAGGTGGTACTTCCCTATATATATTATAATTATATATATATATATATATATATATATATATATATATATATATATATATATATATATACATATATATATAGGGAGGTACCACCTCTAGAACTGTTATAGGGACCCTCATCCTCAGAGAAAAGAATAAACTTGCTTCAGGGAAAACTCAAGGTTCTCTCTGAACAAAACATTCACAAAAATACGATAGAAAGTAAAACAACATAGGTGACTCAGAGCTACATCTCGAATACTTCGTCCAGCTCCCCGGCGGTGGGCCGCGTGCCCAGAATGCTGCAGCTGGATGCCCTGGCTCTAATTGAAACAAAGCTGAAGGGGGTAGGAGAGTTTCAGTGGGGGACAAATAAATGGGATTAGGTCAGGGGTTTCTAATAGAGTTAGAGCTAAAGAAGGAGTAGCAATAATGTTGAAGGATAAGTTATGGCAGGAAAAGAAGGAATGTAAATATATAAATTCAAAGATTATGTGGAGTAAAATATGGCTTGGATGTGAAAAGTGGGTTATATTAAGTGTTTATACACCTGGAGAGGAGAGAAGTGCTGAGAAGAGAGAAAGAGAGAGTTTGGGAAATATTGAGTGATTGCGTGGGGAGTTTTGGACCAAGTGAGAGAGTTCTTGTGGTTCAGTGGGTAAAAATGTTGCAGAGGGAGTAGTAGGTAAATTTAAGTTGCCAGAGGTAAATGAAAATGGGAAGCCTTTAACTAAACTATGTGTAGAAAGATGTTTGGTAATAAGTAATACATATTTTATAAAAAAGAGGATAAATTAGTATACAAGATATGATATAGCATGTAATGAAAGTAGTTTGTTGGATAAATGGTTGATAGGTAGGCTTCAGGATGTACGTACATGTTTATAGAGGGGCAATGGATATATCGGATCATTATCTATTATAGCTAAATTTACAGTAAGAGGTAGATGGGACAAAAGGAAAGTGGCAACAGTAAGAGAGAGGTGAACGTTTATAAACTAAGGCAGAAAGGTGGGCTGGTGCACGTATGGGTATTGGGGGAGGGGGGTTGAACGAAGAGGGATGGAATAGTTTTAAAAGAATGTGGGGCAGAACTTTGTGGCTATAGGAGGGTGGGTGCAGGAGGAAAGAGGAGTGATTGGTGGAATGATGAGGTAAAGGGTGTGATAAGAGAGAAAAAGGTAGCTTATGGAGAGTGCAAAAGGAAAGCAAATGATAGAGTGGGAGAGGCACTGTCAAGAAAAAAATTTGGAGTGAGATAAACAAGGAAGCCTAGGGAACGAATGGATTTGTCAGTTAAAAACAGAGTAGGGGAGTTAGTAGATGGGGAGCTGCAGGTATTGAGGAGATGGTGGGAATATTTTGAGGAACTTTCAAATGTCGATGAAGAATGGGAAACAATAATTACATGCACTGGCCAGGGAGGTATAACATCTTTTAAGATTGAAGAAGAGCTGGATGTGAGTGTGGGGGAGGTAATGAGGCACTACATAGATTATTATTATAATCAAAGGGGAAGCGCTAAACCCGGAGGATTATACAGGGCCTGGGGGGGGGATGTGGAAGGCATTCAGGTTTAATTTGGGGAACTGGAGCACAGATCGAATTCCCTAAATCAAGAGCCCCTCACCAACATCAAGGAACCTTCCTTGACGGGGGCACTACATAGAAAGAAAGGGGGTAAAGCAGCAGGAACTGACGGTATCACGAGAGAAATGTTAAAAGCAGAAGGGGGGAATATAGTGTTGGAATGGTTGGTATTTTTGTTTAATAAATATATGGAAGAGGGGAAGGTACCTAGGGATTGGCAGAGAGCATGTATAGTTCCTTTATGTAAAGGGAAAGGGGACAAAAGAGATTGTAAAAATTATAGGGGAATAAATTTACTAAGTATGCCAGGTAAAGTGTATAGTACGGTTATTATTGAAAGAATTAAAGGTAAGACTGTGAAGGCTTACTCAGTCCTGTAACAACTTCAGACAGTATTACCAATTACCAAGGCTGGCTCCTCCTCTGGAAAATTAATGAATAGAAAAAGAAATAATTCACAAAGATAAACACTTTATTATATAGTAATGCAAAGATAAAACATTAAAAAATGAAGGTGTATCCTACTTGAAAGAAAAATGAAAAATGAAATGGAAAAATGGTATTTGAATTCAACGCTAATATGTACAGTTATACTGGGGTGTCTGGTTGAGGTTGACACCGTCTTGTAGAAATTGTAGCCGTTGCTGATGATGGGGGAGTCACAGGTGTTGAGTGACAACCCAACGACTAGTTCTTCACAGAGTCTATAGCCTTGAATAGTCAGTCCAGATGACAGGAACGCAGGTTCTTTACCACTACAAAGATGAGGAGCAGTGTCCTGTACAATTAATCAGGTAGGTAGATCATTAAGTGACGTCCCCAGACCGGTTTCAGTCCGTCTCCTTCAACTCTTCTCGTTGGTTGGCAGGTGACCCGATCTGTCATTCCAAGCTGGAAAGAGAGACAGGTTACCCACTGCTTAAGAAATCACTCTCCATGATAAGTGCAAGATACTTAAAAAAGGTGGTGATTATCTAAAAGTCTCATGTGGAGCTTAAAACTAAAAGGACTACGTTTATTATTGGTCAAAAGTGAAGCTTTCAACCAATATCCACTAGAATAGGAGCAGAGGCTTTTATTTACAGTTGTGCTAGGAGCTGTGAGTCGAGTGATTACTGTTTGGCCGGAGCCCCACACGTCACCTTTCGGGGTGGGGAGAAAGGGGGGGGAGGGGATAGTTGGAGCTAGACTGGCCCTACCTTAACAAGCAGCCAGCAATCAAACTATCGTTACCATATACTCGCTTACTACTCCTATCTGTTGAACTTTTCTCTCACAAAAACAGCTGGATTGCAGATAAGCCAGGAGACTTTAGAATGGATAGGGGATGTATAAATCAGTTGTTTACGTTAAGACATATATTTTTCTTTTTAATACAGCGGCCGTTTCCCACCAAGGCAGGGTGGCCCGAAAAAGAAAAACTTTCATCATCATTCACTTCATCAATTTCTTGCCAGAGGCATGCCTACACTATAGTTATAAAGCTGCAACATTAACACCCCTCCTTCAAAGTGTAGACACTATACTTCCCATCTATATGACTCAAGTCTGGCCTGCCGGTTTCCCTGAATCCCTTCATAAGTGGTACCTTGCTTTCACTCTAACAGTACTTCAAGTCCTAAAAACCATTTGTCTCCATTCGCTCCTGTCTAACACGCTTGCGCATGCTTGCTGGAAGTCCAAGCCCCTCACACACAAAACTTCCCTCCTTCCAACTTTCCCTAGGCCGACCCATACCCCACTTCCCTCCACTACAGATTTGTATGCTCTCGAAGTCATTCTATCTCATTCTACCCTCTCTACATGTCCAAACCATCTCAACAACCCCTCCTCAGCCCTCTCGATAATAGTTTTGGTAATCCCACACCTTCTAATCTCCAAACTACGAATTCTCTGCGTTATATTCACAACACACATTGCCCTCAGACATGACATCTCCACTGCCTCCAGCCTTCTCTTTGTTACAACATTCACAACCCATGCCTCACACCCATACAAGAGCGCTGGTATAACTATGCTCTCATACATTCCCCTATTTGCTTTCATGGATGAAGTTCTTTGTCTCCACAGACTCCTCAGTGCACCACTCACCTTTCTCCACTCGTCAATTGTATGATTCACCTCATCCTTCATACACCCATCTGCTCACACGTTCACTTCCAAATATCTGAACACATTCATCTCCTCCATACTCTATCCCTCCAATCTGATATCCAATCTTCCATTACCTATTTTTTTGTTATCCTCATCACCTATATACACTTTTAACTTCTTTCTTTTACATACCCTACCTAACTCGTCAAACAACCTCTGCAATATCTCTTCAGAATCTCCCAGAAGTACAGTGTCATCAAAGATCAACTGTGACAACCGCCAATTTGTGTTAGATTCTTTATCTTTTAACTCCACACCTCTTGCTAACACCCGAACATTCACTTCTCTTACTACTCCATCCATAAATATATTGAACAACCATGGTGAGATCGCACATCCCTGTCTAAGGCCTACTTTTACTGAGAAATGATCTCCCTATCGCCTACATACTCTAACTTGAGCCTCACCATCCTCGTAAGAACTTTTCACTGCTTTTAAAAACCTACCTCCTATTCCATTCATTTGCAACATCTGCCACATTGCCCCCCTATCCACCCTGTCACATGCCTTTTCCAAATCCATAAATGAAACAAAAACCTCTTTACCCTTATCGAGATACTGTTAACCTATGTGTTTCACTGCATACACTTGGTCTGCACACCCCCTACCTTTCCTAAAGCCTCCTTGTTCATCTACTATCCTGGTCTCCGTCTTACTCATAATTCTATCAATAATAACTCTATCATACACTTCACCAGGTATACTCAACAGATTTATTCCCCTATAATCTTACACTCTCTTTTGTCCCCATTGCTTTTATACAAAGGAACTGTGCATGCTCTCTTCCAGTCATTAGGTACCTTACCCTCTTCCATACATTTACTAAATAAAAACACCAACCACTCCAAAACTGTATCCCCACATGCTGTTAACATTTCTATCTTTATCCCATCAATCACAGCTGCTTTACCCCGTTTCATTCAACTCACTTCCCCATGCACTTCCCCCACACTCACAACTGGTTCTTCCTCACTCCTATAAGATGTTATTCCTCCTTGCCCTATACATGAAACCACAGCTTCCCTATCTTCATCAATTTCTCAAAATATTCCCTCCATCTTCCCAATACCTCTATCTCTCCATTTACATATTTGAACAATATTTAGATAAAGGTAGGGAAATTTTCATTGCATTTCTGGATTTAGAGTGGATAGGGGAGCAATGTGGCAGACGTTGCAAGTTTATGGAATAGGTATTAAATGCTGTAAAGAGATTTTATGAGGATAGTGAGGTTCAGGTTAGGTCATGTAGTAGAGAGGGCGATAGGCCTTAGGCAGGGATGTGTGATGTCACCATAGTTGTTTAATATATTTATAGATTGGGTTGTGAAAGAAGTAAATGCTAGGGTGATCGGGAGAGGGATTAAATTATGGGGATCAAATACAAAATGGGAATTGACACAGTTACTTTTGATAATGATACTGTGCTTTTGCGAGATTCTAAAGAAAAGTTGCGAAGGTTAGTAGAATAGTTTGGGAGGATGAGTAAAGGTACAAAATTGAAAGTGAATATAGAAAAGAGTAAGGTGATGAGGGTATCAAACGATTTAGAAAAAGAAAAACTGGATATCACATTGGAGGGAGGGAGTATGGAAAAAGTGAATGTTTTCAGATCTTTGGGAGTTGACTTATCAGCGGATGGGTTTACGAAGGATAAGGTAAACCGTAGAATTGATAAAGGAAAAAAGGCGAGTGGTGTGTAGAGGTATCTGTGGAGACAAAGAACTTTATCCATGGAAGCAAAGAAGGGAATGTATGAAAGTATAGTGGTACCAACACTTATATGGGTGTGAAGCTTGGGTTGCAAATGCTGCAGCGAGGAGGCGGCTTGAGGCAGTGGAGATGTCGTGTCTAAGGGCAATGTGTGGTGTAAATATGCAGAAAATTCATAGCGTGGAGGTGTGGAGTTACTAAAACTATTAGTCAAAAGGTTGAAGGGAGGCTGTTGAGGTGGTTTGGTTATTTAGAGAGAATGGAACAAAGTAGAACGACTGAAACAGCGTATAAATTTGTTGGGGAAGGAAGGCAAGGAAGGGGTCGAGGGTGAAGGAGGTTTTATGGGCGAGGGGCTTGGACATCCAGCAAGCGTGCGTGAGCGTGTTAGGTAGGAGTGAATGGAGACGAATAGTTTTTTGGGACCTGATGAGCTGTTGGAGTGTGAGCAAAGTAATATTTTGTGAAGGAATTAAGGGAAACCGGTTAGCCGGACTTGAGTCCTGGAAATGTGAAGTACAATGCTTGCACTTTAAAGGAGGGAGTTGGGATATTGGTAGTTTGGAGGGACACCTTAACTGTCGTATCTGAGCGCCTCTGCAAAGACAGTGATCATGCATGAGTGATGGTGAGTGTTGAATGATGATGAACGTTTTTTCTTTCATTTTTGAGTCACCCTGCCTCGGTGGGAAACTGTCGACGTGTTATATATATATATATATATATATATATATATATATATATATATATATATATATATATATATATATATATATATATATATATATATATATATATATATATATAATGTCGTGCCGAATATGTAAAACTGTTCAATTAGCAAGAACTCGTTTAAAATTAAGTCCTTTCTAAAAAATTTTCTTATACATTTAAAGATATATTTTTTTTCATTAATGTTAAAGTAAAAATTTTAATTTTGCTACAAAAGAACTTATTTTAGGCTAACGCAACTAAATATATTTTAGATACGTTTACAATAATTTAATACTAAACAAACACAGTGAAATATATTTTTTTCGTTAGGTTCAGAATAATTTTGGCGAAATTATTGCATACACAAATTTTCACTTGTCCTATATGGCAAGATGAGCGTTGCTATTTAAGCCAAGATCGTAAGTTCTGCCTATTCGGCACGACATATATATATATATATATATATATATATATATATATATATATATATATATATATATATATATATATATATATATATATATGCAATAAGATCACAGTAAACAGGTGATTTCAGAATATGCAAAACAACCACTCTGAAAGAATAGAGAAATTCCAAGTGCTTTCGTGACTACTCGCATATCAAGGAACTATGAAAGTAAAGCATCCAAGGAAGGTATATAAGGGGGTCTGGCCAACACCACACTATCAGATCCCACAACGGTTAAACACCTGACGTGCGCCGGCCCAACTGGACAGGTCCTTTGCACAACCACCAACAAACTATTCTACCCAAGAAAATTTTTAAAATTGTTATTTGTCCAGTGTATTATTAAATTCTTCCCAAATTCTATTAATTATAAATGGATCTAATTTATATAAACCAAAGGAAATATTCAAGATAGAGTCAATCTGTCTGTTTTCTCATCAATGTTTTTGAGAGCTTTACGAATTTGTAGTCCTGAGTTCATAGATGAGGAAATATCCAAAATTTATGAAATAGGTAATGATTTAAAATACCCAAGAAATGTAATTGATAAATCTTTTAAACTTTTTCAACTAAAAATATGTTGGTTCTCCCTTACCATGAAAACTTGGTTGATATGCCTTCTCTTCTTAAGACTTTTAATATTAAAGTTGTATTCAAAAATCTTGATACAGTAAAAAAAACTTTTGATAAAGAATTCCCCCCAAAATGCTGATGGATGTGTCTATAAGATTCCTTGTAAAATTTGCGATAAAGTTTATTACGGTCAAACTGGTAAAAATCTCGAACTAAGATTAAAACAACATAAATATAGCATTAGAACTGGACAAGATTCCAATGCTCTATTTATTCATGTAAGAGATTTTAACCATCCAATTGATTTTCAAAAAGTTGAGGAAGTAGTATCAAGCAAGTCCATGGTCGACAGGAATATAATTGAATCTTGTTTCATAAAAAGCAATTTGGAAATAATATGAATATTTCCTTTGGTTTATATAAATTAGATCCATTTATAATTAATAGAATTTGGGAAGAATTTAATAATACACTGGACAAATAATAATTTTAAAAATTTTCTTGGGTAGAATAGTTTGTTGGTGGTTGTGCAAAGGACCTGTCCAGTTGGGCCGGCGCGCGTCAGGTGTTTAACCGTTGTGGGATCTGATAGTGAGGTGTTGGCCAGACCCCCTTATATAGCTTCCTTGGATGCTTTACTTTCATAGTTCCTTGATAATGTGAGTAGTCACGAAAACGCTTGGAATTTCTCTATTCTTTCAGAGTGGTTGTTTTGCATATATATATATATATATATATATATATATATATATATATATATATATATATATATATATATATATTTCAACAAGTCGGTCGTCTCCCACCGAGGCGGGTGACCCAAAAAAAAGAAAGAAAATCCCCAAAAAGAAAATACTTTCATCATCATTCAACACTTTCACCACACACACACATTATCACTGCTTTTGCAGAGGTCCTCAGAATACAACAGTTTAGAAGCATATACGTAGAGAGATACACAACATATCCCTCCAAACTGCCAATATCCCAAACCCCTCCTATAAAGTGCAGGCATTGTACTTCCCATTTCCAGGACTCAAGTCCAACTATATGAAAATAACCGGTTTCCCTGAATCCCTTCACTAAATATTACCCTGCTCACACTCCAACAGATCGTCAGGTCCCAAGTATCATTCGTCTCCATTCACTCCTATCTAACACGCTCATACACGCTTGCTGGAAGTCCAAGCCCCTCACCCACAAAACCTCCTTTACCCCCTCTTTCCAACCCTTTCGAGGACGACCCCTACCCCTCTTTCCTTCCCCTATAGATTTATATGCTTTCCATGTCATTCTACTTTGATCCATTCTCTCTAAATGACCAAACCACCTCAACAACCCCTCTTCTGCCCTCTGACTAATGCTTTTATTAACTCCACACCTTCTCCTAATTTCCACACTCCGAATTTTCTGCATAATATTTACACCACACGTTGCCCTTAGACAGGACATCTCCACTGCCTCCAACCGTCTCCTCGCTGCTGCATTTACCACCCAAGCTTCACATCCATATAAGAGTGTTGGTACTACTATACTTTCATACATTCCCTTCTTTGCCGCCATAGATAACGTTTTTTTGACTCCACATATACCTCAACGCACCACTCACCTTTTTTCCCTCATCAATTCTATGATTAACCTCATCCTTCATAAATCCATCCGCCGACACGTCAACTCCCAAGTATCTGAAAACATTCACTTCTTCCATACTCCTCCTCCCCAATTTGATATCCAATTTTTCTTTATCTAAATCATTTGATACCCTCATCACCTTACTCTTTTCTATGTTCACTTTCAACTTTCTACCTTTACACACATTCTCAAACTCATCCACTAACCTTTGCAATTTTTCTTTAGAATCTCCCATAAGCACAGTATCATCAGCAAAAAGTAACTGTGTCAATTCCCATTTTGAATTTGATTCCCCATAATTTAATCCCACCCCTCTCCCGAACACCCTAGCATTTACTTCCTTTACATCCCCATCTATAAATATATTAAACAACCATGGTGACATTACACATCCCTGTCTAAGACCTACTTTTACCGGGAAGTATTCTCCCTCTCTTCTACACACCCTAACCTGAGCCTCACTATCCTCATAAAAGCTCTTTACAGCATTTAGTAACTTACCACCTATTCCATATACTTGCAACATCTGCCACATTGCTCCTCTATCCACTCTATCATATGCCTTTTCTAAATCCATAAATGCAATAAAACCTTCCCTACCTTTATCTAAATACTGTTCACATATATGCTTCAATGTAAACACTTGATCTACACATCCCCTACCCACTCTGAAGCCTCCTTGCTCGTCCGCAATTCTACATTCTGTCTTACCTCTAATTCTTTCAATTATAACCCTACCGTATACTTTTCCTGGTATACTCAGTAAACTTATTCCTCTATAATTTTTACAATCTCTTTTGTCCCCTTTCCCTTTATATAAAGGGACTATACATGCTCTCCGCCAATCCCTAGGTACCTTCCCCTCTTTCATACATTTATTAAACAAAAGTACCAACCACTCCAACACTATATCCCCCCTTGCTTTTAACATTTCTGTCATGATCCCATCAGTTCCAGCTGCTTTACCCCCTTTCATTCTACGTAATGCCTCACGTACCTCCACCACACTTACATTCTGCTCTTCTTCACTCTTAAAAGATGGTATACCTCCCTGGCCAGTGCATGAAATTACCGCCTCCCTTTCTTCCTTAACATTTAAAAGTTCCTCAAAATATTCTCGCCATCTACCTAATACTTCCCTCTCCCCATCTACTAACTCCCCTACTCTATTTTTAACTGACAAATCCATACTTTCCCTAGGCTTTCTTAACTTGTTTAACTCATTCCAAATTTTTTTCTTATTTTCATTAAAATTTCTTGACAGTGCCTCTCCCACTCTTTCATCTGCTCTCCTTTTGCACTCTCTCACCACTCTCTTCACCTTTCTTTTACTCTCCATATACTCTGCTCTTCTTATAACACTTCTGCTTTGTAAAAACCTCTCGTATATATATATATATATATATATATATATATATATATATATATATATATATATATATATATTAGATATAGATATATCAAAGGTACATGTGGACAAAGTAACTTTTATTTTCGAATCCTCAAAAAAGTATTACCTAAAATGACCACCTAGTCAAGTGAAAGACACGATAATTTACAAGTGCATGCAAAAAGCAACGAAATATTTACGTTTGAAATTATTTAAAATAAAGAAACAAAAAAATATATTAGGCGCAAAGATAAATGGATAGAAAAGAGCGGAAAACTAAATGTGAGCGCAGAGCAGGCTCATGCAAAACATGGTAAGACAGCAGCTGGTCATGCATGAAATGTGGCACTGGAACACACAATACATGTCAGACAAACATCCTAAACTTAATTTCTTCATGACTCTACACTATATGGCACTAGAGTACACACACTCCAAACATCAATAACTACCAACACAGGACGGAACCAGAGCACACGCATTAACAACTATCAACATTATATGGCACTAGAGTACACATACCAAACATCAAAAGCTATCATCACTGGACGGAGTTAGAGCATGCATTTGCACACACACACACACAACAGCAACAGAACGACGGTGGGCACACTAGCCAAGATGACCAGGAGAGTCTACATAAGTATGGCAAAGTTACTTATCTTTGGGGATTTCAGCCACGAGGAGATACACCGAGAAAATGTGGAGCCACGTGGGGACTGGAGACATGGAGAGCCAAGATGCTGGAGGTGGTGCTGGACAGCTTCACGAAATAGCATGTTAGGGACATAACCAGAGAGAAAGAAGACGATGAACCAGCAAGGCTGGACCTCTTATTCACCTTGAATAGTTTAGACACGGGGAAAATCACACGCAAAACGCCCCTCGGCGCTAGTGATCATTTGGTCCTCAGTTTCGGATACATAGTAGAGTTAACAATAAAGAGTGAGGAGGCACGAGAAGGACAGGAGAAACCAAACTTCAAGCGTATGAGGCAATTTCTGCATGAGGTTCAGTGTATAAGAGACCAAGAGAGGAAGGCAGTAAATGAAATAATCGAACATGTGACCACAAAGTACAGGGAGGCACAGAACTTCGTGCCAAGGAGCAACAGAAATAATGGGAAGATCAGAGTGAGCTCATGGTTTACCCAGAGGATTGGAGAAGCCAAAGCCAAATGTGCTAGAGCATGGAAAAAGTATTGAAGGAAAGGACTTGAGAAAACAGGGAAATGAGTCGAAGAACCAGAAATGAATATACATGGATATAGAAAGAGGCCCAGCGGCAATATAATGACCCAAAGTTGTTATACAGCTACATTATGAGGAAAACAACAGTCAATGACCAGCTAATCAGGCTGAGGAAGGAAGGAGGGGAACTCACAGGAAGCGATCAGGAAATATATGAGAAGCTCAGCCCAAGATTCAAGGTATTCACAACAGAGACAGAGAGGCTTCCAGCAGACCGAGGGAGTAGGGTGCACCAACAAGTGCTTGACACATAGCACACAACCGAGAAGGAGGTGATGAAAGTGGTAGGTGAACTAGATACGTCGAAGGCAGTGGTCCCAGATAACATCTCTTTGTGGGTCCAGAGAGAAGGAACTGATACACTACGTGTATCACTAACAACAATCTTCAGTAAATATACTGTAACAGGACAGCAAACGTAATCCCAATTTTTTTAAGAAAAGTGACAGGCAGAACTAAACTACAGACCTGTGTCGCTGACATGTACAGTATGTAAAGTTATGGAGAAGACTATCAGGAGAAGAGTGGTGGAACGCCTATAAAGGGACGGGCCCATACATGACATCCAGCATGGCATCAGGGAAAGGAAATACTGCATCACAGACCTACTGGAGTTCTATGATAAGGTAACAGAAGACAAGAGAGAGAGAGAATGATGGGTAGACTGCATCTTCTTGGACTGTAAGAAGGCTTTCGACACAGTACTACAGAAGAGACTGGTAGAAAAGCTGGAGGAGCAGGCAGGAATAACAGGGAAAGTTCTGCAATGGATCAGGGAATACCTGACAGTAAGGAAACAAACTGTATTGGCACTTGATGAGTGGGGTTCTGCTGCTATTTCTAGTATATATGAATGACATAATAGAATGGATAAATTCAACGGTGTCCCTGTTCGCAGACGATGTGAAGATAATGAGGAGAATACAAGTGGACGAGGTTCACGTAAGCCTACAAGATCTGGACAGGCTGTAAGCCTGGTCTGATAATGGCTCCTGGAGCTTAACTCCAATAAGTGCAAAGTCATGAAGTTTGGGAAAGGACAAAGAAAACCGCAGACGGAATACAGCCTAGGAGGTCAAAGGCTGCAAAATTCACTCAAAAAAAAAAAAAAAAAAGGATTTTGGGGCGAACATATCTCCTGAGACGCACATCAACCATCTAACTGCTGCAGCATATGGGCGCCTGGCAAACCTAAGAAAAGCGTTTTGACATCTGATTAAGGAGTTGTGCAAGAAAGGTATAAAATACCGACAATATGCAACTTGTGCGACTTGTGCAACATCTGGATATCTTTATTGTAGACGTTTCGCCATCCAGTGGCCTTATCAATACAGATTCTTGGACATAATTAGAAGACAGTAGAACTATATACAAAAGATAAGGTAATCAGTCCCTCAGCCTTGGAGGTGGTGTTCACAGTGTTCACCACGATGCTGTGAACACCAACTCCAAGGCTGAGGGATTGAATACCTCATCTTTTGTATATAGTTCTACCGTCTACAATAAAGATATCCAGATGTTGCAAATGAGTTTTAACATTCTGATTAAGGAGTCATTGAAGACACTGTACACTCTACACATCAGGCCTATATTGGAGTATGCAGCATCAGTATGGAACCCACACCTGGTCAAACATGTCAAGAAGTTAGAGAAAGTGCAAAGGTTTGCAACAAGACGAGCCCCGGAGCTATGAGGCATGTCCTACGAGAAGAGGTTAAGAGAAATTCTCCTGACGGCAATGGGAAACAGGAGGGATAGGGGGGGGGGACATGATAACGACATATAAAATACTACGAGGAACTGACGAAAGTGGATAGGGGCAGAATGTTTCAGAGATGTGACACAGCAACAAGGGAGTCACAGCTGGAAGCTGAAAAATCAGATGAATCACAGGAATGTTAGGAAGTATTTTTTCAGTCATAGAGTTGTCAGGAAGTGGAACAATCTGGAATGATGTAGTGGAGGCAGGATCCATACATAGCTTTAATTAGAGGTTCGATAAAGCTTATGGAGTGGAACTATTAGCGTCCAACTAAGATGCTGGGCCAGGAGCTGTGAAGTGACCCCTTTAACCACAAATCGGTGAGTACAAACACACTCCAAACATCGCACTATGGGATGCTGCACCTTCCATTAAAATCGCAATGAGAATTACTTTTTCTTCTCCAACATAGGCCTAAAACCTTAGAACATAAATTAGCTTTTACGAATGATCTCACAGAAATCATGCCTTTTCTGTGTGTGTGTATACTCACCTATTTGTGGTCGCAGGGATCGAGTCATAGCTCCTGGCCCCGCCTCTTCACTGTTTCCAATTGTGTGTGTGTGTTACGCAATGCGACGTCCATAAAATATAGACATCACTAGAGAATACTAGAAGGTCAGCTTACTGATCCTCCTCTAGCATCTAGCCTGTTTCTGGTTTTGTAACAGTTTGTCAAAGAATATTCTAGTCCAGTTATCCATTAAAACTAAGAGAAATTTTAATGGCGCTTTGGGATTACAACGTGATGAATAAAATAAAATTTGAGATCTTTAATTATAAAGTTACATAGTGCTGAGGGCGCATTCAATAGCTGTACGACTCTTAAGTACCATCTGGTACGTAGTTATGATGAGATATACTCAAGTATACGAATAATACAAGTATGTACAGATGTGTGTGAGAATGTATGTGCTCAAAGTGCTCGTTATGTCTCAGTAAGACTCGACTCGACTTAAGACTTAAACAGTTACTGACGCAAAGTCCCCCAATATTCTAACATTTCAACCGACAAGGCAGTCAAACAGCTTGTTTGAACAATATGACGAACCATCGCCAAACAGCAATAATGTACGAAGCAGTAGTGACCAGCACAGCGTCAGACCAGGAACAAGGAGACAAAATAGTTACCCTAACTGGGGCCCACCAGCAGATCCTCCATAAAAGGCACATAACCCTCTTAATGCTGAAACTAAATTCAGCATTACCAAATTCCCTACTACGACAGTGCGTAGATGCTAGAACAAATGTAGGTCTGAAGTTTAACTAAGGACCAGGGTTGATTAGAGTGTCTCCACGACACACAACCTCTGCAAAACATCAAATATCACTAAGTCTAAACAATGCTCTGTGAACAGAGTTACACAGAGTAACTAGAAGCATGTCTGGGCTCCCCAGTTAAGACATACTCTACCAGAAACAGAGTCTAAATCACGGACAACAGCCAGAGAGAGACAGAAAGAGAGATGCTTCTCCTGAGAGAAGCAGATTTGTAAAGAGAAAGTGAAGCAAAGGATGCAGCTCCGACATTGGGCGCGATCACGTGACTTGTCACAGCTACTCCACGACAGCATCTCACACAAAACTGCCTAACAAGCGGGCAGGTAGTTAACAAGCACTAGCAGCCAATCAAAACTCCACAAGGGAACACAATGAGAGGCTTAATTGTTACATCCTATCTACATACATAGTTAATATAATAAGTCTAATAATAATATAAAGCAAGATATTTTCATTTTGGTTAATAATGAAAACATCTTAATATAATAGTCATTCACGATGCCCTGATAAAACTGCAATGAGCGAGACGTTTTGTCCCAGGAAAAACTTACTTCACAACGAGAAACAGGATCCTATAGTAAACTGATATACGAAATTCTGTAAAACACGGACTTATATTCACTTTGCGTATGTACATGGAGAGTTTAATCCCCATTTTAGGGAGTTAAGTTTTCTTGACTGATGGAGAACAGGTTACACGCAGCCTTAATGAACCTTTATGTTAATCGAGAGGCTTTAAACCCAATATATCAACTGTCCAAATACGCACAGGGTATATACACCGATAGGTGGGTATTCCTTATTGTATATATGCTGAGAGATTACTTTAATCCTTACTTTAAGAGTTAAAATAAATATGTACTCAGCCGACGTTCTATAAATATTTCACAAAAAAATATGCTTTACCAGAGCCAATTTGAACTTTAGTCCTTATCAATTAGATGACATTTAACAACGTTCAGCTCGATCACTCGATTTTTTTAACCCACTGTTTCAGCATATTTAAGTCCTCTTGCATGTTTTTATAATAATTCTTACTTTGCACAATATATTCATCTTCATCAGCAAATATATTATGCACAAATATCCTGCACCATAGGAGAATGAAAATTTCGACGTTCCATAATAATTATATATTTCGGCTGGTAGTCTTGGAAGTATTTCCTAACTAGGGTGAGCTTTGGAACGAGCTCCTGGTGGATGACAGCAGCAGCTGTCATCCAACAGCAGCTGTCATCCAGCAGCAGGCTTCGTAGCTTGCAGGCTATGAAGCCTGCAAGCTGGACCGTGTACGAAATCAGAGGAGAAAGTATTGTTGGATAAATAAGAGAAGTAACAAATGATAAGGAACTTTAATATTAGGAGAAGTTTAGTTCTCCATGCGTTACGGATGCGTCTTCTTTATACATTTGTTGCTACTAGTTACTCTGTTAGGTGCCCAGGTATCTATCCAATGCTTGGTGAACAATGGTAACAGATATACATAGACCTGCCCATACGTGTCTCCCTGCACAAGATGCTACCTAAAACAGTCGATTAACATTCTGATTGATATTTACCTCTAGGAGAGCATCGGTAACAGGTGTAAACTTGCCCAGGCTCACTAGTTGTGAGTCGAAGCCACTACCTTGGAGCTTCCACTCACATTATAGCGCAATTAAACATAAAGTTGGTTAAACTAGAAAAAATAAAGATGCAAAATCGGTCAAGATGTATTATTAGGACATATACGGTCCAAATATAACTCAAACCTTTCACAGAGATCAAAGACACTATCTTAAAATTCACAAGCACATTAAGTCTGAAGTCGCTCAGAAGTTGCATTGTCACGTTATGAGCATAGGAGGCTTCGAGGTGACCTCCCATCCACCTGGTAGATCAGGGAATTCACGGGGTCACCTCCCACCCACTTGGTAGACCAAGCTATGCACGGGGGTCACCTCCCACCCACTTGGTAGACCAGGCCATCCCCTGGGTGACCTCCCACCCACCTGGTAGATCAAGTCATGCACGGGATCACCTCCCACCCACCTGGTAAACCAGTCCATTCCTTGGGTGACTTCCACCCACCTGGTAGACCAAGCTATGCACGCAGTCACCTCCTACCCACCTGGTAGACCAAGCCAAGCACGGGGTCACCTACCTACCTTGGTGTCCAACAAGGGCGCTGAGATATTCCCAGGCTTAGCCAAGAATATCTCACTGACACACAGACATCCACAACGTCAGTTTGTCCGTCCCCTGAGTTGACTGCCGCCTCGGGACTACCACTCGGAGGATCGAGCCTTCACCACCTCGTGGGTAACAACACACGCCTTAGGACAGCAACACACTGTTGTGTGACTGATGTTGTGTGAGTTGGTTGGTGGTTCTGACATGACAATCAATTTCATGAGTCATGCAATAACACGATCGCAAACAAGTCACGCAACGGGGCTCTGGAGGGACCTGAGTTAGTCTGCGCCACAGCTGCGCTGGTGTGAGATTCGCCTGTTAAATACTGCATTTGTGGTAGCAGTGGTGGCCCATGCTAACCTCCCTATGGTGTATAAAAATATACCTAGCTGGATGAATCTTATTAAAGCCAGCTGGCCCAGTGGTTAACGCACTAGCCTGTGAGTTTTAGACCGATTGTTGGTGAGATCTGAGTATATTTTAAGTTAAAATTTAGGTTTTGGTAAGTATTTCAAAATATTTCTTGGATTTAGTTGAATTGTCAGTGGCCATTTATGTTTAAAGTGAAAAAAAAGGCAATTTAGGGGCCAAAAATTCAAGACTCTGGGTTGAATGATACCTGGGTTGAATGATACCTGGGTTGAATGATACCTGGGTTGAATGATACCTGGGTTGAATGATACCTGGGTTGAATGATACCTGGGTTGAATGATACCTGGGTTGAATGATACCTGGGTTGAATGATACCTAGGCTGAATGCTACCTGGGTTGAACGATACCTGGATTGAATGATACCTGGGTTGAATGATGCCTGGGTTGAATGATACCTGGGTTGAATGATGCCTGGGTTGAATGATACCTAGGTTGAATGATACCTTGGTTGAAAGTGATGTTACTGGAAAGAACACAGAGGAGCACATGATACCTGAAGAATACATTGGGTCATTGCATTATCATACAAGGTTGTTATCACACAAACTATACCAGGTGAGGGACAAGTCTACTTCACTCATATGCACCAGCGTCCAATATCAGTCCCACACATTCATCAGATAAAAGACTGTTGAGTAGACTTCAGGATGTACATGTTTATAGACGGGCCACAGATATATCAGATCACTTTCTAGCTGTAGCTACAGTGAGAGTAAAAGATAGATGGGATGCAAGGAAAATAGAAGCAGCAAGTAAGAGAGAGGTGAAGGTGTATAAACTAAAAGAGGAGGCAGTTAGGGTAAGATATGAACAACTATTGGAGGTTAGATGGACTAGTGAGAGTATAAACAATGGGGTCAAAGATGTATGGGGTAGGTTTAAGAATGTAGTTTTAGTGTTAAGCAGAAGTTTGTGGTTACAGGAAAGTGGGTGCGGGAGGGAAGAAGAGCGATTGGTGGAATGATGATGTAAAGAGAGGTTTTTACGAAGTAGAAGTGATACAAGGAGGGAAGAGTATATGGAGAGAAAAAGAGAGGTTAAGATAGTGGCGAAGCAACGTAAAAAGAGAGCATAGGAGAGAGTGGGTGAGATGTTATCAACAAATTTTGTTGAAAATAAGAAAAAGTTTTGGAGTGAGATTAATAAGTTGAGGAAGCCTAGGGAACAAATGGATTTGACAGTTAAAAATAGGAGAGGAGAGTTATTAAATGAAGAGTTAGAGGTATCGGGAAGATGGAGGGAATATTTTGAGGAATTTTTAAATGTTGATGAAGATAGGGAAGCTGTGATTTCGTGTATAGGGCAAGGAGTGTAGGAGTGAGGAAGAGCCTTTTGTGCGTGTGAGGGAGGTTCGTGACGCAGTGGGTAGAATGAAAGCGGGTAAGGCAGCTGGGATTGACGGGATAAAGATAGAAATGTTAAAAGCAGGGGGAATATAGTTTTGGAGTGGTTGGTGCTATTATTTAATAAATGTATGGAAGAGCTCACCAAGGAAATACTGACAGCATCAAAATGTCACTGGTGGAATCCCTTGCAACCACTTGAACAGTTTAAAAGTCAAAGTACTTTTATGCTATGGTACCCCGAAATGAAACCTCAGCAATCAGTACTACGTACAAAGCCGAAGTTCAGCAGCTAATGGGAAACAGAAGTAAGTCAAAGTAGACAGAGATTTTTTATTCAGAGATTGTTTGTGGCATCGCAAAGTGGAAGAGACTATGTGAGGAAGCATCTTACATCATGAAGAATTAGACACATGTGCAACATCTGGATATCTTCATTGTAGAGGTTTCGCCATCCAGTAGCTTTATCAAAAAAAAAAAAATACTTAAAACAGATAAATCACGGTTGGTGGAAGTACTGATAAAGAATATACAAATTTAAGCCAGAAAATGCTTACTTATTGATGGAGCAGCGCTCATACAGGCAACTGGAAAACCAGAGAAGGCCAAGACATTAGGTGATCTGAGGGAAGTGTTCTGCAGCAACATCTTCAGTCGCTCTTGTAAAATGTACTCAAGGAAGTTAAAAGTTCACAAGGTTAACGTGCAGGGATCAAACCTATCAGACAAATCATTAGCTCCAAACATATAACATTACCCACAAATTGGAAGTAACTAGTCAGTTCATCTACCAATAAAGATGTCTTAGGTGCATTTCTTTCTGTGACATTAATAACGAAAGAATGAGACACTTGGGCAACACTTGGGAATCTTTATTGAGGAACGTTCCGCCAGCCAGTGGCTTCTTCAGTCCAATACAAAGAAAAACGGTGGAAGATGATGAGGAGAATGAGGTAATCAGTCCCTTAGCCTGGAGTCGATGTGTTCAGTCTATCAGTCTTGATGAAAGTACAGCATATGCTGAGTGTGACTGATGAAGCCACTGGCGAAAACGTTGTCAGAAGCGTCAGATCGTATGACACCTGGCGGGGAACCTTTGGGTTTTTGAACAATGTATAATCCTAGTTCAGGTATGCCAGCTGATGCTCAACCTCTGAGCTTATCATCATGTAACAAGAGACCTGTTTCCTGACGGACAAAACATAACGGCCCTGTACGTTTTAGCACTCTTTTGCCATAAGTTCATACCCTACCCGTTCCGTGATTCAGAATTAATCTATTATATTAGAGATGAGGTGTCAGGTGACACCGCGTTACGGGGGAAAAAGCTCACAATCCACCTCATCAAGAGGGTCTGCAGTTGGACAAAAGTTTTTCTCTAATTCTTATTACTGGTTCTTCAGAAGGTTATTATCCACGAGTCTTTACAGAGCTACGTAGCAACAAATTTTATTTCCGCAGAGCAGCTGACAAAACAAGTGCAAGCGTCGCAGATACACAGGAACTCATATTAAAGATTATGAACACAACAAAGTATTGATCCCTGGGATGTAACCTATGTGGACCTGACAAGAGCAAGCAGAGTCCAATGTTGTTGCTGTTCCCGGTCATCATATTAAGCTTCTCACTTGAACCCTCTTGTCAACAACCCAACACAATTGGCGAAAATTCATATCAATAGAGTGAGAATGCAGCTTTATCTTTCCTGTGCAGAAAGAAGTCCGATTTTAAAGAGCGACCCTGGAGAGCACGAAATACCTGGACAAGTACTGCAAGGTATCCTGGAATAACATTATAAATAAATTAAAAGTCAAAACTAAATAAAAGGACATCGTTGAAGTTCCTTGTAAGCAGTTTCAAGAAAAAATATATAGGTGGAACAAATAGAAATCTGATTAAGTATTAGGCAAAGTTATGGTGGAGCAACTGGTAGGAACTTTGCTCTATTTTGCATCATGAAGATTATGACAGTAATATAACTTCCGAAAAGCGAAAACTAGTTCTTCAATCTTATACTTTTATGACAAGGCTTACTGTTAAAATAAATATTAATACATTATCTTCATACTTCAGTTTGTCTGAATTTTAATTTAATTGCAACAGTAATTTGCTCCCAGTTCAATTATGTCCACGATACACCTGGCAGCCACGTCTCTATTGGAAATTAAGTGTTAATTGGACGAAAGGTCATGCCACGTCTTAGGAATGAATCGTCTCTGCTCATTCCAGACGAAGAGCATTGGTGTATAACATATGTGAAACACGTAGAAAAAGAGGATTAATATAGGAACCAGGGAGATGGAAACACTGAAGATAAGAAGGAATAGTAGTAAAAACCACATAAGCGCTGTGAAGCTTGCTAATGGAGATTCAAATAAATATGATGGCTGTTAATGTTGTGGTCAGGCTTGTAGCGCGTCAAGCCTCGCCCAGTCAAATTAAATTACATCTTCACTGCAAGCCTCACCCCATGCATGGTTCTACTACCACCAAGTTATATCTTTACTACTATGTATGTCACTTATCTCGCCCCTAGTTGGTAAACCCTCCCTTAGATTTAGTTATAGCATATAGTGATTTTTCTACTATATATATATATATATATATATATATATATATATATATATATATATATATATATATATATATATATATATATATATATAACAGAAAAAGTAGTGAAATTCCAAGTCCCTTCGTATTTCTCACATTATCAACGGATCTGTAAAAATAATAGAATAAGAGAAGGCTTATACATCACCTCACATACGACATTACACTCGTCCCATTATGATGTGGGTGAGATAGTCAAGGACACATTAAATATAGCTTAATTTTTTTCCAAATTATAATTATTATAAATTAATCTAATTTGTATAATCCTAAGCAAATATTAATATTAAAATAAAAACTATTTTCTATGAAGCCTGATTCAATTATATTTCTCTCAACAATAGATTTGCTTGATACAACTTTCTCGGCCTTTTGAAAACCAACTAGATGGTTAAAATCTCTCATATGAATAAAAAAAAGAGCATAAGACTCTTGTCCAGTTCTAATGTGATATTTGTGTTGTTGCAATCCTAGTTCGACTTTTTCCCACTTTAACCGTAATAAACTTTATTATATATATTTTTACAAGGAATATTGTAGATACAGCCACCAGCATTTTTGAGAGAATTTTTAATCGGAGTTTTTTCTGTATGAAGATTTTTAAATACAACTATGATTTAAAAGTTAAGTAGAGAAGATATATCAAGGTTTTCATGGTACGGGAGAGCCAACATATTCTTGATTGAATATGATAGTTTTTGAGTTGTAAAATGTATTTCTAAAATTTTTAAAAGATTTATCAATTAAGTATTTTTGGGTATGTTAGATCATTAGCTATTTCATAAATCTTCAAGATTTCTTCATCTATGAACTCTGGGCTGTATATACACGAAGCTTTCAAAAACATGGATGAGAATACAGGAAGTTTAACTCTCTCATGAGCCTAAGAATAATAGAGCACATTAAAAACAGTTATTTGTATATTTTTTATTTAAAATCATGATTGCCTAACCTATAGGCATGACGTACTTCCACCTGTGGATTTGTCCAATGTGGCACTGCCTATGACTGCTTCACCTCACCTGTCTGCGGTATATAGACCCTTTCTTCGCGTATATGATGTATTCTTTTCAAAATTTAGGAACCGATTTCATCGACTCCAGGCTGATGGACTGATTACCTCAAACTCCTTCTGATCTCCACTATTCTTCTTTGTATTGGACTGATGAAGCCACTGTGTGGTGAAACGTTACCACAATAAGGATACCCAGGTGTTGCACATGTGTCTAATTTATCACACTATTTTGTTCCATCCTTTCTTAACTGGCCGAACCACCTCAGCATCCCTAGACTGTTCTATGGTTCACCTCGTCTTTCATACACTCACCTGCTTACAAGTTCACTCCAAAATATTTGAACACTTTCACTTCCTCCATGCATCTTCTCTCCAATCTAATAACCAATCTTTCATTACGTATTTTTTTTACCCTCATCACCTTGCTCTTTTCTATGTTCACTTTTAATTTATTTCTTTTACATACCCTCCCAAATTCGTCCACCAACCTCTACAGCTTATCTTCAGAATCTCCTAAAAGCAGTGTCATCACCATTCATTTGTATCTTACAGCACTAACTATAAATATATTAAACAACCAAGGTGACATCACTCATTCTTGTCTAAGGCCTACGTTTAATGGGAAATAATCTCCCTCTTTCCTACACATCCCAACCTGAGCCTCACTATCCTCGTAAAAACTCTTAACCGTTTTTAGTAACCTAATATCTATTCCATACACTTGCAACATCTACTACATTGATTCCTTAAATACAACGAAAACTTCTTCACCTTTATCTAAATACTGTTCCCTTATATGCCTCAATGTAAACACTCTTCAAGCCTCCTTGTTCAGCTGTGATCCTGTTCTCCGTGTTACCCTTAACTTTCAATAAAAACTTTACCATACACTTACCAGAAATACTCGACAGGCTTATTCCCTTATATCACTTACACTCTCTTTTGTTCTCTTTGCCTTTATACAAAAGAACGATGCGTGCTCTTTGTCAACCCTAGGTACGTTCCCCTCTTTCATACATTTATTGAATAAAAGCCCCAGCTACTCCAAAACTATATCTCCACCTCCTTTCAACATTTCTGTCTTGATTCCATCAGCCCCAGCTGCTTTACCCCCTTTCATCTAACTACAGCTTCATATATATATGTCGTGCCGAATAGGCAGAACTTGCGATCTTCGCTTATATAGCAACGCTCATCTTGCCATATAGGACAAGTGAAAATTTGTGTATGCAATAATTTCGCCAAAATCATTCTGAAGCTAACGGAAAAAATATATTTCACTGTGTTTGTTTAGTATTAAATTATTATAAACAAATCTAAAATATATTTAGTTGGGTTAGGCTAAAATAAATTGCTCTTGTTATAATAAGGTTAGGTAAGTTTTCTAAGATTCTTTTGGTGCAAAATGAAATTTTTTTCATTAACATTAATGAAAAAAATATATCTTTAAACGTATAAGAGAAAATTTTAGAAAGGACTTAATTTAAAATGAGTTCTTGCTAATTGACCAGTTTTACATATTCGGCACGACATATATATATATATGTCGTGCCGAATAGGCAGAACTTGCGTTGTTGGCTTAAATAGCAACGCTCATCTTGCCATATAAGACAAGTGAAAATTTGTGTAGGCAATAATTTCGCCAAAATCATTCTGAACCTAACGAAAAAAATATATTTCACTGTGTTTGTTTAGTATTAAATTATTATAAACAAATCTAAAATATATTTAGTTGGGTTAGGCTAAAATAAATTGCTCTTGTTATAATAAGGTTAGGTAAGTTTTCTAAGTTCCTTTTGGTGCAAAATTATAAATTTTTACATCAACATTAATGAAAATAATATATCTTTAAACGTATAAGAGAAAATTTTGGAAAGGATTTAATTTTGTGTATATATATATATATATATATATATATATATATATATATATATATATATATATATATATATATATATATATATATATACATACATGTATATTGATTTGATCCTAGAAAAGAAAATCTCAGACCTCAGGACGATGAAAGGCAGGATGAAAGACTCTGATAAACATGATGCCTTCTACCTACTCACCAGGTGCATGTTCAGCCCAAAACTTACCTACATTTTAAGATGCTCCCCAGCCTTCAGCAGTCCGAAACTCAAGGAATATGACTTTCTCCTTAAGACCATGCTAGAGAGTGTATTGAATCTTTTCCTTGAAGATGGACAGTGGTTGCAAGCCTCACTTCCAGTCAGGCTTGGGGGACTGGGAGTACGCAAATCCTCCCACATTGCCTTACCAGCTTTCCTATCTTCTTCCATAGTATCAAATGAGTTTATAAAACAAATTCTTCCGAACAACCTTAGTGACTCAGCAGGAATACAGGATCCTAGCTACGCCAGCGCCATCACTGAAAGGGAGACTCTAGCTGCTTCAGCACCAAACAAGTCAAACAGTCAAGTTGGGATGGTCCCATCGCTGAAAATGTACTTGTCAACATGCTTAGAGATGTAACATCAGATAGGGAGACTGCCCATCTCCAAGCTGTGAGTGCACATCACTCTGGGGACTTCCTCCTAACAGTTCCCATTTCGACTATGGGAACACGCCTCGACCCTAAGACTCTCTCTACTGCAGTAGCTCTCCGCCTCGCTGCCCCAATTCACACGGAATATACGTGCATTTGCGGCGATGCACAAGCCGACCAATATGGTCTACATGGTCTTAACTGCTCCAAAACCAAGGGTTAGCAGACAAGACACAATGAACTCAACGACTGCTGGATGCCCAACCGAGAAAGAGCCCTGATCACTAGCAGCCAACAATACTCTCAAACCAGCGAACTGCCCTGATGAGATCTCAATCTATCCATGGAAGAATGGCAAGCTCTCAGCATGGAAGTATACCTGCGTGTCGACGCTGGCTGACACCTACATCCCTCACAGTGTCAGGAGATAGGTAAGAGCTGCTTATCACAGGGAGGAGTACAAGATCAGCAATTACAGAGACATAAGCCAACATTATCAATTTGTCCCTCTGGGATCAGAGACCTAGGGATCATGAAGAAAAAAGCCACATGCTTCCTTAAAGAACTGGACTCAAGACTCATCGACACCACCAGGGGCTCGGGGGCGGCTATTTTCATGTTTCAACACCTCAGTGTGGCCATCCAGAGGGGAAATGCTTGCTGCATACTAGGCTCGCGTTCAGCCTCGGAGGAGCTGGAGGAGATTCAGAATCTTTAATATAATGTACCAGTGTATTCATGTTTGTGTTTTTTGTCAGTGTATTCTGGCTTGGTGGCAAAAGCTCTCGATTCACACAGTGAGGATCCGGGTTCGATTCCTGGCAATGGGGTGAAAACATTGGACGTGTTTCCTTACACTGGTTGTCTATGCTCACCCATCAGTAATGTGGGTACCTGGGTGCTAGTCAACTGGTGTGGGTCGCATCCTGGGACAAAACTGACCTAATTTTCTCGAAATGTTCTGCATAACAAGCGGCTTTCTATATAGTTGTATGTCACTGATGTCAGCTAGGACTGTATACCTTGTACACGTACTTGTATGCGAGGGGCTTGGAAATGCATCAACGCCGTTCCCTGTGATCCTCTTTTCTGCAACATTGCAAGCTCCTGATGATGTATTGATTGGAACACGAAAGACCTACAGCTATCATTCTACTCTCCCCGTTGTTGTTTTGCATATATATATATATATATATATATATATATATATATATATATATATATATATATATATATATATATATATATATATATATATATATATATATGTCGTACCGAATATGTAAAACTGGTGAATTAGCAAGAACTCATTTAAAATTCAGTCCTATCTGAAATTTTCTCTTATACGTTTAAAGATATATTTTTTCATTAATGTTAATGTAAAAAAATTTAATTTTGCACCAAAATAATCTTAGAAAACTTACCTAACCTTATTATAACAAGAGCAATTTATTTTAGCCTAACCCAACTAAATATATTTTAAATACGTTTACAATAATTTAGTACTAAACAAACACAATCAAATATATTTTTTTCGTTAGGTTCAGAATGATTTTGACGAAATTATTGCATACACAAATTTTTGCTTGTCCTATATGGCAAGATGAGCGTTGCCAATTAAGCCAAGATCGCAAGTTCTGCCTATTCGGCACGACATTATATATATATATATATATATATATATATATATATATATATATATATATATATATATATATATATATATATATATATATATGTCGTGCCGAATATGTAAAACTGGTCAATTAGCAAGAACTCATTTAAAATTAAGTCCTTTCTAAAATTTTCTCTTATAAGTTTAAAGATATATTTTTTTCATTAAAGTTGATGTAAAAATTTATAATTTTGCACCAAAAGAATCTTAGGAAACTTACCTAACCTTGTTATAACAAGTGAAATTTATTTTAGCCTAATCCAACTAAATATATTTTAGATTTGTTTACAATAATTTAATACTAAACAAACACAATGAAATATATTTTTTTTCGTTAGGTTCAGAATGATTTTAGCGAAATTATTGCATACACAAATTTTCACTTGTCCTATATGGCAAGATGAGCGTTGCTATTTAAGCCAAGATCGCAAGTTCTGCCTATTCGGCACGACATATATATATATATATATATATATATATATATATATATATATGTATATATATATATATATATATATATATATATATATATATATATATATATATATATATATAATATGCAAAACAACAACGGGGGGAGTAGAATGATAGCTTGTAGGTCTTTCGTGTTCCAATCAATACATCATCAGGAGCTTGCAATATTGCAGAAAAGAAGATCACAGAGAACGGCGTTGATGGATTTCCAAGCCCCTCGCATACAAAACCTCCTTTTCCCAGTCCCTCCAACTTTTCTTAGGACAATCCTTATGTTACGTTCCCTCCACTTCAGACTTATATGCCCTTCAAGTCATCTTATCATGTTCTATCCTCTTCAAATGTCAGAATCACCCCAACAGCCTCTCTTCAGCCCTCTAAATAATACTTTTAGAACCCCTCGCATCTCTTTCTAATCTCTTAAGTTACGAATTCTCTGCATAATATTCACATTACACATTGCCCTCAGACACAACATCTCCACTGCCTCCGGCCTCCTCCCTGCTGCAACATTCACCATCCATGCTTCACACCTATAAAAGCCCGTTGGTACCACTATACTTTCATACATTCACCTCTCTTTCTCTCTATGATTAAAAACCCGAACTGACTTGGAAAAAACGAATCGTGAGATAAGAAAAGTGCAGCATATTTCGCGCTACAACAAAGGCCCTCTTCAGCACCTGCTGAAAGATGGTGGTGACGTCAAAGTGCAGTGAGTCACCAGAATGTGATGTCCATGCACTTCTCCTAAGACAGATAGGATGCGAGTGATAGTGAATATGTTGGCCCACGGGTCTTACTGTATGCTGGATCTTTCCGATTATTTTCACACATAGTTTAAACATCGTGATTTCCTCAAAGAACTAGAGAAAAATGTATGACAAGTATAATTAATAGAGGTAACATTATAAACGGAATGGTTGCGTTTCACACTTAAGCCACAAGGCAATATACTGAACGAGGCAGACACGAGAGGAAACACGAAAGTGACAAGCTAAGTATGGAAAAACGCGTTACATATTTTTACCTATAACAAACGAGCAAGAAAGAGACATTTTAAAGTGTGTGCGAGCACAGGAAAAACACTTAATGTAAGATGCATGTGTAAGCTCATGTGGTACAAAATACTTAAACCAAATCTGTGGAATCACATCGGCATCACTTAATTAACAGAAGAGTTAGAATGAGCCCGGGTGAAAGACTTAATACAAAGTGAAAAAGAACTTTGAAAAATTAGTGAACATCCAAGCGCTTTCGTGATTTCACATAATATTACGGACCTGCCAAAGAAAATCACGATTTCGTGATAATTGGAGAAATCATGAAAGCGCTTAAAAGTTCACTGTTTTTCAAAGCGGTTGTTTTGCATATTGTGACATCACCTGTAAACTGCAATCTTATTGGATTAATACAGAGTGTGCGGAAGCACACAAGGGCTGCGTACCTTCATATAATAGAAAACATCAATACGGGAATAAGATTACGATGGGACTTAGAAGAAGAAAGTTACTATTGATGAATCACGGCCTGAAGTTTTGACTGTTGACTTTCAGTCTGACAAGTCTTGACGCGCCCAGGAGAGTCAGGATGTCACCAGATGCTCCCTTCTTTATTGTCGCTTCAAAATAGTTCTCTTTTCACCCACACATCATATGAACTCAAAATGAGGTTTTTATTCTACCCTAATATATATTGTATTATCTTTTGTCATCCTTATTAGCTTAATGATCCACTTCGCCTTTAATTATGTAGGTCTCTTCTTCTCTCTCACCTCTCTCTCTCTCTTTCTCTCTCTTTACACAAAGATTTTACAAGGTTAGGTTAAGAGTTCCTACTTTTATTTACAAGCTAAGAGATATTACCTACCTCAGCTCATATGTAGGTCATACATGGCACTAGCTTTAATACATTTCTGTTGTTATGAAACATTCACATAGGGAACAGGAGGAAGTTGGGAACAACTGTGCGCCGGAAACTGTGTTTGGTAAATAGACTTTATCAATGTTGTTGTGCTGTGCGCACATCGTCCAGACTCGGCTCATTCTAGGAATAAATGATCTGGGATGAAGTGATGTTCTGGAGATGGATAGTGCCATATTATTGTTGTTTGCTGCCCGTCTTGTGGTATAATGAAGCAATCTTCTCGATGTCAACGAGGTAGTGCCGAAAGTGGTACCTTGAAAAGATTGGCCTTGTGCATAACAGTAAGACTCTCTGTTCTTCGAATTTCTCTATGTCATGTGTTCTGTCCAGAAATCGTAGAAGAGACGGCAGGGGGCACGCAAGCCAAGAAAGTGGGGCATACTCAAGGTGTGAGCGGAGAGTTTTGCAGCCTCTACTATGTGGGTTCGAGTGTGTGTGTGTGTGTGTGTGTGTGTGTGTGTGTGTGTGTGTGTGTGTGTGTGAGGGCGAGTGCGAGTGTGTGTGTGTGTGTGCGTGTGTGTGTGTGTGTGTGTGAGGGCGTGTGTGTGAGGGCGAGTGCGAGTGTGTGTGTGTGTGTGTGTGTGTGTGTGTGTGTGTGTGTGTGTGTGTGTGTGTGTGTGTGAGGGCGAGTATGTGTGTGTGTGTGCGTGTGTATGTGTGGGGGGGGGCATGCAGACACGGTCGAGATGTTCAGTTGTTGTTCAAATCGAACATCAAATTGGGAAGAAATGTATGTGACAATGACTGTGGAATGATTGTTGGTGCCAGACGGGGTAATGTGAGCATTTCAGAAACTGATGATCTCCTCGAATTTTAATGTACAACAGTCTCTTTGAGTTTACAGAGAATGGTGTGAGAAACACAAAACTTCCTGTGAGTGGTAGGTCTGTGGGCAAAAACAATCGTGTTAATGACAGAGGTTAGTGGAGAATGGCCAGACTGGTTCAAGCTGTCAAAAAGGTGACAATAACTCAAATAATGGGTACAGCAGCAGAAGTCAACATCGGGTTCCAATCTTGTCAACTATGAACAGGAAACTGAGACTACAATGGACACAGACTCACCAAAACTGGACAGATGAAGATTGGAAAAACGTCTTCTGGTCTGTCGAATCCGATTTCTGCTGCAATATGCTGATAGTAAGTTCAGAATTTAGCGTAAATAACATGAATCCATAGGTCCATCCCGCCCTGTGTTAACGGTTCAGGCTGCTGCTACTAGTGCAATGATGTTCAGTACCAACTGAACATCTTGTGAATGCCACAGCCTACCTGAGCATTGTTGCTGACCAAATACATGTCTTTATGACCACAGTCTACCCATCTTCCAGTGGCTACTTGCAGCAGGATAACGCACCATGTTACAGAGCACATATCTTCTCAAGCTCGTTCTACGAACATAACAGTGAGTTCTTGGTACTCCAATGTCCTCCACACTCAACAGATCTCAGTTCAATAGAGCAAGCACCTTTGAGATGGGGTGGAACGGGAGATTAAAAGCATAAATGCATAGTCGACAGGTTAGCAAGAACTGTGCGACGTTATCATTTTAGCATGGGCCATAATGTCTAAGGAATGTTCCTAATACCTTGTTGAATCCAAGGCACGAAGAATTCAAGCTAGAAGGGTGTACCTGATTAAGTGGCCAGTGAATGTATACACGTATATCTTTACTTTTCCTTCCTTCGTGTACCACCTACTCCCTCTCATACCACCTGATAAACCTTTGCAATGTCAATACCAACCACTGTCCCTTTGCCCATCTCTTGCAGCCCCTTAATCTCCGTTATTCTACCTCCTTCGCCACCAATTTTCTTCCTTAACTGCCGTCAACACTCTCTTTCCCACTCTTCCTACTTCCTTCTCTACCTCCCTCCTGCTCTCCCTTCCCTTAGTGCCTATATACGTCACTCACTATTATCCCCACCTCCAACACTGGCTTCATTGTGTACATGTATAGTAGTTTCCTTCTTTGCCACCAGTTTTGTGTAAAGTTAGCTTAGAGTTTCATGAAATTTGTATATACATTTCATAAGGAAACACTTAATCAAGGAATAGTGCGTGATTCTCGAGTCGTCATAATTTTCAGAACGAATAAATTTAAATTGACATGAGAAATCTCATTCTACACGGCAGGGAAGAACATTTTCAAAAATTTTGTAAGTTCGTTTAGAGAGAGAGAGAGAGAGAGAGAGAGAGAGAGAGAGAGAGAGAGAGAGAGAGAGAGAGAGAAAGCGTGTATAAACAGACAAAAAAGTTCTCTATATAATAAACACTTGCTTATGAATGGCAGTAACCCACACGTAAGCACAAACAACATAAACAGGAAACGAAGTTAACTGTATACTTCAATCTTCAACTAAGGTCCTCATCAGCAGTATATGGGGAAAAGGAAATCATGATTGTGTAACCGAGGAGAAGCGTCGAGCCACCTAAAGTGTCATCACTTGCACTCGGCTGATCCTTCGAAAGAAACTCTTATAGCAGCGAGGTAGAGGTGGAGGCATCATGTGGTGGTGTCAGTGTTGTATAAGCAATGTAATGAACATTGTCGACGCAGAAAGAAACAGGAAAACAAATATTCCTATAAATGCTGACCTTCAACTGAGGTATTAATCAGAAGGTCAAAAGGTGCTGTCTGTCCGTGCAGCAGCATCCATACATTCATTCAGTTAATTTCATTTTAAGGCAAATGTAGAAATTCTGTTGGTCGCGGAGAGATTGAGTCAAAAGTTTTTGTTGGGATATAGCTTAGCTTCAGTACAAAAATAATGACCTTTTATAAAGACAATAGAAACAAAATTTATTTAAATTTAAGCCAAATATGAAATATATTTCTTTTGACGCCTAAATAGCTGCATAACGAGGAGATAACAAACGTAGGAAGCCAAGTTTCCAACGGCCGATGATTACCACCGTAGGTCACTAGTAGGTCATACCTGGAGGTTATTCCGGGGATCAACACCCTCGCGGCCCGGTCCATGACCAGGCCTCCCGATGGATCAGGGCCTGATCAACTAGGCTGTTACTGCTGGCCGCGCGCAGTCTAACGTACGAGCCACAGCCCGGCTGATCCGGCACTGACTTTAGGTATCTGTCCAGCTCTTGAAGGCAGCCAGGGGTTTATTGGCAATTCCCCTAATGCTTGATGGGAGGCTGTTGAACAGTCTTGGGCACCGGACACTTACGGTGTTTTCCCTTAGTGTACCAATGGCGCCCCTACTTTTAATTGGGGGCATTTTGCATCGCCTGCCCAGTCTTATACTTTCGTAGGGAGTGATTTCTGTGTGCAGATTTGGGACCATTCCTTCCAAGATTTTCCAAGTGTAGATTATGATATATCTCTCCCTCCTGCGTTCCAACGAGTACAAGTCAAGTGCTTCCAAGCGTTCCCAGTAGTTAAGGTGCTTGACAAAACTTATACGTGCAGTAAAGGATCTCTGTACACTCTCTAGATCTGCGATTTCACCTGCTTTGAATGGAGATGTTAATGTACAGCAGTATTCCAGCCTAGAGAGAACAAGTGATTTGAAAAGGATCATCATTGGCTTGACATCTCTCGTTTGGAACGTTCTCATTATCCATCCTATCATTTTCTTTGCACCTGTGATCGTGGCACTGTTGTGATCCTTGAAAGTGAGATCCTCAGACATTACTACCCCAGGTCCCTTACATTATTTTTCCGCTCTATTGTATGGCCAGAGTCTGTAGTATACTCTGTTCTAGTTATTATCTCCTCCAGTTTTCCATAACGGAGTAGTTGGAATTTGTCCTCATTGAACATCATATTGTTTACCGTTGCCCACTGGAAAACTTTGTTTATATCTTCTTGGAGGTTAACCGCGTCCTCAGCAGATGACAGCCTCATGCAGATCCTAGTATTATCCGCAAAGGATGATACGGTGCTGTGATGTATATCTCTGTCTATGTCTGATATGAGGATGAGGAATAAGATGGGGGCGAGTACTGTGCCTTGTGGAACAGAGCTCTTCACTATGACAGCCTCCGATTTAACTCTGTTGACCACTACTCTTTGTGTTCGATTTGTTAGGAAGTTGAAGATCCATCTCCCCACTTTCCTAGTTATTCCTTTAGCACGTATTTTATGGGCTATTACGCCATGATCGCATTTGTCAAATGCTTTTGCAAAGTCTGTGTATATTACATCTGCATTCTGATTTTCTTCCAGTGCATCCAAGGCCATATCATAGTGATCCAGTAGTTGTGAGAGGCAGGAGCGACCTGCCCTGAACCCATGTTGCCCTGGATTGTGCAGCTTTTGGGAATCCAGGTGATTTGCAATCCTGCTTCCTAGCACTCTTTCAAAGATTTTTATGATGTGGGACGTCAGAGCTATTGGTCTATAGTTCTTAGCTAATGCTTTGCTGCCACCTATATGGAGTGGGGCTATATCCGTTGTTTTAAGTCACTGTGGAATTTCACCCATGTCCAAGCTCCTCCTCCATAGTGTACTTAGGGCACGCGAGAGGGGTTTCTTGCAGTTCTTAATGAAAACAGAGTTCCACGAGTCTGGGCCCGGGGCTGAGTGCATGGGCATGTTGTCAATGGCTTTTTCGAAATCTATCAGAGTTAGGGTAATGTCGGAAATCTGGCATACATTTATGGAGTTGTGAGGCTCATTCATGAAGAAATCATTTGGGTCGTCAATCCTCGGACTGATTAGTGGTTCACTAAACACAGAGTTGTACTGAGATTTCAATAATTCACTCATTTCCTTGTTGTCATCTGTGTAAGTCTCATCCTGTCTGAGTAAGGGCCCGATACTAGATGTGGTATTTGCCTTGTTTTTGGCATATGAAAAGAAATATTTTGAATTTCTTTCAATTTCACTAATAGCTTTAAGCTCCTCCTGTCTCTCCTGGTTCCTGTAAGAGTCATTTAACTTAAGTTCGATAATTTCCACTTCCCTGGTCAGCACCTCCTTTCGTGTATCACATATTCTAGCACTCCTGAGGAGCTCAGTGACTCTTCGTCGTCTTCTGTAGAGGGAGCGTCTTTCTCTCTCCAGTTTACTCCTGCTCTTCTTCTTTCTTAGGGGAATTTGCCTAGAACATGCTTCAGCTGCCAGGAAGTTGATCCTTTCAAGGCACTGGTTTGGATCCATGTCATTTAAGATATCTTCCAAATATGTTTCGTTTAGGACATGGTTTACCTGGTCCCAGTTGATGTTCTTGTTGCTGAAGTTGTATTTTGTATCATCAGGCTGGCACGCCTTGCAGCCTTGTGGTCAAGCTGCAACAAACACCGTCCTCACTGCTGACTTTGGGCTATAAAGATCAGGGCTTTCGAGACATGCGTTCTCATGTTTTGATATAAGTGATATAGACAATGATCATTGTAAAGGTAAATCCCTCATGAATATAAAAAATAAACATAATGGAGAGAATATGTACATTTTGGCCTCAATCAGAGATCTTCATTTATTTAAGAGGGCCTTTGATTGAGGCCGATATATGCGGCTCAGTTCTATTGTGTGTGTAGTGTTTTCGTCAAATTGATACAAAGATTTTGTTATACTGTAGCCTTATGCTTAATACCTAGGAAGTAAGTTCTACACAGAGTTTCGTATACGATTACCTGTTTTCCAACGTCATCCATATGAGCTTGACAACATAGTTTCCTCCTCCACTCTCCTACCCCCCCCCTCTCCATCACTGGAGATTCTGACCATCCCCTCTCCATCACAGTCACTCCGGTTTCTTCCTTGATGGCTTGTTCTAACACCCTATCGCAACCATCTAACTCCCCCACCATCACCCCAACTCCATACTAATGATCTGTTTCTCCACCAAGTATCACACTACCACCACCACCATCACCACCTCCACAATCACCACCACCACCACCACCACCACCACCACCACCACCACCATCACCACCACCTCTACCACCACAACCACTACCATCAGTCGGCAGCAACAGAAGCATCACCACGACCACCACATCCACAAGGCAGCAACAGCACCACCACCACATCCACCAGGCAGCAGCAGCAGCAGCAGCAGCAGCAGCAGCACCACCACCACCACCACCACCACCACCACTACCACCACCACATCCACCAGGCAGCACCACCACCACCACCACATCCACCAGGCAGCACCACCTGGTCTCAGGCCATCACCGGGCCACCCACCCACCACCACCCACTTCGTTATTTGATACACAGCTGCCAAATAGGAGGAGCAGAAGTTGTGAAGTAGAAGGCATTTCTTGCCTGGATGTTCAGGCTTCGTCTCATCTCTGCTAGGAACACCTCTTATTCTCAATTACTGGAAAGTCCCAGCGTCTGAAGGAGGGGTGTTAATGTTGCAGTTTAAAAACTGTAGTGTAAAGCACCCTTCTGGCAAGACAGTGATGGAGTGAATGATGGTGAAAGTTTTTGTTTTTCGGGCCACCCTGCCTTGGTGGGAATCGGCCAGTGTGATAATAAATAAATAAATAAATATATATATATATATATATATATATATATATATATATATATATATATATATATATATATATATATATATATGCACGGCATTCGCAAGAGCAGGCAAAATATACACAAACACTGATCTCTGGCTGAAGGAGACTCGAACCTACGAACCTTGGAACAAGGTACACATTGTATATTTCGCCTGCTCTTGCGAATTCCTTGCATTGTTAAAATCTCTAGTAAGGCTGATGCATGCAGGGGATGAGATGAAAAGCTGTAAGCCTTCTCCCTGAAAGCTGGCTGCCTTGGATCAAAGTCTAGCGCAAGCTGGACGCCAAGGTATTAGTCCAGTGTGGTGAGAATGGTATAGCACTGCGTACCTTGTTCCAAGGTTCGTAGGTTCGAGTCTCCTTCAGCCAGAGATCAGTGATCAGATGATAGAGTGGGAGAGGCACTGTCAAGAAATTTTAATGAAAATAAGAAAAAAATTTGGAGTGAGTTAAACAAGTTAAGAAAGCCTAGGGAAAGTATGGATTTGTCCGTTAAAAACAGAGTAGGGGAGTTAGTAGATGGGGAGAGGGAGGTATTAGGTAGATGGCGAGAATATTTTGAGGAACTTTTAAATGTTGAGGAATAAAGGGAGGCGGTAATTTCATGCACTGGCCAGGGAGGTATACCATCTTTTAGGAGTGAAGGAGTGAAGAATGTAAGTGTGGTGGAGGTACGTGAGGCATTACGTAGAATGAAAGGGGGTAAAGCAGCTGGAACTGATGGGATCATGACAGAAATGTTAAAAGCAGGGGGGGATATGGTGTTGGAGTGGTTGGTACTTTTGTTTAATAAATGTATGAAAGAGGGAAAGGTACCTAGGGATTGGCGGAGAGCATGTATAGTCCCTTTATATAAAGGGAAAGGGGACAAAAGAGATTGTAAAAATTATAGAGGAATAAGTTTACTGAGTATACCAGGAAAAGTATACGGTAGAATTATAATTGAAAGAATTAGAGGTAAGACAGAATGTAGGATTGCGGATGAGCAGGGAGGCTTCAGAGTGGGTAGGGGATATGTAGATCAAGTGTTTACATTGAAGCATATATGTGAACAGTAGATAAAGGTAGGGAAGTTTATATTGCATTTATGGATTTAGAAAAGGCATATGATAGAGTGGATAGAGGAGCAATGTGGCAGATGTTGCAAGTATATGGAATAGGTGGTAAGTTACTAAATGCTGTTAAGAGTTTTTATGAGGATAGTGAGGCTCAGGTTAGGGTGTGTAGAAGAGAGGGAAAATACTTCCCGGTAAAAGTAGGTCTTAGACAGGGATGTGTAATGTCACCATGGTTGTTTAATATATTTATAGATGGGGTTGTAAAAGAAGTAAATGCTAGGGTGTTCGGGAGAGGGGTGGGGTTAAATTATGGGGAATCAAATTCAAAATGGGAATTGACACAGTTACTTTTTGCTGATGATACTGTGCTTATGGGAGATTCTAAAGAAAAATTGCAAAGGTTAGTGGATGAGTTTGAGAATGTGTGTAAAGGTAGAAAGTTGAAAGTGAACATAGAAAAGAGTAAGGTGATGAGGGTATCAAATGATTTAGATAAAGAAAAATTGGATATCAAATTGGGGAGGAGGAGTATGGAAGAAGTGAATGTTTTCAGATACTTGGGAGTTGACGTGTCGGCGGATGGATTTATGAAGGATGAGGTTAATCATAGAATTGATGAGGGAAAAAAGGTGAGTGGTGCGTTGAGGTATATGTTGAGTCAAAAAATGTTATCTATGGAGGCAAAGAAGGGAATGTATGAAGGTATAGTAGTACCAACACTCTTATATGGATGTGAAGCTTGGGTGGTAAATGCAGCAGTGAGGAGACGGAGACGGTTGGAGGCAGTGGAGATGTCCTGTCTAAGGGCAATGTGTGGTGTAAATATTATGCAGAAAATTCGGAGTGTGGAAATTAGGAGAAGGTGTGGAGTTAAAAGCATTAGTCAGAGGGCAGAAGAGGGGTTGTTGAGGTGGTTTGGTCATTTAGAGAGAATGGATCAAAGTAGAATGACATGGAAAGCATATAAATCTATAGGGGAAGGAAGGAGGGGTAGGGGTCGTCCTCGAAAGGGTTGGAAAGACGGGGTAAAGGAGGTTTTGTGGGCGAGGGGCTTGGACTTCCAGCAAGCGTGCATGAGCGTGTTAGATAGGAGTGAATGGAGACGAATGATACTTGGGACCTGACGATCTGTTGGAGTGTGATCAGGGTAATATTTAGTGAAGGGATTCAGGGAAGCCGGTTATTTTCATGTAGTCGGACTTGAGTCCTGGAAATGGGAAGTACAATGCCTGCACTTTAAAGGAGGGGTTTGGGATATTGGCAGTTTGGAGGGATATGTTGTGTATCTTTATACGTATATGCTTCTAAACTGTTGTGTTCTGAGCACCTCTGCAAAAACAGTGATAATGAGTGAGTGTGGTGAAAGTGTTGAATGATGATGAAAGTATTTTCTTTTTTGGGATTTTCTTTCTTTTTTGGGTCACCCTGCCTCGGTGGGAGACGGCCGACTTGTTGGAAATATATATATATATATATATATATATATATATATATATATATATATATATATATATATATATATATATATATGCAATAAGATCACAGTAAACAGGTGATTTCAAAATATCCAACACACCCACTCTGAAAGAATAGAGAACGTCCAAGCGCTTGCGTGACGACTCACATTATCCTTGATAATGTGAGTAGTCACGAAAGCCCTTGGAATTTCTCTATTCTTTCAGAGTGGTTGTTTTGCATATATATATATATATATATATATATATATATATATATATATATATATATATATATATATATATATATATATATATATATATATATATAACTGATCCATGTAAAAAAAATATGCACTGTGCGATACAATAAAGAGGGAGGGGCAATAGAAACTAGAAATTTAGGTCTTTCGATGCAAACCATCTTCAGAAGCTAGGTCATTCAGTGAACTGGTTAAGATCAGCTAAAATTTCAAAGAATTTGAGGTGAAAATGAGTACCACCAGTCCTTTGTTTTGGTGGAGACAGCATCGTCTTGGTAGAGTCATGCTCTTCTACCCTGATGACGGTGGAATATAGCGGTGTTGTTTCCTAGGTCGCACTTCAGCATTATGTGCCTTCTCGCTGTGACCTTTCCTGACATATTTTATTTTTCCCCCTAATAACTTATATTTTCTTCATCCTTTCTCTTCCTCCTTCACAATGTCTTTCTGCCTTTCTCTTTTGTATCAGTTTATTTGTACCCCATTCTATGTATGACTTGCTTCCCGTCCATCCCTCTCTCTTCCTTTCTCTTTCTCTTTAGCTGTCTCTCTGTCCCAATGTGTCTCTATCTGTCCGTCCGTCTGTCTGTCTGTCCGTCTGTTGATCTGTCTCTCATTCTCTCATTTTCTCTCTCTCTCTCTCTCTCTCTCTCTCTCTCTCTGTCTCTCTCTCTCTGTCCTATGCTATTTCCTCTCACTTATAATAATGCTCTTTCCGCTAGTATATTTTTCTTGTGTATACCAACTTCATTCTTTATCTGTTCTGCCTCATGTACGTTTTTCATCTCATCCTTATTATCCAACGCCATTTACTATTCCGCTGCTTCTTATCGTCATTTCCTCAGTTTAATTTGTTTTGTTTTGTTTTCTGATTTTTTTTCCCTGTTACCACTCTTGCTTTCCATTACTCTCATCATTCTTCATTCATCTTCCTCCTCGCCATTCTCTCGCCCTTTCCATCTTCCTTCCGAACTCCCCACTACTTCAGCTTCACCTTTCTCCCTCTTCTTTACTCCATCCTCCTCCTCCATTCCACATTCTCCCCAAAACTTCCTACAACCCTCCTCCCTCCCAGCTTTCTCCCTCCCACCTCTTTCCCTTCGCCCCGGCGCCTCCTGTCGAAACAGCTTACTTGCACCATGTCTGCTGGGGTTCTTCCAGCAGAACCTGACGAACCTAGACAACACCTGAAGCCTACAAAAAATATGCTTTTAGTCCCAGAGTCTCAGAGTCTCTCTCTCTCTCTCTCTCTCTCTCTCTCTCTCTCTCTCTCTCTCTCTCTCTCTCTCTCTCTCTCTCTCTCCCTCCCCACTGTTTTCTTCCTTCGCACTCAGGTATTTATAAGCCCTTTTCCCATCCCACGCATTTTTAAATGCACATTTTCACTGCATAACACGTATTATTTTTCTGTCTTCCTTTATTATGTCATCTAACTACAGTTCTCTACCATAATATTTAGTCATGGTTCCCTTGCACTGTTCAATACCATAGGAAGTAACTAGAGCTTCCTTTCATTGTACTCTACCATAGTATCTATTTATGATCCCTACCATTGTCCCATACACTACCCATTCTTCCCTACTATCTTTCCCTATCGCAGCTTCTCTCCTTCTCTAATATAGTGTCTAATCATGATTTACTTCTGTAATATCTAACCATGATTTCCTACTGTAGTGTCTTACCATAGTTCCTCCCATAGGGAGGAATTATGGTAAGACACTACAGTAGGAAATCATGGTTAAATGCTATGGTTCCCTACCATAGCATCTAAACAATTGTTTTCTACCGAGGCGTCTAACCATAGTTACCAACTGTGTTACCATTCTTTACAATAGAATCCAGCCATTTTTTTCAACACCTTTCTAATGGACCATAGTAAGTATGTATTAAACAATGTCATATTATATCAATTTTAGCAAGCCTACTTAAAGGCTCCTAAGTTAATTTTGGTTTAAACTTAGCAAGTATATTTAAAAAAAAAAAGTTGCTTAACTTTGATTACCTGTTTTTCTTTGGGATGGGGGGAGGGGGGGAGAGGGGATGGAGATATTAAATTTATATCTCATGGATCAGTTTTTCTTTTTTTTTTTTAATTCTAGGTGACGGCCATATTGGTTGATTACTGGCGCTGTGCGAGTCACAGGTGTGACCTGTTACAACCAGAACTCAGGACACTTGCTGGCTGAGATTAGTCAAGGCTGGAAGTAGTCAGAATTACGGCTTCTTGTTTTTATCGTTGTCACCCCTCTTCTTTTTCTTTTTCTACTTTTCCATTTTCATCATCATCATCATCATCATCATCATCATCATCATCATCATCATCATCATCATCATCATCATCATCATCATCATCATCATCATCATCATCATCATCATCATCATCATCATCATCATCATCATCATCATAATCATCTGATAAGCTACAATTTTTTAACACTTATATATATTTGTAAAGCCGGATTTGCGATTGTAAATGGGCATTCTGACTCTTATTGGTTTATTGTATATAATTTCGGAGGGGTGGGAAACATATTTATCTAGATCACTGTTGAACTGGTGTATATCTACTAAATACACTACTCGTATCCTCTTATTCTATATAATACTTGTGGTAGTTACTGGTCAAAAAGAAACACTTGAAACTGTACAGCCAATCTGAATTCCATTTTGATATTAAGATTGTATTTATATAGTGTTATTTTGTATCTTATTTCTGAAATCCGGCACAACAGTTGCGTCAAAATTTGAACAAATTTGCCCGGATCGATACCATGTGATACTGAGTTACAGCTCTTGCTTCAGATGATTTATATGGCTTTTATTTGCTGTGTTCACAGGGACGATTTACAGCTCGTGGGCTACTGAGGGTGACTTTTGTGCCTTTTAAAGACATCTTTTCAGTGACTTGTCTGACTGATCTGAAATTCTAGCAGTGTTTGACAATACAGATCTCTAACTCCTAAGCCTCATGCTAGGATACCGATATTGTTCAGTGTAGAAAATGACACTTGTGTACACTGTAGGACATTTTTAAAATGAAAGGTTTCATCAGTCCTAATGATAAGGCACATCTGAAACAGGTAGGTATCGTCATTCCGATATACTTCGCTTACACGTATTGAGCTGCAGCTTCCGGCCTCTTGAAGGCTGTGAGCTACATTTCAAGAGATGAGCTACAGCATCTGGGCCTTTTGACGGTGTTGAGCTACAGTTTCGCTGTCGTCCTATGAAGGGTTAGGCATTACAGCTCCTGAACCCTTAAAGGGAACTCAGCTGCAGTTTCCGCGTGTCTAGCGGATGCTACGCGACTAGGGATTTCAGAGACAATGGATTCTTCTGTTGGTCGCACAGAAATGAAACTACACAAACCACGGAACGGGTGGAGCTTGAACCCATGAATTTGTTCGGCGGTTTGTTTACAGTCGTGTTACTACGATTTATTAAGTCATCAAAGTACTCACATTTAGCGTTATTTCCGGTGGCAAAGAGAAATAAAGTAATGTTTGTGCTGATAGATGTTGATGCTGTGAGTCCAGACAGTATCTGCATCAGTGTCACGAAACTTAGTTTTGTGTTGCAGTGCAATAACAATTGTATAGTATAGAAGTAATTCTGTTATACGTTCTTTATATATTAGTTTATGCTATATTGTGTCATATACAACCCACTTCACTCTTCCACCATCACCAACCCGGTACCCACCCTCACCAACCCGGTACCCACTCCCACCTCCCAGACTCCCACCAAAATGCCGCTCCCACTATCGCCTCCCCCACTCCCACCATCAACCCCCCACTCCCACAACACTGCCTCTCCCTCTCTCATTCTCTCCACAACCACTACGCTGCCTCAATCATTCCTGTCTCTCAGCATCGCTACTTCCTCTTCCCTCATACCTCACCTGCTTCCCTCCCATCCCATCCCTCGTCTCACCCATCTCCGCTCTCACCCTTTCTTACTCTCCCCTACCCGTTCCCTCTCATCTCACATCTTCCCCGACCTCTACCCTGTCCTTCCCTCTCTCCCCCTGCCCTCTACCGGTGATGTGTGGGCTAAGAGGAAGATGTCAAGTAAGTATTGACAAATGTGTCTGAAGGCAGAGCCTGCACCACCCACAGGTAAGTCTTAGGTGGATCCCAGCTTCTTCTGACGTGTGTGTGTGTGTGCTTATTTATATAAGTACTTTTTGTCACACACACACACACACACACACACACACACACACACACACACACACACACAAACACACACACACACACACACACACACACACACACACACATACATACATACATACATACATACATACATACATATATATATATATATATATATATATATATATATATATATATATATATATATATATATATACCAGAAGACAAGACCGTAGTCAAACTTGATTTTAGAAATGCCTTTAATATGGTGAAGAGAGATGCTGTCTTGCCAGCTGTTCGGGATCGGTTCCCTAGTCTTTTTCCCTTCATTTCAGCCGGCTACAGCAAACCCTCAATTCTTTTGTTAGGAGAACATGAAATTCTCTCATCAGAGGGTGTTCAGGAGGGTGACCCACTCGCTCCACTTCTCTTCTCCTTGGCAATAAGAGAACTATCGTCCAACCTACGCAGCGAGCTCAACATCTGGTACGTGGATGATGACACTCTGGCAGGTACTGATGAGTCCCTGTTAGAGGACCTACATCTAGTGAAAACAAGGCGAGAAGACTTGGGATTCATTCTCAATCCCTCCAAGTGTGAAATCATCACACAGCGAACCAGGGAATAATCAATGCCGTGCGAAGAATCCTCCCAGAAGTCTCTACTACCACTCCGTTTAACAGTACCCTCTTGGGAGCACCGCTGGGTCACCAGGCCATCGACACTGTCCTCAAGGACAAATTGAATGACCTGATGAGAATGGAGGGGAGAATAAGAGATCTTGATGCCCATGATGCTCTGTATCTCCTCACAAGGTGTCTTACTATGCCAAGACTCACTTACTTCCTGAGGTGTGCACCCTCTTTTGACAACCCAACACTCGATGAATATGACACACACCTGAAATCAACCTTTAAGAAGGAACTGAACCTGTCACTAGAGGATCAGCAATGGGATCAAGCAACCCTCCCAGTGCGACTGGGAGGTATAGGGGTGCACAAAGCAACGCATGTTGCTTAACCTGCTTTTCTGTCTTCGTGTTTGGCTTCCAGTGCATTAGTCAAGAAGACTGTCCCCGAACACTTGAGAGACGTGGTAGGAGCTCAAGACCCCAGGTGTACTGAAGCAGCGATTCGGTGGGACACCCTTGCAGACTCCTCCAGTTGACCAGCTCCTCCCAAAAAACACAAAGTCCCACTGTGGCAAACCGATCAAGGAAAAAATCGCCAACACAATGCTCACCAACGCTTCAGGAAAGGACAAAGCTCGTCTCCTGGCAGTGAAGGCACCACACTCAGGAGATTTCCTTTTAGCTGTTCCCAATTCCTCCTTGGGCACTCGACTCGACCCACAGGCCATTCGGATTGGTGTTGCTCTTCGTCTAGCCGCCCCCATCCTCACCGGACATAGGTGTATTTGCGGCAGGGCGACAGCTGATCAATTCGGACTTCATGGTCTCGTGTGTCACAAACAGAAGGGAAGTATGCCAGACTTAAGGTCAATGACATCATAAAGAGAATCCTCGCCACAGCCCGTTGCCCAACTCAACGGGAACCCCAAGTGCAGAGGCCTGACAGAAGTCAAAAGCGTCCTGATGGAGCCACTATGCTACCCTGGAAGGATAGAAAGCAGATTGCCTGGGACTACACCTGTGCCGCTACATTGGCAGACACCTACTTGCCATACTCCGAAGCTGAAGGGGGTGGAGCTGCCAGCCACAGGGAGACCCAGAAAATCCGCAAATATGAAGACCTTCCCCCTTGTTATAACTTCATTCCAATAGGGTCGGAGACCCTTGGAGCATGGGGCAAGTGTGCTCTAAAGTTCCTCAAAGAGCTGGGTGAAAAGCTCGTCATAGAAACCAAGGTTCACAGGACGACCAGCTTCTTTCAGAGACTCAGTGTTGCGATCCAGAGAGGAAATGCCTGCAGCATTCTGGGCACGCGGCCCACCGCCAAGGAGTTGGACGAAGTATTCGAGATGTAGCTCTGAGTTGTTATCTATGTTGTTTTACTTTCTTTTGTATTTTTGTGAATGTTTTGTCAATGTATTTTGTCTTTAAATAAAATATTTATCATATATAGGGGGTGGTAGGAGAAATTCTCAAACAGTTTCAGGAAGAACCTTGAGTTTTCCCTGAAGCAAGTTTATTCTTTTCTCTGAGGATGAAGGTCCCTATAACAGTTCTAGAGGTGGTACCTCCCTATATATATATATATATATATATATATATATATATATATATATATATATATATATATATATATATATATAATATATATATATATATATATATATATATATATGCAATACACAATATAAAGTGAAAAATATAAAAAAAATCATGAAACTAGCCAAGTTAGGAGGTGCTATCGAAATGGTTTTCATGAAATAAGGTTGTCACTTTCTGTGTGTAGTTACAAAAATGTGCCAGAATAATAACAATTCTTTAAATATGCAATTAAGTAATAGTAAAGATGAGAAAACTTTGAAACTGAGACTCACTAAAGAGGTTTTCTGCCTCTCAGTCATTACTCAGGAATAAACAATTAAGAATAAGGGAAAACGAAACTAAGTTATTTCAGAGTAAATTAAATAAATGTATAAACTTTTTCATTAAGCCCAGGTTTAATTTCTTTGATGTGTAACCTCTGTAGAATTCTTAAACCCAACCTATCCTGTGTTTTAACTATTTATTTTAAATCACTTGGACTTAATTCGCGTGAGACTCAGAATAAATTTTGATAGCTGAGTGAGAAGTTTTGGCAAAAGACGTATATTTTCTGTGTGATAGACTCCTGGGACTTTACAAATTCTTATTTTAAAATCCCAGAAGAGTGGAAACGTTGTGCGTGTTTCCTTACACTCGCTATTGTGGGTCGCACCCCGGGGGTAGTATTGTACCTTAGATACAGCTGGGCTTTGAAATAATCTGAGGAAAGGACAACAGATCTTAGCCTGTAAAACTGATTTTTTTTAAAATAAAAGTGTTCACTACAGATCAAATACCACAGTTAGAGTAAGTGAACTTATACAGTATAGCATAACTGAGCATAAATGGTAGCTACATGCTCCTTAAAACTAAAATGGCTGCTAAGAGTAAGTGGATTCACAAAAATGAATTTTAATGTAATTAGTAGGTAACTGCAGTAGCCTGCGGTAATTTCGAATTCGGATGAACCGTACTAAGGAAGTTGGATATAATAGACATCCTTAGGAGCAGTAACTAAAGAAGTTTGATTTGAGAACCTTTTTTCCCAGGAAGGATTTCAATAGTTTCTAAAATGATTGCAGGAGATAGCTGTTCCTTATGAAAAGTCGGGAAAAATTTAACTTCACTATCAAATATAAACCAAGTTGAACACAATTAGTATCACTAATTAATTAAAGTTTTTATTGCACCTTCCATAGAGTTACTACAAAGGACAGAAAGAGAACACCTAAGCCTGTAAATCCGACCTTACGGTAAACTGTACTAAGGACGGTGGTATTAATATTTCAACATTAACATCGAAGAATAACATTTTACAATTTTTGCTTATCCACAGTGAATATAATAATTTTGTGCTTGGAGCATAAATAATTCTTAAACAAGACAATGTGGGAATAGTTGTCAAAAGCGAGAATGTATTTCCTTTACAGTATTGGTTTGAACTTTGAAGGACACTCATCAGATCAAATCATTTCTTGAAGACATTGAGAAATGTTTGCAAGATTGGGCCCAAGAGGTGAGCCATTCCTATGGCATTAATTTGTGTGGCATGGTAGGCAACGCTCTGTCTCACACACTAAGTGTCAGTGGTTAATTCCCCGGCTGGGTGGAAACGTTGGGCATGTTTCCTGTTGTGCCTGTTCACCTAGCAGTAAATAGGTATTTGGGTGTTAGTCGACTGGTGTGGGACTGAAGGATCCCAATGGAAATAAAACAGTCCTCGATAACGCAATGACTTTTTTGGGTTATCTTGGGCGGCTAACCATATGGATAAAAAAAAACGAACAAATCTTAAGGAGTCATTAACTGCTAGCCGAAATGCTTTGCTAAATTATTTTCTGCTTTTTCAATTAAATCGAAGTCATTAAATAAACTCATAATACAAACATCTATTTTTTCAGTGATATTTTGGTGAATAAAAACAATATCACGACTACGTTGAGCTGACAATCATGTGATGTCTTTACAGTAGCTATAATTTCCAGTCAAAATCTGCAGAATACGTACTAAGAATTTTGCTAAACTGAAGTTCATTGTGTTCACAACACTCCGACTCCGGTGAACTGAGACGCCATGTTGCTGAAACTTTACACGGGTCCACACTGGACACCAGGGAAGGAACCAGAGCTTTAAATTCTTACATTTTCTTGCTAAATCTTATTATTTTTAAGTTCGTGTAGATAATGATTGAGTTTATCCTTAAATTTTATTATATGATTAAAGACGTCGACAATTAGTTGTATTTACTTTAAACTGCAAGAATTTTCTTCACTTTTCTTAAGTGTTTTGTCCTGACCATAATTACAACACCAATGACCTTATCTGGTTTTCTTATAATGAAATGCTTATCTGATATCATCCTATACAATATAATATCTTTATCAGATGTTGGGAAAAATAACAGAATTACTGAAGCTGCTGTACAATGAATGGATTGGTATGTATGCTGTACCTATAACAAAAAATTATTCCAGGAATTACAACCATCATTTGTAATTTAGGATTTTTGCAGCATAATTACAACAGAGCAACGACGCTTCTAACGGGAAAGTATTTCATAAGGTAATGATGTGTGTTGTGTGCAGGGCCGGATTACCGCATAGGCAAACTAGGCATTTGCCTAGGGCCCCGCGCATTTGGGGGCCCCGCAGTCCAAGGGGTTCAGGGGCTCATCCAAGACTGCGCACATGGCACAAGTGCAAAGGGGTCCCTACCTAAAAAGTTCAAGTGTTTGGAGAGTAAAATTGATTTTAAAAAATTAATCAAAACAAAAATAAATAATGAAATAAAATAAAATAAAAATAAATAAACCTAACCATAGATGGCAACACTCAACACGCCTTTGTTTTCATCAGAACAGCTGTGTTTTCCCGCTAATGGGTGAGTATGGGAGATTCCTCTCCAATTTTCTGTAGTAATTACACGTTATCTAGACTTGTACTGTGACAAATTAACTGAAGTGTTGTTGATAGACATTGATGTGTATGGATAAATGTTTGTTTTCGCCTCTAAATGTTAAGGGAGGTACCTGATAGGGTTACTTGACCAGTAAAGACGCATGGACCAGTAAAGACGCATTTTTGGTAAAAATGCTATAAAGAAAAACGTAAAAACGCAAACTGACTATCGTTTGTAGGTTTTAAAAGCACTTTGTCCTGTCTTTATCATTTCAATAACAGATCTCAATTGATTGATGTTCTACATCACTTCCGTCGCAAATGCTTAGTTTTCAAGTTGCGACGGAAGTGATGTAGAACATCAATTAATTTACTACATATTTCCCCAGAAACACATAAGCCACATCAGAAAATCGTTGGTTGGGTGAAACTGAAAATTGTCCCTGCATTCTTTAATTCTCATGTCCTTATCTATGGTGGTAGGCCATATATCATGCAAAACATAATGATTAGTTCTTGGACTCAGTATGATTTCTGTTTAAGTAAATTGGAGATCAAGGAGGATGAATTAGTAAAATATTCGTAGCCCAAATCACTAACCTAATCTATGGTAAAAGTTCTGTATATGACTCCTTTCTGGTAACGTTTTGAATTTTTAGATGCGCAGCCAGAGGAAAGGGGGCTACAAGGGCCATATCCCCCCAATTGACAGAAAAAATTTTTTAATAATAATTAAAAAATTAATAATAATTGATAATGAAAAATTTGTATTTGCATGATTACAGACAGTGATACATCCTCATTATGGCATCTCGTGAACGTGATGTTGGACGTTCTTATGCGAGTGGGTCACAGAAAAGAAAGAAGAAAATTCAAGAAGAAGAACAGAAAAAGAAAGATGTAGGAAGCTGCAGAAAGATCACAGACATGCTCACGAAAACAGTTTCTGCCTGGTCACAGACCGGGCCGCGGGGGCGTTGACCCCCGAAACTCTCTCCAGGTAAACTCCAGGTAAATACAGTTGAATCTGCAGATACGTCAGATCATACAGGAAGCCCTCCCTCCATTATTTCTCAGCCAGCATCAACTTCTTTTGTGTCTACTCTCAATGTCTCATCGGACATTTCATCCACAGGATTTGTCTTAAAAGATCCTGCCTCATGGCCAAATGTAATCCCAGATTCTCTACGTAATGCTTTCTTTGCAGAAAACTTCAGTCAAACTCTGAACATTGACTTTAGGAAATCAGCAAGGATTTATGATGATGGAAGTCGTCGTTGTTTAAAGTCATCTATGTTTTATAGGAAGCTTGCAAATTCAGAAACTGTGAAAAGATCATGGATGGTATACTCTGAAAGCTCAGGAAAAGTGTACTGTTCAGCATGCAAGCTATTTTCTACCAAAGAAAATACCTTCACACAGGGGTTCAATGACTGGAAAAATTCCAAGCGTTTCGAGGAACATGAAAACAGCACCACTCACAGGAGCTGCATTTTAGCCAGTGTATTTCGTGCACAGAAAAAAGGCTTATTGGATTCTCATTTGGAAAATCAAACTGAAAAAGAGCGCCCTTATTGGAGAAAAGTTGTAGAAAGAGTTGTTGCTGTTGTAAAATTCTTAGCTCTAAGAGGACTTGCTTTCCGTGGAGAAAATGAGGTTTTTGGTTCGGAAAACAATGGCAATTTCCTAGGGATCATAGAACTGTTAGCACAATTCGATCCATTCTTAGCAAATCATGTGTCACGCCTTGGGAATGCAGGAAGAGGCACTGTATCTTACATGTCATCTACTATATGCAATGAATTTATTGAACTGATGACTAAGAAGGTCCTCAATAACATCATAGCAGCTGTGAAAGCTGCAAAATACTTTGCAATAAGTGTAGATTCAACACAAGATATTTCACATACAGATCAATTGACATTCATTGTTCGCTTTGTCGACTCCAGTGGTAAGACTGTAGAGCGCTTTATAAAATTCATTCCTCTTTCAGGCCATGATGGAGAAACAATGATGAATGTAGTACTGGATACTCTGCTTGAACATGATCTCTCTATTATGGATTACCGTGGCCAGAGCTACGACAATGCAAGTAACATGTCGGGTAAATATAATGGATTGCAAGCCCGTACCAAGCAAATCAAACCCACTTGCTGAATATGTGCCCTGCTCAGCACATTCTCTTAATCTTGTTGGGTCATGTGCTGCGGAGTGTTGTGTCGCTGCAGTTTCATTTTTTGGACTTTTACAAGCACTCTTTAATTTTTTCTCTGCTTCAACGCATCGGTGGAGTATACTCAAGTCAACCATTCATGGAGATGTTATCAAATCATTATCAACAACAAGGTGGTCAGCGCAGCATGATGCAACACATGCTTTGAAAGACAGCTTTGCTGAAATACGTTCTGCTTTGATCCAAATAGCAAAGGATGAAGACCAGACAGCAACTACAAGAAGCGAAGCAGCCAGCTTAGCATCAAAATTGGAAGATTTTGAATTGGCCTTACTCTGTGTGCTTTGTGACTCTATACTGGAACGGTTAAATGCCACGAACAAGACACTTCAGAAAATTGAAATTGAAATGGCTACTTGTGCCAACCTCTATGCAGGCTTAGTGGAATTTGTAAGCTCACTTTGCAATGATGAAGCTTTTGAAATGTTTGAAGAGAAAGCTAAACTGCTGGTGAAAGACTACAGCTACCGGGCTGATCATCAGCGGTCAAGGAAGAGGAAACGCAATTTTGAAGAGCCAGACAATGAAATTGTGTTGCTACCAAGGCAGAAATGTAAGACAGCTACATACTTCATCATTCTGGATTCACTGATTACAGAATTGGTGAAAAGAAAAGAAATCTACCAGAATCTCAATGACAAGTTTGGATTTCTGTTCAAAATTACTACTATGGCAAATGGAGAATTGAGAGAAGCTGCATTAAAGTTGCAACAACACCTTTCAGCAGATGTTCAGGACACATTTGATGAAGAAATAGTTCATTTTTCTGGGTATATGAATCAGATTAAAGCTCCACCTGAAAAATGTGCGCCCTCAGCTGCTTTGAAACATTTAAGAAATGCAGGTATCTCAGAAACCTTCCCTAATGTTGACATAGTGTATCGCCTTTACTTAACACTTCCAGCTACTAACTGTGAAGGAGAACGTTCATTTTCTGTTTTGAAAAGAGTGAAAAACCAGCTCCGTTCAACAATGAGCCAAGACAAATTGTGTAACCTAGCCTTGTTGACCATTGAGTCTGATCTAACAAGAAATATTGATTTTCAGAATATAATTGATGATTTTGCCAATATAAAATCCAGAAAAAAGTTTATTTAAGAAGCGCCTGTGAATATAAACAATTCTTTACTTTCTTGAGTTTATATGATTTGATAGTCTTATGCATGATGCAATGATAACAATAATGGTCAGTGATTTATAAAGGGAATAATAGTGCTGTAGTGGCTATGCTGAATATAATAGGTACATGATGTCACTACTTTAATAGCCTAATCTAGTAATACTATGCTGTCTTGAGTTTATTCTCTTTAAAATGCATGATTTAACAAGATAGTTAAAATGGCTGTTGGTAAATGGTTTTGGTTGTCTTGATGTACTTTCCCTATTAAATTTAATCTAAATAGCCAGAATGTATTTAATTAGACCTTAAACAGGCTCACACCGACCCCCCCCCCCACCCCCAAGCTGGAAGGGGTCGCTTCGCTTACTCATAACTCAAAGGGGCCCCGCCAATCCGAATAGCCTAGGGCCCGGAGACTTCTTAATCCGGCCCTGGTTGTGTGCGTCAAGGGCCACAGTCTGTGGAACAAGCCCCTAGCACTCAAAACTTCGCTACAAACTATACTAGGACGACCCTCTACGCCTTCCCTGCACCCCACATTCAAACACCCATAGTTATCCCATTTTTCTCCATCCCTACTTGTCGAAGCCACCTCAACAACCTGTCCTCAGCTCTCTGAAAAATATTTTTGGTAACTCGACACAACATGACATTGCCTGCTGCTTCTAGCCTCGTCCTCGTTGCAGCATTCAGAACTCATGCTTCACACCCATACAACAGTGTTGGCACTGCTATATTCTGGTACATTCACGTTTTGCCTCCATGGATAAAGTTATTTGTCTGCACATATACGAAATGCCTGAATTTCCCACTTGTAGCTAAGACCTTGATCATTTTTTCCCTATTTTACTCCTGATGAAGCCTCCATAGCAATTCTGAGGGACTGCTAACCCATTTTCTCCTTTCTCGAGGAAGTTTTTATATTTAATTTTCACTTGACTAGTGAATTTTTGTCATGTATTTTCTACCTAATGTCTAGTGAAATTCAACACCCAAAGCCTTACATAAAAAAACATAATGGCTTCAAGGAGAAACTGTGTTTTCCTTTTGGAGTCTTTTAAATGGCGTCCTATTTTATCTACGGTTTTCGTCCCTTTCTTCTTTTTTTTAAAGAAGCTTTACTGATTGATTGAATACAGTTAATTTGAGAGCTAACTGTTAAAAAAAATATTTCATCACAACCCTTACTCATAAATTCCCTATGATTTCTCACTAACAGTTAGATAAGAGCAGATTTCGTTCGGATTTTTAACCCCGGAGGGTTATCCACCCAGGATAACCCAAGAAAGTCAGTGCGTCATCGAGGACTGTCTAACTTATTTCCATTGGGGTCCTTAATCTTGTCCCCCAGGATGCGACCCACACCAGTCGACTAACACCCAGGCACCTATTTGCTGCTAGGTGAACAGGATAACAGGTGTAAGGAAACGTGTCGAAATGTTTCCACCCGCCGGGAATCGAACCCGGGCCCTCCGTGTGTGAAGCGGGAGCTTTAGCCACCAGGCCACCGGTCCTGGTGGCCTGGTTGAGCTAGGTTAGGTGAGGATTAATTAGCTTAGAGCTGTCTCTGTCAGGAAAAAAATAACCAATTGTAACATTCCATAATGGCGACTAATGAAATACAAAATGAAGGTGATAAAAACTCTTGACGTGTGAACAGAATATTGGGATTCACTTGTGCGGAACAGTGACTCAGAAACAAATAATCACTGTTTAAGACTCGTTAAAGACTGTGGCGTCCCCCGAGTATATATATATATATATATATATATATATATATATATATATATATATATATATATATATATATATATATATATATATATGTAGGGCGGTACCACCTCTAGAACTGTCCTGGGGATCCTCATCCTCAGAGAAAAGAATAAACTTGCTTCAGGGAAAACTCAAGGTTCTCCCTAAAGCTGTTTGAAAATTTTTTCCTACCACCCCCTACATATTCTACATATGCTTTATTTAAAATGAAGATACATTGACAAAATACATTGACAAAAATATAATATGGAGTAAAAAAAAACATAGATAAAAACTCAGTGCTACATCTCGAATACTTCGTCCAGCTCCCCGGCAGTGGGCCGTGTGCCCAGAATGCTGCAGGCATTTCCTCTCTGGATCACGACACTGAGTCTCTGAAAGCGGAAGCTGGTCCCCCTGTGGTCTTTGTTTTTCATGATGAGTTTTTTTACACAGCTCTTTGAGGATCTTTAGAGCACATTTGTTCCATTCCCCAAGGGTCTCCGACCCTATTAGGATGAAGTTATACCAAGGGGGAAGGTCTTCATATTTGCGGGTCTTCTGGGTCTCCCTGTGGCTGGCAGCTCCACCCTCTTCAGCTACGGAGTATGGCAAGTAGGTGTCTGCCAATGTGGCAGCACAGGTGTAGTCCCAAGCAATCTGCTTTCCATCCTTCCAGGGTAGCATAGCGGCTCCATCAGGACGCTTTTGACTTCCGTCAGACCTCTGCACTTGGGGTTCCCGTTGAGCTGTGTAATGGGCTGTGGCGAGGCTTCTCTTTATGATGTCATTGACCTCCTCATGTCTGGCATACTTCCCTTCTGATGTGTGACACACGAGACCAAGAAATCCGAATTGATCAGCTGTCGCCCTGCCGCAAATACACCTATGTTCGGTGAGGATGGGGGCGGCTAGGCGAAGCACTGCCAGTTTCAGGACAGGTTACCTGCTTATCAATACAAGTTCGTTCCAGTAGGTTGGCTGGTGTGGAAAATGAAAGTTTAAAATTCTTCAAAGTTTGCAACACAAGATAAACAATGGAAACTAAGGAAGCAAGAGCAGGGTTAAATGGTTCCATTCCAAAGAATTAATGCTTATTATACCCTAAGAATACTCCATAGTTCTGAGAAGTTGAACTATGTACTCGAAATGTATTAGTTGACGACAATCCCATCCTCCTAATTACAATTAGTATAATAGTAATAATAATAATAATAATAATAATAATAATAATAATCTTTATTTCTACAAGTACCTGACACAACTTTTGACAGTCAAATACGTGATTCTTTTATTACCAACACAGTTTGTATTCTAATAGCCTGTAGCAGCAAACAGACAAACTTGGCAGGGCAAGCCAAGGCAAATACAAACACAAGAAAATTCTTTACCCGTGTATTCCTTAACCACAGTATATATATATATATATATATATATATATATATATATATATATATATATATATATATATATATATATATATATATATATTATTGCTATTATTATTATTATTATTATTATACTGATTGTTATTAGGAGGATGGGATTGTCGTCAACAAATACATTTCGAGTACATGGTTCAACTTCTCAGAACTATGGAGTATTCTTAGGGTATAATAAGCATTAATTCTTTGGAATGGAACTCTTTGACCCTGTTCTTGCTTGTCGGTATGGTAGTTTATTTCATCATTGTAATGGTGCAACCCTTTTGTACTACTGAATGTAGATGCCAGCCGCTGTAGATGTATATAGGCACACACTATCTGTCACGGAGGTGAAAGAGATGAGACTGAGTGTCAAAGACAAGTGAAAAATGAAGTCACCTTATACACAGTCACGCGCATACACTGTGCATTTCAAAATGCAAGAATAAAATTCTGACAATATACCCTCTACACCCTACATCTTCTCAACCTAGCTAAAAATAAGTTTTTTTTTTTTTTTTTTTTTTTTCTTTGGTTAGGCTCGTGTACTCAAGAAATCCATTCCAGCTTCCCCAAACTTTCAAGTTAATGAATTTCTAGTCTTTTCGTTGCCTACCACACCGACTCTTAATTAAGACGAGAAAGAAAAAGAAAATTACCGCAACCCCTTAATGACTGGAATTAGAGAATAGAATTTCCATCAGTGTTTGGTCCCTTCTCGATACTTCCGCTTCCTTCACGCCACTCCGAGTCTTCCTTCGTGATGTTCCAGGAAAATCAAACATGAAGCACTTATTTAATACAACCAGCCTTGATACACTTACATTATGTTCCCAGACGGGATACATTATGCTCTCAACCCTTGATACATTTAGTAGTGACACTTGAAGCCTCTGAATGAAGTGACTTTTAGTTAGAAGTAGCCAAAGAAAATATTTTGTTAATTATGTTAATTTA
>NC_091293.1:34544779-34572279 GCF_038502225.1 Cherax quadricarinatus | reverse complement strand
ATACACAATTAATCTACTATTTCTGTATTCATTAACTCTCTTACAAATTTTATAATTACCAGAACTGACAGTATCGACGTGGAAGCTAATACTGAAAGTAACGTCAAGACATATAGTACTCGAATACCTGGGCTCTCCATGTTCTCGATGATACGGAACATCACCCCGCACAGCCTTAGTACTGATTCAGCTAAAATCTCTAACTACTACAGACTCCATTACAGTCCCGGCTACAGACTCTACCACAACCACCATCTGCTTCTGGGGACGGTGGTGGTAGAGTTCTGGTAACAACTGGTGGTGGTGATTCTAGTGCGGTTCTAGAAACTGAACCAAATTCTAGCCAGCTGAAAGCAGAACTGTGTAAGTTTTATCCACAGGCATGGAATATCTGGAAAAACGATTGGAACGTGTAACTTGGACCACAAAAAAAAAAAAAAATACCGCAATCTCCTGATTTAACGAATATGTCATTCTACTCTCTGTAAACTTTCACCCCACAATATGCTATACATCAGTCTACGAAAAACAGTGCTGCAGTACAAACTGTCCTGCATACCATATGAAAGGGACCAGGAGATACAGATCACACAAATCTTTGGAAATTAACCATAATAGTTACAACCATTCCATTGCAGGAGATGGTTTATTGCCAAGAAACGAAAAAAAAAATTACAAAAATATTTCACCACCTCGGAGCCTTGTAAGATTGAAAGCACAGCCAGTGACCTCACTTCAAAACCATTCATATTAATGCCAACAAAAGAAAATCCCTTTAACAAACAAGCAATACGACTTCATTTGTATTTGCATAAATACATTGCCTTAAGCTATCCACCAGCAAAATACTTTTTATCAGTTTTTTCTTCGTGGAGACAAATGCGATGTTTGTGGCCTTCACGGAGACCCACACGTAAGACCACTTTGACACCGCAATATGGATAACAGGGTACAACTTATTTAGATGCGACAGAGAATACAGGCAACAAGGGAGGGTTGGCCAATATGTCACACTGTTGCTCATCTGCACAAAGTTACCGAACACCACAAATAATGTAATCGAAGGTTTATCAATAAAAATTGAGAACCTAAACCACTAGGTTTTGGTTCTCAATTTTTATTGACTGTGGTTGTATATAAAGCTCTAGTTGCAACTTCCCAACAGTTTCAGAAACAGTTATTGAAAATTTATTACTGTCTGGAAAATCTTCTAACCCCAGCCCCAAATATCTTGCTTCTTGGAGATTTCTATTTAAGACATTCAAAATGGAAGAATGAAGCAAATAATGTTATAAAACAGATAACCCCTGGATGCAACTCAGATGAAATGTCAGGCACACATGAGATATTGAATCTCTGTAATAAATTTCCCTTAAGCCAGGAAAGTGGAGCCAATAACACTTGACCTTATTTCCACGAATAATAATGACCTGATACGAAATATAACAGTATCAAAGACAGTTAAGTTAGTTTGCGATCTGAATTAAGTTCAGACCTGTATGTACAAGGGTCCTGACCAGCAAAATGCATATAGATACGAGAGTGCACTCACCAAATTCAACCTTAACAACAAGAACATTAACTGGGATCAAATAATGTTCTTAATGAAACATGCTGGGTAGATATCTTGAATAACATAGATCCGAACCAGTGTTTTGAAAAGATCAGCTCTTTGGCAGCTGAAGTGTGCTCAAGGCACATTCCTCTAAGGGAAAAGAAGAGATGTAACCTGGAAAGAGAGAGACGCTCCCTCTGCAGGCGAAGACGAAGGATTACTAGATTTTCTAAAATGCAGGAGGCAGTGATTAAGAAAGCAGAAAATATTGAACTTAAGTTAAATTATTCATAAAGAATCCAGAAGAGAGAGGAGCTAAAAGTAATTAGTGAAATTGAAAGAAATACAAAATATTTCTTCTCATACGCGAAAAAAAGCAAAAACCAAATCCAGTAACTGGCTCTCACTCAAACAAGATGGGACTTGTACAGATGACAGCAAAAAGATGTAGTTATGATACTAGTGGTTATGATTCTTGTGGTTGTGGTACTTGTGGTTATGATACTAGTGGTTATGATTCTTGTGGTTGTGGTACTTGTGGTTGTGATACTTGGGGTTGTGGTACTTGTGGTTGTGGTACTTGTGGTTGTGGTACTTGGGGTTGTGGTACTTGTGGTTGTGGTACTTGGGGTTGTGGTACTTGTGGTTGTGGTACTTGTGGTTATGGTACTTGTGGTTGTGGCACTTGTGGTTATGGTACTTGTGGTTGTGGCACTTGTGGTTATGGTACTTGTGGTTATGGTACTAGTGGTTATGGTTCTTGTGGTTATGGTACTTGTGGTTGTGGTACTTGTGGTTGTGATACTTGTGATTGTGGTACTTGTGGTACTTTTGGTTGTGGTACTTGTGGCTGTGGTACTTGTAGGTGTGGTACTTGTGGTTGTGGTACCATCATAGTTAATGGAGTGTGGCTTTGAGGGAGGTATGGAAGCGCTAGTGAGCAGAGGAAGCTTCCCCGGCAGGTAGCAGGCAGGTGCAAGGGGTAGTGGCAGGCAGTGGGAGTTATGGCAGGCAGCGGCGGCGGTGGCAGGCAGTAGTGGTGGTGGAAGGCAGCGGCGATGGTGGCAGGCAGTGGGGATGGTGGCAGGCAGCAGCGGTGGTGGCAGGCGGTAGCACTGGTGGCAGGCAGCAGCGGTGGTGGCAGGCGGTAGCACTGGTGGCAGGCAGCGGCAAGCAGCTGTGGTGGAAGACAGCGATGGTGGCAGGCAGTGGTGGTAGTGGCAGACGGTGGTAGTGGTGGCAGGCAGCGGCAAACAACAGTGGTGGAAGATTGAGATACTTATGCAACATACGGGAATCTTTATTCAGGAAATGTTTCGCCACACAGTGGCTTCAGCAGTCCAATACAAAGTAGAAAGGCGTAAGGAGAGGAGGAGTTTGAGGTAATCAGTCCCTCAGCCTGGAGTCGATGTGTTCAGTCCATCAATCTTATAGAATGTACAGCATAGGGCCGTAGACGTGGCTTATATACTGTAGTGAGGTGAGGCGAAGCAGGAGGATTTGGGGTCATAGTGGTATCATCCACTAGTCGAAGTAAGTCTTCGTCCAAAGTTTGGACAAGTGTTGAAGAATTCTTTGTAACAAGATCCCATGATGCTGCAGTGTCTGACAGTTTTGATGAATGGTTTGAAAAACCGACAAGTTGAAGATTGAGATACTTACGCAACAAATGGGAATCTTTATTCAGGAAACGTTTCGCCACACAGTGGCTTCATCAGTCCAATACAAAGTAGAAAGGCGTAAGGAGAGGGGGAGTTTGAGGTAATCAGTCCCTCAGCCTGGAGTCGATGTGTTCAGTCCATCACAACAGTGGTGGAAGGCAGCTGTGGTGGCAGACGGTGGCAGGCAGCGATAAACAATAGTGGTGGAAGGCAGCGGTGATGACTGGCAGTAGTGGTAGTGGCAGACTGTGGCAGTGGTGGCAGGCAGCGGCAAGTGAAAGTGGTGGCAGGCAGCAGTGGTGGCAGGCAGCAGTGGTGGCAGGCAGCAGTGGTGGCAGGCAGCAGTGGTGGCAGGCAGTGGCATGATAGTAGGTCTCGCTGGACAAGGATAAAAACTTGTGGATATTAATGTAGAAGCATCATTAATCTTGACTTATTACCAGAGTACAATCAACAGGTGGACGCCACTCCCGGCACAACTGCACAGAACTGGGGAGAACCTGGGGAGAACCTGGGGAGAACTGGGGAGAACCTGAGGAGAACTGCGGAGAACCTGGGGAGAACCTGGGGAGAACTGCAGAGAACCTGGGGAGAACTGGGGAGAACCTGAGGAGAACTGCGGAGAACCTGGGGAGAACCTGGGGAGAACCTGAGGAGAACTGCGGAGAACCTGGGGAGAACCTGGGGAGAACCTGGGGAGAACCTGGGGAGAACCTGGGGAGAACCTGGGGAGAACCTGGGGAGAACCTGGGGAGAACCTGGGGAGAACTGGGGAGAACCTGAGGAGAACTGGGGAGAACCTGGGGAGAACCTGGGGAGAACTGGGGAGAACCTGAGGAGAACTGCGGAGAACCTGGGGAGAACCTGGGAAGAACCTGGGGAGAACCTGTGGAGAACCTGTGGAGAACTGGGGAGAACCTGAGAACTGTGGAGGTCTGGGGAAGATAACTGAGGAAGAAAATTTGGGAGAAGAGATTACAGTTACAATTTTATTCAGGGGAAAGCTCTAAACCCGTAACGTTTATACTGTGCAGAGAGTTATCAGGTTTGATCCGAGGGAGTGGAGGATAGATGCAGCTCCTTAGATCAACAACTTCTCAGCTACTGGGAAGAAGCAGAGAGAGAGATGGCAGGCATGACTTCCAACCACCATCAACAAGGCAAGGCTGCCAACCTCCATTAACAAATCAGGGCTGTCAACTTCCATTATCAAGGCAGGGCTGCCAACCCCCATTAACAAATCAGGACTGTCAACCTCCATTAATAAAGCAGGGCTGCAACCCCCATTAACAAGTCAGGGCTCCCAACCTCCAATAACAAAGCAGGTATGCCAACCTCCATTAACAAATCAGGGCTGCCAACATCCATTAACAAGGCAGGGCTTCCAACCTCCAATAACAAAGCAGGTATGCCAACCTCCATTAACAAATCAAGGCTGCCAACCTCCATTAACAAAGCAGGGCTGCAACCTCCATTAGCAAGGCAAGGTTTCCAACTTCCATTAACAAATCAAGGCTGCCAACATCCATTAACAAATCAGGTCTGCCAACCTCCATTAACAAAGAAGGACTCTCAACCTCTATTAACAAGGCAAGGGTACCAACCTCCATTAACGAGGTAGGGCTGCCAACCTCTATCATAAAAGCAGGGCTATTAACCTTATTCACCAAGACAGAAAAATCAGAGTTTATAGTAACCTAGCCAGCATCACACCGGAAGTACTCTCATGGCACTAGAAGTTTACCAAAACACCGGAAGTCCACATACACTACCGGAAGTTCAACCACACCACCAGAAGTTCACACATAACACCAAAAGTTCACAAACACCACCGAAAATTTGCAGATACACACCACCGGAAGTTCATCCACACCACCGGAAGTTCACATAAACTACCGGAAGCTCACCCACACACCACCTGAACTTAACCAACATCACCGGAAGTTCACCCACACCACCAGAAGTTCACACACACCACCGAAAGGTCATATACACCAGTGAAGTTTACTCACACACATAGACACACACACAAGTGTATAATTGACAACCAGCATGGTTTCAGGGAAGGAAAATCCTGTGTCACAAACCTACTAGAGTTTTATGACAAGGTGACAGAAGTAAGACAAGAGAGAGAGGGGTGGATCGACTGCATTTTTTTGGACTGCAAAAAGGCCTTCGACACAGTTCCTCACAAGAGGTTACTGAAAAAGCTAGAAGATCAGGCACATATAACAGGAAAGGCACTGCAATGGATCAGAGAATACCTGACAGGGAGGCAACAACGAGTCATGGTACGTGACGAGGTGTCAGAGTGGGCACTTGTGACAAGCGGGGTTCCACAGGGGTCAGTCCTAGGACCTGTGCTGTTCTTGGTATATGTGAACGACATAACGGAAGGGATAGACTCAGAAGTGTCCTTGTTTGCAGATGATGTGAAGTTAATGAGAAGAATCAAATCGGATGAGGATCAGGCAGGACTACAAAGAGACCTGGACAGGCTGCAAGCCTGGTCCAGCAACTGGCTCCTTGAGTTTAACCCTGCCAAATGCAAAGTCATGAAGATTGGGGAAGGGCAAAGAAGACCGCAGACACAATATAGTTTAGATGGCCAAAGACTGCAAACCTCACTCAAGGAAAAAGATCTGGGGGTGAGTATAACACCGAGCATATCTCCTGAGGCGCACATAAATCAGATAACTGCTGCAGCATACGGGCGCCTGGCAAACCTAAGGATAGCGTTCCGATACCTCAGTAAGGAGTCGTTCAAGACCCTGTATACCATTTACGTCAGGCCCATACTGGAGTATGCAGCACCAGTTTGGAATCCACACCTAGTCAAGCACGTCAAGAAATTAGAGAAAGTGCAAAGGTTTGCAACAAGACTAGTCCCAGAGCTACGGGGATTGTCCTACGAAGAAAGGTTGAGGGAAATCGGCCTGACGACACTGGAGGCCAGGAGGGTCAGGGGAGACATGATAACGACATATAAAATACTGCGCGGAATAGACAAGGTGGACAAAGACAGGATGTTCCAGAGATGGGACACAGACACAAGAGGTCACAATTGGAAGTTGAAAACTCAGATGAATCGAAGGGATGTTAGGAAGTATTTCTTCAGTCATAGAGTAGTCAAGTCATGGAATAGTCTAGAAAGTGAAGTAGTGGAGGCGGGAACCATACATAGTTTTAAGGCGAGGTATGATAAAGCTCATGTAGCAGGGAGAGAGAGGACCTAGTAGCAATCAGTGAAGAGGCGGGGCCAGGAGCTATGACTCGACCCCTGCAACCACAAATAGGTGAGTACAAATAGGTGAGTACACACAGACACATACAGACACACCCGCACACACACATGCGCGCGCGCGCGCGCGCGCGCGCACACACACACACACACACACACACACACACACACACACACACACACACACACACACACACACACACACACACACACACACACACACACACAAAGGAAAGAAAGAAGACAAAAGCTTACACTGAGACCCTAACAGGTGATCAGGATTGGTCGAGGAACGAAGGTGGTACGATGTTGGGCACAGGGACAGCAGTATGTGAGAGGGAGCAGGCGTATGTAAGGGGGGCACAGGCAGAGGAGACAGGCCTCATGCAGGGGCGCGAACAGGCCACCAGGAGATACAGGAACTAATAAAAAAGGCGATGTCTATGTATCAATGGAACCCAGAGACGCGGGGGGAAGAAAGCAATGGGAGTAGGAGAGGGAGAGGTCAATCTTCATCCATGGGCTGCAGGAGAGCGACGGGAAGACGTATGCTGAAAGATGGCAGAAAGAGAAAACAAGAAATTGAAAATATTGTCAAACAAACAGGAGAGAGAGACATGTCTTAGCTAATAAATTTTCAGAAAATTGGGGGGGAGAGTACTTGAAGGAGAGAAATTGGTCAGTCAAACCGAGTTTCAAGACAAAAACGGCGCAGGACACGATCTTGCAGGAGAAACCACGGCTAGAGGAATCAACAACATACCCGTGGGTGTTCCAAGACCGCGACAGAATGAGGACAGAATGACAACAGCGTTCTGTTCCACTCGACCAGAGTGGATGAAAGATGGTACACAAACACCCACAAAACCACCCTCAGAACCCCACAGCCAAACACAGATCCCAGACTCAAAACCCCCACCCAACAATTTGCAGTAGAATTCCTGAGCACCCTTCCCACCCCCCAAAAAATCTCCAGAGTACAGTGTTGAAGAGGAAACTGAAGGTATGGTACACCAACACTGATGGTAAAATGAATAAGTAGGAGAAGTGGCATGGAAGAATCATCAGACATCACCCTCATAGAAACCAAGCTCTCAGGAATATTAACAAATGCCAACTTTCCAAATGAATATAAGATCCTGAGGAAAGACAGAAGACACAGAGGGGGTGGAGGAGTGGCACTGCTCATCAAAAACCAATGGCATTTTGAGTTGAAGAGAGGGGACAGAGGAGAAGCAAGTGACTACATAATAGGAACACTTCAAACTGGAAGTCCCAAGGTGGTGATTGCAGTGATGTATAACCCACCACAGAATGTCAGGAGGCCAAGACAAGAATATGATAAGAGCAACAGAGAGATGGTTGATACACTGGCTGAAGTGGCCAGAAGGACCCATGTGGGCAGGGCAAAGCTGCTGGTTGTGGGTGACTTCAATCACAAAGAAATCGACTGGGAAAGCCTGGAGGCCCAGAAACGTGAATGGCTATGATGTTGGAGGTGGTACTGGAAAACCTAATGCATCAACATGTTAGGGAACACTACCAGAGAGAGAGGGGAAAGCATGAACCAGCAAGATTGGAGCTAGCATTCACCTTGAGAAGTGCAGATATTGAGAACATCACATATAAAGGTCCCCTCTTGGAGCTAGTGATCATGTAGTTCTAAGCTTCGAATACATAGTGGAGTTACAAGTGGAGAGAGAAGCAGGAAGGGCAGAGTTGAGGAAGCCAAACTAGAAGAGAGTGGACTACACAGGCATGAGGAATTTCCTGCGCGAGGTCCAGTGGAAGAGAGAACTGGCAAGGAAAACAGTAAATGAGATGATGGAATATGTTACAATATTCCATCATCTCATGAAAGGAAGCTGAGGAGAGGGTTGTACCCAAGGGCAATAAACATAATGAGAAGGCCAGAACGAGCCCTTGGTTCACTCAAATGAGTAGAGAAGCTAAAACCAAGTGCGCTAGAGGATGGATGAACTATAGAATTCAAAGAACCCAGGAGAACAAGGAGAATAGTCGAAGAGCAAGAAATGAATATACTCAGGTAAGGAGGGAGGCCAAACGACAATGCAAAAATGACACAGCAGGGAAAGCCAAGTCTGACCCAAAGTTGTTCTACAATCACATCAGGAAGAAAATAACAATAAAAGACCAGGTAATCAGGCAGAGGAAGAAAGGAGGTGAGTTTACAAGATCGACCTTGAAGTATGTGAAGAAGTATTCACAGTGGAAACAGAAAGGACTCCAGAAGGACGGATAGGTAGTGTACACCAGCAAGTGCTGGACACCATACATACGACCGAGGAGGGGAAGAGGCTGCTAAGCGAAATAGATATCTCTGAGGCGATGGAGCCCGATAACATCTCTCCTTGGGTCCTGAGAGAGGGAGCAGAGGGCGACTACGTGAGGTATGGAAGACAGCAAGTGTAGTCCCAATTTTTAGAAAAGGGGACAGACACGCAGCATTAAACTACAAATCAGCACCACTGTCTTTTTTTGTATGGAAAGTCGTGGAGAAAATTATCAAGTGAAGAGTGGTGGACCACCTAGAAAGGATTGAGCTTATAAACGACAACTAGCACGAATTCAGAGACGGGAAATCCTGTGTCACAAACCTACTGGAGTTCTATGACAAAGTGACAGCAGTAAGACAAGAGAGAGAGGGGGGAGCTTATATTTCGTTTTCTATGACTGTAAGAAGTCTTTTGACACAGTTCCACACAAGATACTAGTGCAAAAGCTGGAGGACCAGGCAAGTATAACAGGAAAGGAGATGCAATGGATCAGAGAAGACCTAACAGGAAGGCAGCAGCGAGTCATGGTACGTGATGGGCCGTCAGAGTGGGCGCCTGTGACGAGCGGGTTTCCACAGGGGCTAGTCGTAGGGCCGGTGCCATTCCTAGTATATGTGAATGACATGAAGGAAAGAAAAAGTCTGAAAATTATCCCTATCTGCAGACGAAGTGAAGTTAATGATGAGAATTCAGTCGGAAAAGGATAAGGCAGGACTACAGAGGGATCTGAACAGGCTGCAGGCCTGATCCAGCTACTGGTTCCTGGAGTTCAACCCCGCCAAGTGCAAAGTCATGAAGACTGGGAAAGGGCAAAGAAGACTGCAGACAGAGTACAGTTTAGGAGGCCTAAGACTACAAACCTCATTCAAGGGAAAGAATCTTCGATTGTGTATAATACCGAGCACACCTCGTTAGTCGCACATCGACTAAATAACTGCTGCAGCATATGGGCGACTAGCGAACCTAAGAATAGCATTCAGACATCTCAGTAAGGAGTCGTTCCGTACCATGTACACCGTGTACGTCAGACCCATATTGGAGTATGCTGCTCCAGGTTGGAACCCACACCTGGCCAAGCACGTTAGAAACTAGAGAATGTGCAAAGGTTTGCAACGAGACCAGTCCCGGAGATAAGGGGCATATCCAACAAAGAAAGCTTAAGAGAAGTCGACCTGACGACATTGGAGGACAGGAGGAACAGAGGGGACATGATAACGACATATAAAATACTGAGAGGAATTGACAAGGTGGACAGAGACAGGATGCTCCAGAGAGGGGACACAGCAACAAGGGGTCACAGTTGGAAGCTGAAGACTCAAATGAATGACAGGGATGTTAGGAAGAATTTCTTCAGTCACAGAATTGTCAGAAAGTGGAACAGTCTGGGAAGTGATGAAGTGGAGGCAGGATCCATACATAGCTTTAAGAAGAGGTATGATAAAGCTCATGGAGCAGGAAGAGTGACCTAGTAGCAACCAGTGAAGAGGCGGAGCCAGGAACTGTGAATTGACTCTTGCAACCACAACTAGGTAAGTACACACCGGGAGGTCACCCGCATCATGGGAAGCATACCCAGCGCTCTTGGAGCTTCGGGTTCACTACAGCGTCTGGCCAGCAAAACGTAGCCTTCAGTGTAGCAGAAGACAAATGACTGTCAACAACTTGAAGAAAAAAACAATATTCGAATGCATTCACTTTACTGAAGGAGAAAGTGTGCAAGAGGGGGATGAACGAGAGGAAAATTGGATTTAAAGAAGTGAAAAGACGGAGGGCAAGGAGATGGAACGGGAGGAGAAAAAGAAGGGAAACGGAGAATAGAAAACGAGGGGGAAAATAAGAAAATAGGCAGCTGGAAAAGGAGAATGGGAAGAGGGGATGCGTCGATGGGTGGGAGAAGGGGTTGAAAATTGGAAATAGATATGTAATAGGGCGAGGAGCGTAGGGGGAGATAAAGAGGCGGGGAGGCCTGGAGGTGAGGGGGAGGAGGAGGAGGAGGAGGAGGAGGAGGTGGTTCAAATGGGGAGATGGGGTGGGAGAAATGGGGCTGGGAACGTTGCCATGACTACGGTGCACTCCCCAGCTTCCCCGTCAATATCTCACCCCGACCCGCTGGTCGGCCCTCTGGTTGGCCCGCTGGTCGGCCTGCTGGTCGGCCTGCTGGTCGGCCCGCTGGTCGGTCCGCTGGTCGGCCCGATGGTCGGCCCGCTGGTCGGCCCAATGGTCGGCCTGCTGGTCTGCCCGCTTGTAGGCCTATTGGTCGGCCTGCTGGTCGGCCCGCTGGTAGGCCCACTGGTCGACCTGCTGGTCGGCCCACTGGTCGACCTGCTGGTCGGCCCGCTGGTAGGCCCACTGGTCGACCTACTGATCGGCCCGCCGGTCGGCCTGCTGGTCAGCTGGCTGGGCGGCCTACTGATCGGCCCACTGGTCGGCCCGCTGGGCGGCCCGCTAGTGGATCCACTGGTCGGCCCGCTGATCGGCCCGCTGATCGGCAGGGTGGTGGACCCACTGGTCGGACTGGTGGTCGGCCGGCTGGTGGACCCACTGGTCGGCTCGATGGTTGGCCTGCTGGTCGGCCCGCTGGTAGGCCCGCTGGTCGGCCTGCTAGTCGGCCCGCTGGTCGGCCTGCTGGTCGGCCTGCTGATCGGCAGGGTGGTGGACCCACTGGTCGGACTGGTGGTCGGCCGGCTGGTGGACCCACTGGTCGGCTCGATGGTCGGCCTGCTGGTCGGCCCGCTGGTCGGCCTACTGGTAGGCCCACTTGTCGGCCCGCTGGTCGGCCTGCTGGTCGGTCCGCTGGTCGGCCTGCTGGTCGGTCCGCTGGTCGGTTCCCTGGTCGGTCCGCTGGTAATCTACTTTCAAATAATTCGCAATCTGGTCTTTTACACTGACCTTACTTGACCAATGAACTTCCCAAAGATTGGCATATCCATGCATATCATCATCATCATCATCATCATCATCATCATCATCATCATCATCAAATGTGAACACACTAGGCACAGTGCCACTGAATATTAGAGGACGGAATTAACTTTGAATGCAGAAACAATAATGCCATCAAAATACTGCAATATCATGATTAAAAATATATACGACGCTATTCATCACGTAGTGATGAATAACATTCAAACACCTAACTGGAAGACGTTCTAATCTTCGACTTATCACTGCTGACGTCTTCTAAGAGGTTATAGAATGTAGATTAATTGTTATATTTGTTGTCACCTGCATCAGCTTGTTGTGTTCTTCCAGTGATGAATCTCTTCCACAACAGTCACGGTAGCGGCCATCTGCTGTATGCAAATTACTTAGAAGGCTTTGTAATCTTACCTGAACTTAGTTTGTTCACTTATCCTTTCCTTTACTATAGTATTTAAGAATCAAATCTTTGAAGCACAGCTCAGTTCCTCGGCTTGCCATTCTATAAAGATATGTTGTTTTCCACCTGGAAGAATTACCTGGGTCATGCTCGAGTCAACATATCTCCCACAGAATAGACAACAAATTCACATTAAATCATTTAACCTCAGAGCGGCGCTGTTTTTTTAAGAAGTGAAGGTTTAGTATTGGTGCTTCGTTTTACTCCCCGGGTCTGTCCTTGTATATGTGCTCTTGTTTGCCTGAAGAAACACAACTTGTGTGGCAGTTGTTGGTAATACTTTCATTTTCGTCAATACATTTTTTGTCGTTCCTCATGAATGTTGTCCTATGTGTTGACTGGCAATACTGATGAGTGATATTCCATAGGCAATAGATATTCTGATGATTTACGACAATTAAAGAAGAACTGAAGGCATCCTTCACTTCTTTCTAAAAGCAATAAACATTTTTGTTATGATAAATAAAATGAAGCACTTGAATATCTTCCTTCACATTATTCATGAAAGGAGTGAAAACAGAGAAATGTTATTATTTTTATTAATAATGTCTGTAGGTTTAAAGAAAACAGGTCGTCCTGCGTCAGTGATAAAAAACGGAGTCGTCCAAATCATAAGAGTATAAAAATTTTCCCATTTGACTTGAAAAACATATATGTGAAACCTGTTTAATTGAGATACTCAACATTCATGCTATAAATCATGTGTATCTCAGTGATTTCACATGTGATTGGTGACAACAATGGCAGGCATCACGGGTTTATCAAATTCCCCAAGAGTGACAGAGTGCCACATAAAAAAAAAAAAATACGCACATATACAGTATTGCGATCCTTTACTGACTACATTTCGCCCACAGAGAGGACTTTACCAAGTCTGTATTTTATACTAATTATCTCCATCCTAAAAAAAAAACTCGGAACTGTTAAAAAAAACGGTATAAAACCTCACAATTCCAACTTCAGGCACAAAATCTAGTTTGGTAACGAGATTGTGCACCATTACAGTGTGGTGCTCAAGTCAGTTCCCCGTCAATGAACGACATATTAGCTTTTCTTATGTCGCTGGAAGTGGTGATTATTGTTTGCTGGTTGGTTGTTTTGCTAGGTTTAAAACCTGTCGACTGCACGAAAGTTATTAAGGCACCATGTCACCTGTATACACCTGTCAATGATACTGTAATTCATAATGGAAGGTATAGAGTAAACTCTGGGTATAAATTAACTGAGATATACACTCGTAGGGTGGGTACAACTGATGTATACAAATCAAGAGGGATATAGTCCTCAGAATATACAGCATACAAAATATACAGTCATCCTCACACAAAGTCGAAATTTATTTTAACGTCTGAAGAAAGGCTGAAGCACATTACTGCTACACATACAGTACACAGATAGATGTATTAATACGCAGATAGATACTCTGACGGATACTGTTGGGGAGGCTGGGCAGGGGAGGCTGCCAGAGAGGAGGTGAGATGAGGGGAGATAGAATGAGGCGAGGTGAGATGAGGGGAGATGGGATGAGGGGAGGTGGAACAAGGGGAGGTGAAAGAGGGGAGGGGGGTATGGGGGGACAACAGCGTGGGAAAAGAAGTCTCTTCTTTAAATTTTTTGCAGCAATGTTGACTAACTGGACAATACACAGTCACGACCCATGAGTGTACAGCTGACACACACACACACACACACACACACACACACACACACACACATATTTGAAGGATGTTAGAGTGTATTTCTTCAATCACAGAGTTGTCAGAAAGTGGAATAATCTGGGAAGCGATGTAGTGGAGGCAGGATCCATAAATAGCTTTAAAAAGAGGTATGATAAAGCTCATGGAGGAGGAAGAGTGACCCAGTAGCGATCAGTGAAGAGGCAGGGCCAGGAACTATGACTCGACCCCTGCAACCACAACTAGGTGAGTACACACACACACACACAGACACACACATACACAGACACACACACACACACACACACACACACACACACACACACACACACACGCACACACACACACGCAGTATATTTATACACCGTAGGAAGGTTAGAATAGGCACCACTGTGACCATTTGTGGTCACAGTGGTGCCTATGCTAACCTTCCTGTAGTGTATAAATATACTTAGTTGGACGAATCTTGTTGTAGCCAGCCGGCCCAGTGGCGAGGACGTCGGACTGGAGTCTTATGACTCTCTGATCGCGGGTTCTATCCCCGCCCGTGGTATGTTTTTTTAATGAGCTGATACATGCCAACCAGCACGGTTTTAGGGAAGGGAACTCTTGTGTCACAAACTAACTGGAGTTTTACGACAAGGTGACGGAAGTAAGACAAGGGAGACAAAGGGGTGGGTAGATTGCATTTTCTTGGTTTGCAAAAAGGCTTTCGACACAGTTCCACAGAAGAGATTAGTGTAAAAGCTAGAGGATCAGGCAGATATAACAGGAAAGGCGCTGCATAGAATGAGAGAATACCTGACAAGAAGACAACGAGTCATGGTACCTGACGAGGTGTCAGAGTGGGCACCTGTGATGAGTGGGCTTCCACAGGGGTCAGTCCTAGGACCGGTGCTGTTACTTGTATATGTAAATAACATAGCGGAAGAGATAGATTCAGAAGTGTTCCTGTTTGCAGGTAGTGTGAAGGTGATGAGAATTCAGTCGGATGAGGATCAGGCAGGACTACAAAGGGATCTGGACAGGCTGCAGGCCTGGTTCAGCAACTGGCTCCTGGAGTTTAATGCGAACACACACTGCAAAGTCATGAAGATTAGGGAAGGGCAAAGAAGATCCCAGACAGAGTAGAGGCTAGGGGGGGGGCAAAGACTGCAACCTCATTCTAGGAAAAGGATTTTGGGGTGAGAATAATACCGAGCAAGACTCTGAGGCGCACATCAACCAAATAACTATTGCAGCATATTGGCGCCTGGCAAACATAAGAATAGCGTTCTGACACCTCAGTAAGGAATCGTTCATGACTCTGTACGCCATGTATGTCAGGCCCATATTGGACTATGCAGCACCAATTTGGAATCCACACCTGATCAAGAACGTCTTATTTGCAACAAGACTAGTCCTGGAGCTAAGGGGTATGTCATACGAGGAGAGGTTAAGGGAAATCGACCTGACTACACTGGAGGACAGGAGGGATAGGGGGAACATGATAACGACATATAAAATACTGAAAGGGACTGATAAGGTGGCTAGGGACAGGATGTTTCTGAGACAAGACACAGCAACAAGTGTCACAGTTGGAAGTTGAAGACTCAAATGGGTCACAGGGATGTTGGGAAGTATTTCTTCAGACACAGAGCTGTCAAGAAGAGAAACAGTCGGGAGAGTGATGTAGTGGAGGCAGGATCCATACATAGCTTTAAGAAGATATGATAAAGCTCATAGAGCGGGGAGAGAGTAGACCTAGTAGCGACCAGTGAAGAGGCGGGGCCAGGAGCTATGAATCAACCCTTGCAACCACAATTAGGTGAGTACACACACTGACAAGCAGGAGTGAGGTTGTCAACGTCTCTGACAGGCAGCCACGAGGCCGTCAAGGTCACTGATAGTCAGCAGCGAGGCCGGCAAGGTTACTGACAGTCAGCAGCGAGGCCGGCAAGGTTACTGACAGTCAAGAGCGAAGCCGTCAAGGTTACTGACAGTCAAGAGCGAGGCCGTCAAAGTCATTCACAGGAGCAGGAAAATGCCCTTATCCTTCAAATAAAATTTTGGTTATCGCACTTATCACAGCACATTGATTTTAGCACGATTTAAGCCTCTACAAACCTAATATTTGTCCTACGTTTAACGTCAATTCCCTACCTTTATATTCTGCCTATATAACCAAAAAACAAGGATGGTTAATGTCTGGCTGCGACGGACAGAGCGTAGTCCTGCAGAGCGTCGGAATTCTAACGCTGATTAAGATGTAGAATGATCTGCAGGTTGATTAAGACCAAAAAATAGTATGAGATAAGAATGGAATTGCGACGAAAACAGAGCCTAACGTCACTAAAAATATGAATGCGATATAGAAAAAAAAGGCAATTGGAAAATGATAATATTACTATGGAAGAAGAATAGGAAGTCATGAAAGAGGATGGAAGAAGAAGAAATCATAAATTTTGAGTAAAGAGGAGGAGAATAAAGAGGGGGAGGATAAGAAAAAAAGGCGAGTGGGACGAGGAAGAGATAATAGATGAGGAAGAAAAAGAATATGAGAAAGAAGAAGAGAAGAGGAGAAAACAGTAAAAGAAAAGGAGAACTGGAGGAAAAAGAGAAGTAGAAAGATGAACAATCCGAGGTGAAGGTAAAATGAGGCAGGAGAGGTGAAAAAAGAAGGAAGAGGCAAAATAAGGAAAAACATAAGATATGAAAGATAAAGAACAAAAGTGAAGAAAGAAGAAGGCTGGATGAATAATGAGGAGCACGTGGGAGTACGTGGGAGTATGTGAGAGTACGTGGGAGTACGTGGGAGTACGTGGGAGTACGTGGGAGTACGTGGGAGTACGTGGGAGTACGTGGGAGTACGTGGGAGTACGTGGGAGTACGTGGGAGTACGTGGGAGTACGTGGGAGTACGTGGGAGTACGTGGGAGTACGTGGGAGTACGTGGGAGTACGTGGGAGTACGTGGGAGTACGTGGGAGTACGTGGGAGTACGTGGGAGTACGTGAGAGTATGTGAGAGTACGTGGGAGTATGCGAGAGTACTTAGAAAACACAGATAACACAGGACTATCTGGTGTGAACCATCTACTTCCTCCTAGATTAAGGGCTATCGTCAACGGTATTGGCGTGAGAGGCAAGGATAGAAAAGCAGAAGGCTCTCTTCCCTTCTCCCTCTCCACGTAATCATGAAAATAGAAGAAAAAATATGCCTTACCATATTGGAACAATGGCATGGAAATTTAGTAGCGTTTATATCTTAAACTACTTTTCTTACTCCACTGCCACTCACAGACTAGCACAACTCTCTACGTCTACTGTTATTGACCTGTTTACCCCCTGACTGTCCTGATGCAGTCACTGAACAGACATCAGGAGTCTGTTGACTTCAGAATACCCATTTATTGAATGTATGTGGCTGTCCGCATGGATTTAGTATAGCTTTAATGTGGATTTGGTTAGTGGCTGGGTGAGACAGGGAGTGTACATGGCAACATCTTGCTCCTGGCCACTCTCACAACACCCAATACCTTACAGGTCATTGTAACTTATTATCACGTTCTCTGAGATGTAAAACATTGTCTTGAGCGAGAGACGTTTACTGAGTGTGTGGCGGTGAGCGCTGAGGCAGCTCCACCTCCACTAGGGGACGGTGCGTCCAACTGGTTCTTGAATGATTGTATTGTCTTTTCATATACAGCATTAGCCGGTAGTTTAATCCATTCTCCCATGATTCTGACTGCAAGGAAAAACCTTGCAGATGTTAGTGTTGCATCTTTTGACTCAGAGTTTCATTTTATTGTTTCGAGTTATGGACTCATAAGCACTTCAAATTGCTCTTCATGACTGAATGTGTCGAAGCTATTCAATATCTTCTAGGTCTGAACGAGATCTCTTCGTAGTATTCGTTTCCTAAGAGAAAAAAGTTGAGTGCTGTGAGTCTTTCTACATAAGGTCGGTTTTGAACGATGATACAAGTTTCGGACTTTGCTTTGTACCATCTCTAACATATCCTCGACCAACACTAAGCGACATTTTCAAGATGCAGTCTAATAAGAACATTAAGAGAACCATTGTGGTGACTGGTGTTTTGTGCTCGAAGCTTGAAGCCTTGCTACAGGCAATGGTTCTGCATTGCTTTGTTCTTCGGAGTTCCTTCTTATAATTACTTCTTCACTAACATTGGTAAGGCTGTTGTGAACCTTACCCGTAATACAGTACTTTTCCCATATCTACATTGAGACTCTTCTTTCACGTCTCTGAACCTCCAGATAACAGCGCCAACCTGTCCAGATCGCTGAATACTCACAATCTTCCTTGGATGCTGCACCTTTTCCCAGTTTTTTGTCATCTGCAAATTTTGCTAACTTAAATATTAGCCCTGCTTCGAGATCATTTATGTATAATATTGTGAAGAGGAGTTGAAGCACCAATCTTTGTGGAATTCCAATATTTTGCTTATAATTGACATTATGCTACTTTTGATATATCTGATAGGTTTCGAGAGTGCTCCTACTCCCACAGCCTGACCGTGGGCTAGGCTTGTACTGTGCTTGCCGGGTCAACCAAGTTGTTGCTACTGCCAGCCCTCTGGCCCTCTTGTCCATCACAGCCTGAGTAATCCAGCACTTGGTCAACATACTTATTAAGTTTCTTTTTAAAGACGTGTGCACTTGTTCCAGCAGTGTTTCTGATACCATGTTTCCTCGTGCCCACGGCGAATCTGCTTTTCATTAAGTTTCCATTTTCTCCCATATCTCTCACTCTTATATGTTATTTCGGCAATGTACAAGCCTGTGGTCAAAACAAGGTCTAAAATATTGTTAACCCAAGCAGTCGAGGTTACAGTTTGAGTAAGGCGATCATTCTCACAACGATGCTGACGGGTATGGCAGCCCTCCTGGTGCCCTGAGAGAGTGCCCCAGTTTAAGACAGGGAAATTAAAACCAAAACCTAAAATTGCCTTCGATGAGTCATACCAACGATTTTTGGACAGGGGACGATATACTACACCAAATATAATTTCAGGTTCAACTCACGAAGCGTCACATCCCTCTACATTTTGCTTCTGAATTTCTGTGGCAAAGAGTTCATTGTTAAGACAGCGTCCCGTCACCACCTTCCTTATGACTGCCAGTCTTGTTAAAAGTATTGTATCTCGTCTGAGAAATAATTACAGTTAGGATTTCTTGGGGGGTCAAAGTAGAACTTACTTAGAGGGATGAAAATAGGATTTTATGCTTAGGCGTACGCGTAAGAAGGAGGAGGAGGAGGAGGAGAAGAAGAAGGAAAAGGAAGAGGAGAAGAAGAAGGAAGAGGAGGACGAGGAGGAAAAGGAAGATGAGGAGGAAAAGGAAGAGGAGGAGGAGGAGAAAAAGGAGGAGGAGGAGGAGGAGAAAAAGGAGAAGAAGGAGGAGGAGAAGAAGGAGAAGGAGGAGGAGGAGGAGAAGGAGGAGGAGGGGGAGGAGGAGAAGGAGAAGGAGAAGGAGGAGAAGAAGAAGAAGAAGAAGAAGAAGAAGAAGAAGAAGAAGAAGAAGAAGAAGAAGAAGATCACCGAGACCACCACATGGCCACAATAAGTCTCATTCTGCCTCTTCTCAGGATGTGGGCAAATTTCCGATTTTGAATTAAAGTTTCTTATCAGCTGTTTGACGACGTGATTTGCAGAGCGCGCGCGCTCGTGTGTGTGTGTATACTCAGTTGTGGTTGCAGGGGTCGAGTCATAGCTCCTGGCCCCGCCTCTTCACTGGTTGCTACTGGGTCACTCTTCGTGCTCCATGAACTTTATCATACCTCTTCTTAAAGCTATGTATGAATCCTGCTTTCACTACATCACTTCCCAGACTATTCCAGTATTTCTACAGTCACAGCTCTGTGACCGAAAAAATACTTCCTAACTTCCCTGTGGTTCATCTGAGTCTTCAACTTCCAACTGTGACCCATTGTTGCTGTGTCCCATCTCTGGAACATTGTCTCTGTCCACCTTGTCAATTCCTCTCAGTAGTATTTTATGTTGTTATCATACCAACCCTATCTCTCCTGTCCTCCAGCGTCGTCAGGCCGATTTCCCTTAGCCTCTCCTCGTATAGCATGCCCCTTAGCTCCGGGACTAGTCTTGTTGCAAACCTTTGCACTTTCTCTAGTTTCCTTACTTGCATGGCAAGATGCGGGTTTCAAACTGGTGCCGCATACTCCAATATGGGCCTAACGTACATGGTGTACAGGGTCCTGAACGATTCCTTATTGACATGTCGGAATGCTGTTCTTAGGTTTGCTAGGCGCACGTATGCTGCAGCCAGTTATTTAATTGATGTGCGCCTTAGATGTGCCGGTGTTATACTTACCCCAAAATCCTTTTCCATGAGTGAGGTTTGTAGTCTCTGGCCCCCCTAGACTATACTCCGTCTGCGGTCTTCTTTGCCCTGCCCCACTCTTCATGATTTTGCACTTAGTGGGGCTGGTCCTCGTTCGATTGAATTTTTCTCATCAACTTCATATCATCTGCAAACAGGGACACTTCTGAGTCTATTCCTTCCGTCATGTCGTTCACAAATACCAGAAACAGCACCGGTCCCAGGACTGACCCCTGTGGAACCCAGCTCATCACAGGCGCCCATTCTGACACCTCTCCGCATACCATTACTTGCTGTTGTCTTCCTGACAGGTATTCCCTGATCCATTGCAGTGCCTTCCCTGCTATCATTGCCTGGTTCTCCAGCTTTTGCACTAATCTCTTGTGTGGAACTGTGTCAAACGCCTTCTGACAATCCAAGAAAATACAATCTACCCATCCCTCTCTTTCTTGTCCTTCTGCTGTCACCCTGTCATAGAACTCCAGTAGGTTTATGACACAGGATTTCCCATCCCTGAAAACATGCTGGAGGCAGGAACCATACATAGATTTAAGACGATAAAGCTCATGGAGCAGGGAGAGAGCGTACCTAGTAGCGTTCAGTGAAGAGGCGGTGCCAGGAGCTGAGTTTCAACCCCTGCAACCACAATTGAGTGAGTACACACAACAGGCCAAGTGTCTAATCGACATGTGCCTATGACAAAATGGTAACAAAACACACACACACACACACACACACTTGCGCCTCCTGAATGGGCCCAATGTTTATAGTGTATGTTGTCGGTATATATGTACCTTTTCATATAATTTTATATTGCCAATATTTTCATTAATAACTAAAATGAAAATATCTTGCTTTATATTATTATTTGACTTATTATTTTAGCTATGTATGTAGGTAGGATGTAACATATTGCACTTCTCACTGTGCTCGCTGCTGAAGAGTTGTAGTTGGCTGTCCGCATTCGTAAACTGCTTAGTTAACTATCAGCTCGCTTGTTTACTTGCTGGCGTCTCGGTTGTACCACGGGAGAGTCACGTGATATCACCTGATGTGAGGCCTGTGGTCGAGAAATCGCTCTCTCTCCTGAGCTGGCCGTCACTCGACAAGCACCTCTCTCTCTCCATCTGCTTCTAGTCCTAGAAACATTTCTCCAGGGATCTCTTTCGTCTTTGGCTGTTTGTTCGTTATTTAGACTCTGTTTTGGTAGAGTATGGTTTCGCTTGTGAGTTCAAAACGAGCCTCTCATTTAGACTTAGTGGTTTTGACGTCTTGCAGAGGTTGTGTATCGTGTGAAGACACTCTTCAACCCTGGTCCCAAGCTGAAGCTTCTGACCTACTTTGTGTGGCATCTACGCACCGTTGTAGTCGGGGATTTGGCTATGCTGAACTTAGATTCAGTATTAAGGGAGTTTTATGGCTTTCATGGAGGATCTGCTGATGGTCCTCAATTAGGATCGTTATTTTGTCTTCTTGTTCCTGACTCCGTGCTGCTGCTCGGTGCATTATTGCTGTTTGGCGAATGTTTCGTTATATTGTATAAGCAAGCTTTTTTGATTGCCTTGTTCGTCAAGAAGATAGATTATTTGAGGACGTTTAGTCAGTCACTGTTTAAGTCTTAGTCGAGTCTAGTCTTATTGAGACATAACGAACAACTGTGAGCACAAACATTCTCACACACACGCTTGTATATGCTAGTATTATTTTTATATTTGATAACAACGCACCAGACGGTACTTAGTCATACTGATATGAAAAGTGCCCTCAGCACTGTATTAGCATATGAACAGTTCAATATTGCACTACAAGAGATAGGAAGGAGCTTGTATCCTAAACTATGTAATACTAATTATCCACATAGACACCTTTTGTATTAAAGATCTCAAATTTTATTTCGTTGGATTATTATCACCAGTTGTCATCCCAAAACTCTTGTTATTCAAGGGTTTTCTAGACCGATCTTATTCTGACAACTTGCTGCAGAAACCAGAGAGGGGAGACCTTATAGTATTCTCTGAAGATGTCTATACTTATAGATATCGCCTTTTTGTAACATACACACACACACACACACACACACACTCTCTCTCTCTCTCTCTCTCTCTCTCTCTCTCTCTCTCTCTCTCTCTCTCTCTCTCTCTCTCTCTTGGTACAAATCTGATGGACCCGCAGTGGAGGGAACATATGACAGGAAATACAACACTACGCATCAGCAAGCGTATCACGTTCCAATATCGTCCTGAGTAAACATTCAGACTCCAAAACGCCAGTTGAAAAGCTTCACCCAGTTTTCAGTTCACTTGAGAATAGCAATTGATAATGCTCATCTTTCGAGACCGGAAGTCTTGTTTCATTACCACACGCTGCATATTCTCGTTTTCTTCTTGGCGTAGATGTCTGGCGTCTCCTACGTGAGAGATGGATGTATCTGGAGGAGACGGGGGGAAATGTTTGGAGGAAAAGGAGCGTATATGGAGAAGGGACGTGTTTGGTCGCGTAGAGGGCGTGTATGGAGAAGAGGCGCGGCTCTAGGAAATAGGGCGTGTTTGAAGGATTGACTGGAAGTGAGGTGGGTGTATATGAAGGAAGGGCTTGTCTGGAGGAAAGACGGGCGTGTCTGGGGATAAGGAACATGTCTAGGAGAGAGGGAGAGTGTCTGGAGGAAAGAGAGCGTGTCTGGAGGATAGGGAGTGCGTCTAGGGGATAGGGAGCGTGTCTGGGGGATAGGAAGCGTGTCAGGGAGTTAGGGAGCGTGTCTAGGGGATAGGGAGCGTGTCTGGGGATAGGGAGCATGTCTGGGGATAAGGAGCGTGTCTGGGAGATAGGGAGCGTGTCTGTGGGATAGGGAGCGTGTCTGGGAGTTAGGGAGCGTATCTGGGGGATAGAGAGCGTGTCTGGGAGATAGGGAGCATGTCTGGGGGATAGGGAGCGTGTATGGGAGATAGCGTGAATGGGGGATAGGGAGCGTCTCTGGTAGATAGGGAGCGTGCATGGGAGATAGGAAACGTGTCTGGGGGATAGGGAGCGTGTATGGGAGATAGCGTGTATGGGGGATAGGGAGCGTGATTCGGGGATAGGGAGCGTGTCTGGGAGATAGGGAGCGTGTTTGAGGGATAGGGAGCATGTCTTGGGGATAGGGAGCGTGTCTGTGAGATAGGGAGCGTGTCTGGGGTATAGGGAGCGTGTCTGGGGGATAGGGAGCGTCTCTGGTAGATAGGGAGCGTGCATGGGAGATAGGAAACGTGTCTGGGGGATAGGGAGCGTGTATGGGAGATAGGGAACGTGTCTGGGGGATAGGGAGCGTGATTCGGGGATAGGGAGCGTGTCTGGGAGATAGGGAGCGTGTTTGAGGGATAGGGAGCGTGTCTGGGGGATAGGGAGCGTCTCTGGTAGATAGGGAGCGTGCATGGGAGATAGGAAACGTGTCTGGGGAATAGGGAGCGTGTATGGGAGATAGGGAACGTGTCTGGGGGATAGGGAGCGTGATTCGGGGATAGGGAGCGTGTCTGGGAGATAGGGAGCGTGTTTGAGGGATAGGGAGCGTGTCTGGGGGATAGGGAGCGTGTCTGGGGGATAGGGAGCGTGTCTGGGAGATAAGGAGCGTGTCTGGGAGATAGGGAGCGTGTCTAGGAGATAGGAAGCGTGTCTGGGAGATAGGGAGCGTGTCTGGGGGATAGGGAGCGTGTCTGGGGGATAGAGAGCGTGTCTGGGGGATAGAGAGCGTGTCTGGGGGATAGGGAGCGTGTCTGGGAGATAGGGAGCGTGTCTGGGGGATAGGGAGCGTGTCTGGGGATAGGGAGCATGTCTGGGGATAAGGAGCGTGTCTGGGAGATAGGGAGCATGTCTGCGGGATAGGGAGCGTGTCTGCGGGATAGGGAGCGTGTCTGCGGGATCGGGAGCATGTCTGGGGGACAGGGAGCGTGTCTGGGGGATAGGGAACATGTCTGGGGGATAAGGAGCGTGTCTGGGAGATAGGGAGCGTGTCTGTGGGATAGGGAGCGTGCCTGCGGGATCGGGAGCATGTCTGGGGGACAAGGAGCGTGTCAGGAGGATAGGGAGCATGTCTGGAGGATAGGGAGCGTGTCTGGAGGATAGGAGGGGGCGTGTCAATAATTACGGGAGGACGTGTTGATGATAAAAGGTCAGAGGAAGAAAATTTTAGAGGATGTGAGAGATTTTTTTCCCTTATACTCGTGTATTAGTGATTGTTAGTAAAGTCAGGTATATTATTATCATCTTTGCTGTTGTAATCCGTATATACAGATGATACAGAGGTCATAACTCCACTGTATTAGTAATTAACCAATATGTATTGGGTAACGTATTTTGTAATACATTGTCTTTTAATTCTTATAAAACTTGAGAGATATTTACCTAATTAACTTTTAATGAAAAATTTTTTGTACTTAATTACTTTTGAGTAATTATAGGGAGCTGAACAGATCTATAAAATATTTCTGCCCATCTAGTTCACAGTTAAACTATGGGAATATTAATGATGGTAAACAAGTACTGTAATTAATTGTATAAGACAGGGTATTCTGTTTAACTGCAAAATGTTTAGCATGCTTCATACACCTTTTAAAATATATTAGACAAATGTATATTAAATATATTAGACAAATGCGTAGCATGGGCCAGCAAGCCTACTACACTTCTTCTCTGCTCGCATTTTCAATTTTTTTTTTTTTCGGTCAGAGTCTACATAGAAATAAAAGTCACAATGCCGAAGAGCCATTTAAATATGTATCTACAATTTGTTGGTTAATTATTAAATGTATTGCCGTAGAAATCGTGTCTCTGCTAGCCTAAGATATAACTGAATGCTTAGAAAACAAAAAACAACTTTAGAGCTAGCCTGCCGCAGGTTCGATCCTCACTCGTTTTGTGATTTGTTCCAATATACATTCAACATATATCCCCCTTTCAGTTTTGATCAGATATTTCCTCCCCTTCTTCCTCCCCGAGCTGAGTACATAACCTCCCTCACCCGCTCACTACATAATATCTTCAACAAGTGCAGGTCCCAAATGAAAGCAACTTTATGAATGAAGAATTAGACACATACTCAACATTACCTCATCTTCTGTATACAGTTCTACTGTCTTCCTTGAATTTGTATTGATAAAGCCACTGGATGGCGAATCGTCTACAGTAAAGATACCCAGATGTTACGTATGTGTCTGATTCTTCATATTGTCGGTACTGTATATCATTCATGTACAACTCTATTAATGTTATTAAGAGCAAGCTTGAATTTTGCAAGCCAAGACAGCAGTGATGTGACAAGTGAGTGTACAGCACCAGAGATCACGGCATGGAGAGAAGTGATATAAAATACCTACACGATGGGAAAAAAAGACAGATACAATATAACGTGTTCCTTTATTGACGAAGTTTCACCTGCACAGAGTGCTTCATCTAGTTACAAGCAGACTTGTTTACGTTGTCAGTAAAGCGATCGCATTATACTGCATCTGTGTCTCTTTCTCCAATACCAAGGGAAGTGACAAATGTTCAACATCCCCAGTAATCAACAGCACCAGGAAAGTAACATGTCAACACATCCACAGTAAACAACAGCACCAGGGAAGTAACAAGTCAACACAGCCCCAGTAATCAACAGCACCAGGGAAGTAACAAGTCAACACAACCTCAGTAGTCAACAACACCAGGGAAGTAACAAGTCAACACAGCCCCAGTAATCAACAGCACCAGGGAAGTAACAAGTCAACACAACCTCAGTAGTCAACAACACCAGGGAAGTAACAAGTCAACACAGCCCCAGTAATCAACAGCACCGGGGAAATAAGTCAACACAGCCCCAGTAATCAACAGCACCAGGAAAGTAGCAAGTCAACACAACCTCAGTAGTCAACAACACCAGGGAAGTAACAAGTCAACACAGCCCCAGTAATCAACAGCACCAGGGAAATAACAAGTCAACACAGCCCCAGTAATCAACAGCACCAGGGAAATAACAAGTCAACACAGCCCCAGTAATCAACAGCACCAGGAAAGTAACATGTCAACACATCCCCAGTAAACAACACCAGGGAAGTAACAAGTCAACACAGCCCCAGTAATCAACAGCACCAGGAAAGTAACATGTCAACACATCCCCAGTAAACAACAGCACTAGGGAAGTAACAAGTCAACACAGCCCCAGTAATGAACACACACGGAAGCGATACGTGTATACGAGAAATGGCATTTTGCAGTCCATTCCTCACCTAGGCAGGTGAGGATCCCATCCCTGTGTTAAAGAGGACCCGTCCACTCTGTTCACTAGTTCCCAAACTATTTTTTTATCAAATACACGGAACCTGTGTTGAATCTCAAACAATATCGCGGATTCCCACATGCTAATAGTTGTAATTATAGGCTGCGTTATTTGAAAAAAAATCAAGGGCTGGCTGGAGGAGCAATATTTATTCCGAAGCTTCAGTGTGTGGGTCCTGGAAAAACGGGAGGTGGGGGGGATCCGGGACCCACACATTGAGAACCCTTACAGTCTTCACTGTACAGAGATGAGGAGTGCTTCGTTATGGACCATCTCATTAACGACGAAGGTGCTGCTAAGGACAGATACACAGACGTCAAGAATCACACATCACGACGTCAAGAATCACACATCATGACGTCAAGAATCGCACATTACGACGTTAAGAATCACACATCACGACATCAAGAATCACACATCACGTCAAGAGTAACACATCACGACATCAAGAATCACATATCACAACGTCAAGAATCACACATCACGATGTCCAGAGCAACACTTCAAAACGTCAAGAGTAACAAATCATAACGTCAAGAACCACACGTAAGGACGCCAAGAACCACACGTCACGACGTCAAAAACCATACATCACGACGTCAAGAACCACACATCACAGCGTCAAGAACCACGCATCACGGCGTCAAGAACAACACATCACGACGTCAAGAACCACACATCACGACGTCAAGAACCACACATCACGACGTCAAGAACCACACATCACGGCCTCAAGAACCACACATCACGGAATCTTGATTCTGAGGACATGTACATAACCTTCACGGCTACGACAACTACTACTACAACTAACCCATCTCTTTGGGAAGGACCTACTTCCACTGGGGAATCCCGCCTACCAGTGAATATGCCCTCGTCTGCTACACCTGACGTTACTATATAAGCGCCAGGCTCCTTTCTTCTGCTTCAAAATCTCCACGACTATGGTGCTCTTCGCACCTACTTCTAGGTTGAGGGACTGATTACCTCATCTTCTGTACATAGTTCTACGGTCTTCAAGTTATGTCCTAGAATTTGTATTGATAAAGCCACTGGATGGCGAAACGTCT
>NC_091293.1:34494779-34537279 GCF_038502225.1 Cherax quadricarinatus | reverse complement strand
AAGTTCGTGAGGCAGTGGGTAGAATGAAAGGGGGTACGGCAGCTGGGATTGACGGGGTAAAGATAGAAATGTTAAAAGCAGGTGGGGATATAGTTTTGGAGTGGTTGGTGCTATTATTTAATAAATGTATGGAAGAGGGTAAGGTACCTAGGGATTGGTAGAAAGCATGCATAGTTCCTTAGCATAAAGGCAAAGGGGATAAAAGAGAATGCAAAAATTATAGGGGGATAAGTCTGTTGAGTATACCTGGTAAATTGTATGGTAGAGTTATTATTGAAAGAATTAAGAGTAAGACGGAGAATAGGATAGCAGATGAACAAGGAGGCTTTAGGAAAGGTAGGGGGTGTGTGGACCAGGTGTTTACAGTGAAACATATAAGTGAACAGTATTTAGATAATGCTAAAAAGGTCTTTGTGGCATTTATGGATTTGGAAAAGGCGTATGACAGGGTGGATAGGGGATCAATGTGGCAGATGTTGCAGGAGGTAGGTTACTGAAAGCAGTAAAGAGTTTTTATGAGGATAGTGAGGCTCAGGTTAGAGTATGTAGGAGAGACGGAGAATATTTCCCAGTAAAAGTAGGCCTTAGACAAGGATGTGTGATGTCACCGTGGTTGTTCAATATATTTATAGATGGGGTTGTAAGAGAAGTGAATGCGAGGGTCTTGGCAAGAGGTGTGGAGTTAAACGATAAAGAATCAAACAAAATGGGAGTTATCACAGTTGCTCTTTGGTGATGACACTGTGCTTTAGGGAGATTCTGAAGAAAAGTTGCAGAGGTTGGTAGATGAATTTCGTGGGGTAAGTAAATGAAGAAAATTGAAAGTGAATATAGGAAAAAGTAAGGTGATGAGGATAACAAAAAGATCAGATGACGAAAGACTGGATATCAGATTGGAGGGAGAGAGTATGGAGGAGGTGAATGCATTCAGATATTTAGGAGTGGACGTGTCAGCAGATGGGTCTTTGAAGGATGAGGTGAATCATAAAATTTATGAGGGAAAAAGGGTGAGCGGTGCACTTAGGAGTCTGTGGAGACAAAGAACTTTGTCTATGAAAACAAAGAGGTGAATGTATGAGAGTATAGTTGTACGAACACTCTTGTATGGGTGTGAAGCATGGGTGATGAATGTTGCAATGAGGAGGTGGCTGGAGGCAGTGGAGATATCATGTCTGAGGGCAATGTGTGGTGTGAATATACTGCAGAGAATTCGTAGTTTGGAAATTAGGAGAAGGTGTGGGGATTACCAAAACTGTTGTCCAGAGGGCTGAGGAAGGGTTGTTGAGGTGGTTCGGACATGTAGAGAGAATGGAACAAAACGGAATGACTTCGAGTGTATAAGTCTATAGTGGAGGGAAGGCGGGGTAGGGGTCGGCCTAGGAAGGGTTGGACTATGGAAAATTTTATAGGAGTGATTACTTGTACATACCTCAACATTACACGTATACAAGTAATCTCCTTGGGAGACAACAACGATATTGTTTACCGTAGTCACCCGTGTAGACATGTGAGAAAACTTAACCACCTCTGGTTACTGCAGGTGGCCCCTCGACCCTCACAATCTTATCCATATCTATCCGAGACCAGTATAAATTGGGTAGCACCCTCAAGTACGGTGCTACTAATTAATTGTGGACTGTATAGATTATATTAGTTTAACTGAATGAAGGGGGGGGGGGTACGTTACACATGGATATATCCATCAAAGAAAACATTTGTATATAATCTCACCACTTACCAGATATTCTCTGGTGGTCACTTGATGTAGCTGGATCACTCATAACCTATCCAATTACAACATACCTAACTGGCCAGTATCAGTCTGCTATAACTAGAAGGGTTACTTAACTGTGGGTGATTGATACTCCTTATTTCCTCCATTCACCATCTCATTTCGATGTCCTGCTACACCGACACGGTTCTTATTCCAGCAGGACGAGGTATCCGTCGGTTTGTCCCGGTTTAGAAGTCGTGACTCCATAAAGCCCTCACTATCCTCGGGACAGGAACAACGAGGTAAACATGTGCACACACTCTGGGAATGGCAGTTCATATCGCTTCACCGATTCCTTAACTTAGTGTTATTATCACTGATTATATTACGATTTACAAGACGGTTTAATGTCTCATAATTATTATACACATTGGAGGCCACTCCATTAAGATTTGAGACCGATAAGTGATGATTAAATCACGGGTATTTTTCCCCGGGACACAGTCCATGGCGATGCGCCAGTCACCACCGGTCCTACCATTATTCACTCATTTTACCACCTTATTACAGTGGTCCCGTAAATCACGTTCCCTCACTCTCCACCAGGAACAGTTACGACACTTCTTATTATGAAATGAGGCCTATATTAATCCTTAGGCTGCTGTTAATGCCAATTTCCGGGTTCCATGCCTTCCCAGCCTCCTCACTACATTCAAAACACTCCGCCAGTCCCATGCCCCGAGTCGACCTCTACCCCCGCACATCCGCGCATGCGCAAAGGGAACTCCTGTTTCTATCCTATTTTCAAATACATTTTTGACCCATATAGACACATTAAACACCTATTAGGCACTATAGTTTCGGAAAATTAAAATATTTTCCACACTGCGGCCGGGCGGAGGTCGTTGCTAGACGACTTACATAATGTGGAGTACAATTTTCCCATCTTCACTGGTCACCTGGCTTGGGAACTCCAACATTGGTATTTACATAATCACCCATTAATTCTTTCCACCTGTTAACTCCTCAGGTAGGGCTCCATCCAAAGCACACTCAAGCCTCCATGCTTCTGGAATTAACAATTTCCCTCTTATTGTAAGGTGTGACACTAAGCCTATGCTCTCTGGGTTAATTTGTTGGGCAAACTGGAATTATGAGACTTTAACAATAACAAGTCTCTCTCAGTATCCCAAGTCAGCCCCAGCACATTACTGCATATAGGCACTTCAACTCCATGGCCATCCATATTTATTGATCCCTCAAAATGGACTAATTACTGTTCCATTCTCTCAGGGGCATAAGCCTATGCTCCCTGGGTTAATTTATTGGGCATACTGGAATTATGAGACGTTAACAATAACAAGTCTCTCTCAGTGTCCCAAGTCAGTCCCAGCACCTTACTGCATTATTTCATTAACCCCTTCACATATCCTCATTAGTTCCTCTTCAGTTGACGTCACACCCGGAAATTGTCCACATAAGATTATTTACCCAATTACTTCGCTTAGTGGACCACCTGTGCACTTAAGGTGTGCATTTATCGTCGCCTGAAGTAAGAACAATTTATTATTTAACTGTTTATTAATTATATCATTATAAGCAGTCAACAATTTTGGTGTCTTGCTCAGTTCGCAGAGCTGGGCCCTTTAACTGTCCATACGCCATCCTATAATTAGTAGATAATTCTGGACAGTCAAGCTTCCACGGAAGTCGAACCCAGTAATGTCCAGATTCACACTTAACATCCTTCAGGTATTGATCCTGAGTAATGGAATCATTTGAACTTTCATCATTTATATTAATCCCTATGCTGTCCAGCTACAACAAATTAGACTGGTTCAACATCATTCTCGATAGAAGAATACTTATACTGGGTTGACCTTTTATGAGTAAGACACCGTGACTGTATTCACTACTTCCTCTAGTCATTATTACTAGGCGGTAGTCTGCCATATATTACATGGCCCGTACCAGTGTTGAGGAGAGTGATGCTGCATGGTTTTGGATTTATGCCCTTTATCCTGAATTATTACATCCAACACAGGCAAGGCTACCTCAGCTAGGCCATCATTATTGCCATTAGCTGCAACCTTTACATCCGTCACTGTAGTGTCAGGGTTATTAACATTATCATTATTGTCACCATTATTATAAGAATCACATACAACCCTGCACATAACTGTATGGTGCCTTCCCTTGTTGCATTGATAGCAAATGTTCAATTTGGTATGACAATCCTTTACATTATGATTGTCTAGACATCTGATAAATCTGTCAAGTTCTCTCATCCTCTCCACTTTAATATCCCATGAATTATAGGCATTACAATTTTTAGTGAAATGAGTACGTAAGTAAGTTTATTCAGGTATACACAAATACAGTTACATAGAATTATCATACATAGCAGCATATGGGTTATCCTAGGTTCTCTACACATATGCTGCTTAGTATGATAATTCTATGTAACTGTATTTGTGTATACCTGAATAAACTTACTTACTTACCCTGGCAGAAGAGACAGTCTCTCTTTTCCTTGCCTGACCTCTTATTAACTGGGTTACCCTTACTGAGGTACTTATTCCTCTTACCTTGATGTTAGGAACCACTATTACTGATTCCTGACTTGATATGTGTCTATTTAACTCTTAACTATGATTATTGCCACTGGGATTATTTTTCCCTTTTGAGACTTGACAGATACTTCAGAGTCATTATGTGTTATATCCTTAGAACTGTTTGGCTGACTGGTCTGCAATTGAACAATTAATTCCTGCCGACCTAGTCTGATTTCCTCCAGACCGTACTCTGGAGGTTTTGGCAAACCCACCCTTTGCATTAATAGGTTGATCAACTGCCTGGCTTACACCCTTTAATTTATTCAAAGCCTTACTTTTACAAGACAGTTTTTCTTCCAATTCGTAATGTTGATTAATTAAAACATTCATTTCCATTCCATCTGCACAATTCTCCAGCAGATCTCTTTCACAGTCTTTAAACCACAATTTGTACCAATCAAATCTACTCTCTAAAGCATCTAAATATAACTTTAATTCATTAGGGTTCACGGTTCTTTGATTCATTAAATCAAATGCCTTCGTCACATGGCCTTTAATAGCCTGTAATGATGCTTTCATTACTCTAAAATTCACGGACTTGTCAGCCACATTAACTCCATCAGATCCAGTCATGGTTAGAGAATTATTAATCACTGATTATACAACTTAAGTAGGCGCCTTATAAGAGTAATTCTTGCACTTTACTCTTGTATAAATCCTAGCCACACATGTGCTAGCAATTAATTGGGCTAATTATCATCCACCACACGATCGATTAAATTTGTGTACCCTATACCCACTTCCTTCAATCAGTCACTTAATTATTAAGTAATTAATTCAATTAATTTTTTCACTGATTGCATCCGGTTCAGGAAGGACCAGCGGGCAGATGTGGAAAATTTTATAGGGGTGAATACCTTTATGTACATACCTCAACATTACACGCATACGAGTAATCTCCTTGGGAGACAACAACGATATTGTTTACCGTAGTCACCCGTGTAGACATGTGAGAAAACTTAACCACCTCTGGTTACTGCAGGTGGCGCCTCGACCCTCACAATCTTATCCATATCTATCCGAGACCAGTATAAATTGGGTAGCACCCTCAAGTACGGCGCTACTAATTAATTGTGGACTGTATAGATTATATTAGTTTAACTGAATGAAGGGGGGGGGGTAGGTTACACATGGATATATCCATCAAAGAAAACATTTGTATATAATCTCACCACTTACCAGATATTCTCTGGTGGTCACTTGATGTAGCTGGATCACTCATAACCTATCCAATTACAACATACCTAACTGGCCAGTATCAGTCTGCTATAACTAGAAGGGTTACTTAACTGTGGATGATTGATACTCCTTATTTCCTCCATTCACCATCTCATTTCGATGTTCTGCTACACCGACACGGTTCTTATTACAGCAGGACGAGATATCCGTCGGTTTGTCCCGGTTTAGAAGTCGTGACTCCATAAAGCCTTCACTATCCTCGGGACAGGAACAACGAGGTAAACATGTGCACACACTCTGGGAATTGCAGTTCATATCGCTTCACCGATTCCTTAACTTAGTGTTATCACTGATTACATTACGATTTACAAGACGGTTTAATGTCTCATAATTATTATACACATTGGAGGCCACTCCATTAAGATTTGAGACCGATGAGTGATGATTAAATCACGGGTATTTTTCCCCGGGACACAGTCCATGGCGATGCGCCAGTCACCACCGGTCCTACCATTATTCACTCATTTCACCACCTTATTACATTTGTCCCGTAAATCACGTTCCCTCACTCTCCACCAGGAACAGTTACGATACTTCTTATTATGAAATGAGGCCTATATTAATCCTTAGGCCGCCGTTAACGCCAATTTCCTGGTCCCATGTTTTCACAGCCTCTTAAACCCATTCAAAAACACTGCCGCCTCTCCCATGCCCGAGTCGACCTCTACCCCCGCACATCCATGCATGCGCAAAGGGAACTCTTGGTTCTATCCTATTTTCAAATACATTTTTGACCCATATCGACACATTAAACACCTATTAGGCACTATAGCTTCGGAAAATTAAAATATTTTCCACACAAACCTTGAAAAGCTCTTATAAAAACATCGATCTCCAGCACCATGCACCATGCTTACAGTTAACTTAGAAATGGTTGTGTCGATGCATGGACTATTTAGAGGCATATGTTACGGTAAAACAATGTGGGATTAATGTTAACGAGGGAGCGACCAGTCAGTGCATCCTTCCCCACTCCTCGGGGTGGGTGGAAGAGGCGCGGTGTGCATCTAGATGGTGAGTGAACACATTGGTTCAGCAGTGCCCATACCCACATTGTTCATAGTGTACATGGGAAACAAACAATGTGTGTGCAAGAATGGTATACAATACCGACAAGTTGAAACTGAGACACATGTGCAACATCTGGGTATCTTTATTGTAGACGTTTCGCCATCCAGTGGCTTTATCAATACAAATTCCAGGACATAACTTGAAGACAGGAGAACTATGTACAGAAGATGAGGTAATCAGTCCCTCAACCTAGCAGTAGGTGCGAAGAGCACCATAGTCGTGGAGATTCTGAAGCAGAAGCAAGGCGCCTGACGCTTATATAGTAACGTCAGGTGGAAATGAGATGGGTAGCAGACGAAGGCATAGTCACTGGTAGGCGGGATTCCCCAGTGGAAGTAGGTCCTACCCAAAGAGATGGGTTAGTTGTAGTAGTAGATGTCGTAGTCGTGAAGGTTATGTACATGTCCTCAGAATCAAGATTCCATGATGTTGCAGTGTCTGACAGGTTGTACAAGAATGGTATACAATACCGACAAGTTGAAATTGAGATACATGTGCAACTCTGGGTATCTTTATTGTAGACGTTTCGCCATCCAGTGGCACCTGAACCCACTCCAACAGATCTCATCTCATCAGACAATATCTTGGAAGCAATTAAAGCAACGGGTACCAGGACACTCACACATATTCCCAAAGCACCCCGTCGACACGCAGCTGGGAAACGTACAGGCCTCCTGAAAAAAGTAAACGATGGTTCCACTATCTTAAATGCTCCACCAACCATCAAGGCATGGCACAACTTGCTACTTTTTGGCAATGTCTGCTTAGCTGTGCCGGAAAGAAGGGGAAAGAGACTAGCCTCTATGATAATTAAATCCTTAAGAGATTTTCCTTGAGCTGATAACCTCATTCGCATTCCCGTCAACACAAAAAAAGGGAGAGGCAGAACCCCCACTTACTCCACTGAAAGTGAAAAAGTCAGAGTCCAGGTGAGCAAGAAAATTGAAGAGGGAAACACAGTGAGGGCAATCAAAATTATTACCAGTGAAGATACAGTTGCTCCCAGGGATGCTGACACGGTTGAAGCACTTAGAGGAAAGCACCCTGCCAGGGAAACCAGTGGCACCAACAGTTTCAACACCTCTGTCCCCACTGTGGAACCATTGATTGTGGAAGACTCAGACATTTACAAAGCAATAATGTCGTTCCCATCTGGCTCTGCTGGGGGTTACACTGGAATAAGGCCACAGCATTTAAAGGAAATGGTTAATCCAGTTATTGGGGAAATTGCAGAGACACTGCTTTCAGAGATCACAAGGTTCGTCAACAATTCCTTGGCCAGTCTGATTCCTGATGAAATTAGACCTTTCGTTTTTGGTGCAACACTTTGTGCACTTAAAAAGAAGGATGGAGAAATTCGGCCAATTGCAGTAGACAACACGTTACACCGCCTCGCATCCAAAGCTGCTGTCCTAAGTATTCGTGCACAGGCAGCCATGATGTTTCAACCAAACCAGCTTGGCTTTGGGGTCTCTCAAGGAAGTGAAGCAGCGGTTCATGCAACAAGGGCGTATATCAACAACCTGCCTGAGGACAATGCAGTGGTAAAATTAGATTTCAAGAATGCATTCAATCTCCTGAAAAGAGACGTGGTATTAGCAGCAGTACAAGAACATTTCCCTGGTCTCTTCCCTTTTGTTGCAGCTGGGTATAGCAAGGAATCAATGCTTCTCTTTGGAGAGCATGAAATCACATCATCGGAGGGTGTCCAACAAGGAGATCCTCTTGCACCATTTCTCTTCTGTATAGCAGTTGGGGAAATCAGACTGACCAGCGAGCTAAACATCTGGTTCCTAGATGATGGCACACTAGCAGGTACAAAGGAGTCCCTCCTACATGATCTTACACAGGTAATGGCACGGGGACAGTAAATGGGTCTCATCCTGAATCCATCCAAATGTGAAATCATCTCACTCAATCAACAAGTGATAAATGCAGTGAGATCAAAACTACCAGGAGTAGCAGTCATTGCCCCCACAAATAGTGTCTTGCTAGGAGCATCTCTGGGAAGCGATGCCATTGACACAATTCTCAGGAAGAAATTGGAAGAGTTAAGGAGAATGGAACAACGAATAGGCAATCTGGAGACCCACGATGTTTTGTACCTTCTCACAAAGTGCTTGAGTCTGCCCTGGTTGACATATTTCCTAAGATGTGCACCTTCATATGATAACCCTATACTGCACGAATATAACAGTATCCCGAGGCAGATTTTTACGAAAGTACTTAACCTTACTCTAGAAGACGGGCAATGGAACCAAGCTACACTTCCAGTCAGACTAAGAGGCATTGGTGTCCGCAAGTCATCACAGATTGCGCTACCTGCTTTTCTGTCCTCATGTACTGCATCCAGAGGGCTTGTAGCAGCGATTCTCCCTGAACATCTTAGGGACAAGATTGGAGTCCAGGACAAAAAGCTCATTGACGGAGGCATGATCTAGGATAATCTAACAGGCTCTGAAACCAGACCTGCTCCCCCCAACAACTACAAACAATCGCACTGGGATGGTCCAATAGTGGAAAATATAGCCTCAACAATGCTTCAGAGTGTGTCAGGGAAGGATAAAGCCCGCCTCCTGGCAGTGAGAGCCCCTCATGCAAGGGATTTTCTGTTGGCTGTTCCCAGCTCCAGCCTTGGCACACGCCTCGACCCACAGACCATCCGCATCGGTGTTGCCCTTCGACTTGCCGCCCATATTCCCGCCGAACACAGGCGTATTTGTGGCAGTGAAGCAGCAGACCGATTCGGGTACCATGGTCTTGTGTGCCGTAAATCCGAGGGAAAGATTGCAAGACATTAGGAGGTTACTAACATCAAGAGAAGCCTCACAACAGCCGGATGCCCGGCAGTAAGGGAGCCACCCCAGCTATGCAGATCTGATGGCAGCCAGAAGCATCCAGATGGTATCACCCTTTAAGCCTGGACAGATGGGAAGCAAGCGATGTGAGACTATACATATGCATCTACCTTGACTGATACATACCTCCAATACACCAGGGAGGAAGGAGGGGCAGCTGCCAGCTTCAGGGAGTCCCAAAAGTCAAGAAAATATGGAGAACTTGCCCATCATTATATGTTTGTTCCCATAGGCTCAGAGACCCTTGGCTCATGGGGAAAGAATGCATCTAAATTCCTTAAGGAGCTGGGAAAAAGACTCATCAGGGTAACTAGGGATCCCAGGGCAGCTAGTTTTCTAACCCACAGGACTATCCAATCCTGTGAGTTAGAGCGTCGTGAATTTTCGCTCATCATGAGGCTGACTAAAACAATACCTGTTAGAGCCCCCGGCTAGTCGCAGTGTTGTTGATATAAATATATATACCTGGAGAGGGTTTGGGGGTCAACGCCCCCATGGCTTGGTCTGAGATCAGGCCTCGTGGTGGATCAGGGTCTGATCAACCAGGCTGTTACTGCTGGCCGCACGCAAACTGACTTACGAACCACAGCCCGGTTGGTCAGGTACTGACTTTAGTTGCCTGTCCAGTGCGTTCTTGAAGACAGCAGAGGTCTATTGGTAATCGCCCCTTACGTATGCTGGGTGGCAGTTGAGCAGTCTTGGTCCCCGGACACTTATTGTGTTGTCTCTCAGTGTACTCGTGGCGCCCCTGCTTTCCATTGGGGGAATGCTTCATCTCCTGCCGAGTCTTTTGCTTTCATAGGGAGTGATTTCCGTGTGTAAGTTTGGTACTAATCCTTCTAGGATTTTCCAAGTGTATATTATCATGTATCTAACCTGCGTTCCAAGGAATACAAATCAAGGAATTTCAACCGTTCCCAGTCATTTAGGTGCTTTGCCGTGAAAGATCTCTGTACACTCTCCAGGTCAGCAATTTCCCCTGCCTTGAAGGGGGCAGTTAGAGTACAGCAGTATTCCAGCCTAGAGAGGACAAGCGATTTGAAGAGAATCATCATGGACTTGGCCTCCCTAGTTTTTAAAGGCTCTCATTATCCATCCTATTATTTTCCTAGCAGATGCGGTAAATACATTGTAGTGGTCTTTAAAGGCGAGATCCTCTGACATTATCACTCCCAGGTCCTTCACATTACTTTTTCGCTCTATTGTATGGTTAGAATTTGTTGTATACCCTGATACAGTTTTAATTTCCTCAAGTTTTCCATATGTGAGTAGTTGAAATTTCTCTTCATTGAACTTCATATTGTTTTGAGTTGCCCATTTAAAAATTTGGTTCATGTCCGCTTGGAGTCGTGCGGTGTCTTCGATGGAGGACACTGTCATGGCAATTCGGGTGTCATCCGTAAAGGAAGACACAGAGCTATGGCTTACATCTCTCTCTATGTCAGACATGAGGATGAGAAATAGGATGGGAGCGAGTACTGTGCCTTGTGGGACAGAGCTTTTCACCGTAGCTGGTCTAGAATGATGAAGATATCTTCATAAAATTTGTATTTCTCCTGTGTATGGAAAAAGCCGTCCTAAAAGATGGTAATTCCCATTTGAAAGTAACTCCAGCTCTGCTGGAAGGAAAACTCTGAAGCTGACGTAGCTGATGAACCCTTCCTGGTGTGCTTGACGATATCCTCATTGTCTACTGCAATCTCCCAGCTCAGGCTGACACTACGGAAGTCTCTCAGCTCAGACTGACACTACGGAAATCTCCCAGCTCAGACTGACACTACGGAAATCTCCCAGGTCAGACTGACAGTACTGAAGTCTCCCAGCTCAGGCTGACACTACGGAAGTCTCCCAGCTCAGACTGACACTAGGAAAGTCTCCCAGCTCAAACTGACACTACTGAAGTCTCCCAGCTCAGACTAACACTACTGAAGTCTCCCAGCTCAGACTGACACTACTGAAGTCTCCCAGCTCAGACTGACACTACGAAAGTCTCCCAGCTCAAACTGACACTACTGAAGTCTCCCAGCTCAGACTGACACTACGGAAGTCTCCCAGCTCAGACTGACACTACTGAAGTCTCCCAGCTCAGACTGACACTACTGAAGTCTCCCAGCTCAGACTGACACTATGGAAGTCTCCCAGCTCAGACTGACACTACGGAAGTCTCCCAGCTCAGGCTGACTCTCTTGAAGGCACTCAGCTCAGGCTGACACTACTGAAGTCTCCTAACTCAAGCTGACTCTGCTGAAGTGTTACAGCTCAGGCTGACACTACTAAAGTCTTACAGCTCAGGCTGACACTACTAAAGTCTTACAGCTCAGGCTGACACTACTAAAGTCTTACAGCTCAGGCTGACACTACTAAAGTCTTACAGCTCAGGCTGACACTACTAAAGTCTTACAGCTCAGGCTGACAGTTTTCCTTTGTTCCCGCTGTCTATCATCCAATTTAGCAAAATTATGCATTTTTTCTCTACTTTTCCTTCTTTTATTTTTATTTTCTTACCTCCGATCTTCTTCTTGCTCTTCTTTCTTACTGTGTACTATCGTTTGTGTCAGATCTATGTTTTTTTCTTTCTTTCCCGTCAAATTATTAAGTGTCCTCTCCCTTTCTTCCTTCTTCGTTGCTTCTGCTTTCCGCCCTCTTTTCCTTTTCCTTGTTTTGAGTCTTGCCTCTCGCTTATCTTTATTTTTAATCTTCAAATCATTTCTCCTTTTCTTTCTTCCTCTCGTTTGTTTTTCCTGCCTTCGTCAATACTTAATTCTTTCTCTTTTCCAATCTTCTTTCTTTTGGCCTTTCTGCCTTCATTCCACCCTTATCTTTCTTCTCCCTCTTTGTTTCTTTAATTCCTTATTTCCTTCATGATTCTCTCTTCCTTTTCCATCATGGCATACCTCTCTCACCTCATTTTTCCCTTTCTAATCCTCCCCTTTCTCTTTCTCCCCTTTCGTCATGTGTCCGTTATCGAAGAGTTTCTCCATTCTCCTCTTTCATCTTCCACACTTCTCAATTCTTCCATTCTCCCTTATTTCATCACCCACTACAAAATTCATCAATACATCATTATTTCTTCTTTGTCTGCTTCTTTGATGTTAATTTATTAATGTTTAATGTAACAATGTTATTATCACAAGAGATAGTTTTTGCATTATGTGACGGATAACATTTTTCAGACCTACATGGTATTATTCCATACCATTCTCAGACCTATGTGGTATTATTCAATACCATTCTCAGACCAATGTGGTATGAACCCACACTATACTTATCCCCGTCCTTCACTCACTCAGGTCAATAGCTGACAATTTGCTGACAGCTAGGGAGAACGTGGGCGACTGCTCTGTCTCCATTAACATAGCCTCACAAGCAGTGTGATTTTTAGATTTAAAATTTCTTAACCAGTGTGGACTCAATCTCAGGCAAATATTTACTTCTGCACGTTAATCAGGTATTGTTTCAATACTGCTCCTTACTGTGACTTCTCTTTCAATTGCAGACTAAAAATATTTGTGAATGTCTTAATTCAGTAAGTGCAAGTGCACTGTAGACTTCTTATTTAACCACAGTACTAGACTGGTGAACATAAGTAAGGCTTATGGTTTAAAATTGTGAGATGGTTACATCAGAGCAGCTTTGGAATCAGAAGCAAGCATTTCTCACATCTTTCATCTCCTCTTCCCCCGTCTCTGACTCTATTGACCTCCGCATCAGTATAGATAGCAGGGAGGAGGCAAGTTTTGAGGGAGTATGGTATAGAATGAGGGAGTTATAAAGAGAGGTAGAGAGGGGGGGAGAGAGGGAGGACGATGGAGAACGGGAGGGAGGGCTGGCGGTGCAACATACACCCAATAAAAACATGAGTACTCTAAGAGAAAACACCATAAGTGTCCTGGGCCCAAGACTGTCCTTCAGTCTCCCACCAGGCATAAGGGGTATTACCAATAGATCCTCGGCTGCCTTCAAAAGGGAACTGGGTAGGTACCTAAAGTCAGTACCTAAAATCATATGCTGGATTGCGTGCTCCCATAGTAACAGCCTGATTGATCAGGCTGTTACTTCTGGCCCTGATCCACAGGGAGTCCTGGTCAAGGACTAGGTCACGGGGGCGTTGACCCCTGGAACCACCTCCAGGTAGACTCCAAGTAGAGAGGGAGAAAGAGATGAAGGGAGAGAGGAAAGGAGACAGGAAGGGAAGGAGGGAGGAAGGGAAGGAGGGAGGAAGGGAAGAAGGGAGGAAGGGAAGAAGGGAGGAAGGGAGAAAGAGAGAAGGGGCATCCAGGAAGTGAAAAACCAAGCTAAGTTGCCTTGTCTACCTGGGAACGCTCACACGCAGCAACCTGCATAGCAAACACGGGAAAAAGAGGGCATGGTGAAACAGATGAAAGAGAGAAGTAGTGTGGAAGGGATAGGAGGGAAGGAAAGAGTTAAGAATGAGACGTTGGAAGTAAGAGCAAAAGTACGAGAGAGCGAGAGAAGAGAGAGAGAGAGAGAGAGCAGCACACTACATTTACACAAGTGAATGATGAGTACGGAGTCTGTTACGAGGAGAGCGGTGAGTCGCCTCGCTCCGACTTTCCTCTTCCTCGAAGTTGCTCGCCAAGACACACTTAATTTGACATCAAAGTTTATGAGAGCTTCTGAACTTGAGACTTCATGACGCAATGTCGATGGAGCATAGAACTTCACCTGACAATTTCTTACACCTTGTGACCCTTGTACACCTATATGACTCTATGAGACTTTATAAAATGCAATGAAACCGATCGAACAACACAAACTAAATGTCACCTGTCTTTCATATACTTCAGCTAGTTCGCGGATGATCGACGATTTCTTAGAACCTACGACAATTCATGGGACCTTGGAGAGTTTAGCGAGCTTCTGCGTGTTTGATAAGACTTCGCGAGTTTGTGGCGCCTATACAAGTTTGCTAAACCTTTCTGAGTTCAGTGAGTTTTAATGAGCTCACAGAACCTATGTGAGTTCGCAAAGTTTTGATCACTCTTCATTATTTGGTGTTTATCTATGTTTTGAGTGTTTAATTATTAATGCTTAAGATTAGAATTTCTCACATCACAGGGAATTGCTTATTATTATGACAGCCGAGATAGTATCTCGGTCTCTGTTGTAATAACCGTTGTTATTTTCTATTCTATATTAATACTTTCCCTATTTATATTTTTTTATAATATTGTCTGACAAGTCTGATATAATGATGACACTGAGCGAGCCGATGGAGATATTACTCGCAAACTTGCATGAACGATTTACTAACAAGTGTTTTGAGAAACTGCCAAGTGCAGCATTTCAGTTCTCTTACTTTTTCAGAAGTCAGTAGTTAGCGATTTCCTGCTGGCCAGGGAAGACGTGAGTGATTGCTCTGCATCAGTTAATATAGACTTGCACTCAAACGCTTCTCTGTTTGGACTGTTGTTTTAACCACGTTGACAAAACCTCCCAGAGGAAATAATATCATTCTCAACTTAGTCCAGATTTCTTATAAACACTGCTACACTATTACTGACACATTTCTAACAATGTGAAATTCTGGACTTTCATTCTGCATCATGATAGTGATATCAACACTAGGTCGTGTGTAAAATGTGCTCTGCATTTGGGAGACAATTACTGTTTAGTGGTTTCTGACGAGGTCTTTTGAAGCCTCTGTTCCGTATACCGGGCAGTCCCAGCTGCCCGGTCCGTGACCTGGCCTCATGGTGGATCAGGTCCTGATCAACCAGGCTGTTACTGCTGGCCGCCGTAAACGTAAGAGCCACAGACGGGCTGGTCAGGTACTGACTTTAGATGCGTATTCAGCGCTTTCTTTAAGACAGCCAGAGGTCTATTGGTAATCCCCCTTATGTATGCTGGGAGGCAGATGAACAGTCATGGGCCCCTAAAACTTACTGTGTTGTCTCTTAGCGTACTCGTGGCGCCCTCCCCGTGTAGACAGACTGTGTTTACGTGAAGTACTTTATATGTTTTGCGTCTGATTCGTTTGAGTGTTGTTGTCCTTTATTTATATTTGGTGTATTGGACTTACAATATGCATCGTCTGGTGTGAACTCCATTTCAGAAAGAGGTTTGTTTCTGCATACTAAGTATGCAGAATTGGACTTTCTAAGTGGACTTTGTATTTGCTCAACTTTTTGTGTACTCAGCCTATTCTAGGATTGATTGGACATTGTGTCTGATTACCTTGTTGTGTCTACACGCTGTTTTTCATAGGCTTAGCCTTTGACTAAATGGCATCTGTACAGATATGCACTGTGTTGATCTGGGATCAAGTGTTAGTCAGCTAAATACTTTGGCACTTGTGCGGGTTTAAAGTGCTTTATATAATGCATATTTTACACAAATTACCCAACGTTTCGGTCCGATTTGTAAATGGTCCAAGTCGGACCGGAACGTCGTCATAAGCCTCTATGTGAGCGTTAATTGTGTATTGTTTCGGTCACGGTATTGTCTTATTTTGCATTATTAGTTCAGCGCTTGATTAAGAAATTATCAGGTAATTCAATTATGCTCTAGCTCGTGACTACTATTCATCATGCAGATTCAAAATATTTTTGTCTTTACTGAGTAATGATAGGTGTATTTTACACTTTGTTTTACCCAATCCATAGATGAATAAAAATAAAAATGTGAGATGGTTTGCGTACAACATAGAGGCAAAGCATGTCTCACAACACACATCAATCTGTGTCCATTTGCAAGATACATGTCACTTGCCTATCCACCTGTGGCCATGCGCAACACGCATGGCTTACTATCTGTGGTCATAAACACGAAGTATGTCCAACCATCTGTGACCATGTGCAGCAATAATGGCCACCATCTAGTAGCCATGCAGAGAGGACGCATGCTCACCTACCTGTGGCCAGGAAGTGGCGAGAACCTACAAACCTCAAGAACATTTGGTTAATGTTGCGCAATGGTAGCAGGTGAAGGTGAACAGGCGCTTTCACACCTGCTAGCAAGAGGCTCCTATCTTATATATACATTCCAGTAAGAGTCTCACATCTAATATACACCTTCCAGTAAGAGTCTCACATCTAATATACACCTTCCAGTAAGAGTCTCACATCTAAAATACACCTTCCAGTAAGAGTCTCACATCTAAAATACACCTTCCAGTAAGATCTCACAAATATACACCTTCCAGTAAGAGTCTCACATCTAATATACACCTTCCAGTAAGAGTCTCACATCTAATATACACCTTCCAGTAAGAGTCTCACATCTAAAATACACCTTCCAGTAAGAGTCTCACATCTAATATACATCAGTAAGAGTCTCACATCTAAAATACACCTTCCAGTAAGAGTCTCACATCTAAAATACACCTTCCAGTAAGAGTCTCACATCTAATATACACCTTCCAGTAAGAGTCTCACATTTAATACACACCTTCCAGTAAGAGTCTCACATCTAAAATACACCTTCCAGTAAGAGTCTCACATCTAAAATACACCTTCCAGTAAGAGTCTCACATCTAATATACACCTTCCAGTAAGAGTCTCACATCTAAAATACACCTTCCAGTAAGAGTCTCACATCTAATACACACCTTCCAGTAAGAGTCTCACATCTAATACACACCTTCCATTAAGAGTCTCACATCTAATACACACCTTCCAGTAAGAGTCTCACATCTAATATACACCTTCCAGTAAGAGTCTCACATCTAATACACACCTTCCAGTAAGAGTCTCACATCTAATATACACCTTCCAGTAAGAGTCTCACATCTAAAATACACCTTCCAGTAAGAGTCTCACATCTAAAATACACCTTCCAGTAAGAGTCTCACATCTAATATACACCTTCCAGTAAGAGTCTCACATCTAATACACACCTTCCAGTAAGAGTCTCACATCTAATATACACCTTCCAGTAAGAGTCTCACATCTAATACACACCTTCCAGTAAGAGTCTCACATCTAATACACACCTTCCAGTAAGAGTCTCACATCTAATACACACCTTCCATTAAGAGTCTCACATCTAATACACACCTTCCAGTAAGAGTCTCACATCTAATACACACCTTCCATTAAGAGTCTCACATCTAATACACACCTTCCATTAAGAGTCTCACATCTAATACACACCTTCCAGTAAGCTCACATGCTACACACATCTGACAGTATGGGGTGAGCGTTACAGCAACAGACTCACCTGTTACGGACGTGGTGGGAGGGATAAATAAAGAGCTCAGAGAACAGCAAGACGTAGACGAAGGAACTCTGCAAGGCTCTTGGGCGATGACTGAAGAGATGTAACAAATGGGAAAGTCGACGGACATCTTTGATTTTGCAAACATATTTAAGAGATCCTGTCGGTCGGAGGATCACGAAGGTCGAGAATAACGGAGACAATGAATACCACGTCGCTACTACGAAACAGGAACATTAGACCGAACACAGAGTCTGTTGACGAGAGGACGACGGAAAGGACGCCAGAGATAAACGCGAGTCTTGATGAAGGACGTCATCTAGACTGATGAAATAAAACTAATATCGTGCAAAGCCGAAGAGTCCATCTGTCAGGAGGAAACATTCAGAAAAAAAAAACAATCCTGTCTTTTACAACACATCTTCCAGAGATTATAGACGATGTCTTCATGACAGTCAGTAATCTAAGGGAGAATCTGTGAATTTTAATTTGGTGAACAGTAACTGACGAACCATACTGGGATAACGTGTGAGGTGGAATGATAAGACGCCCTGTGAAAGTTGTAGAATGCTTTTAAAGTGCAGAGAACTTAATTCCATTTAGTACGGCCCAACTGAGAGCACAGTTAATAGCTCGCTATAACAAGGCAACCTCCAGCTTAATATCCTTACCAACATGAACAATGAGGAAACCATTACCAGAGAGGAAAAATCAAATCCCTAGAAGACTGAAGCCCATTGGTGATAATTAGGAACAAGAAAGTGTTAATGACGTATTGATGTAGAATACCCTCTCGAAATTAGTTGGCTGAAAATATGCTATAGACTTAAACCCAAAGTTTCTATAAAACAAAATTGTCTTTAAGGATAAAAAATAGGAAGAGGCCTCACAGTCTAAAAGAATGGTCTTCGGATCAGTTGTGATACATCCAGGTTGTGTTAAATATTCTCAAGTATGAAAACGATGTTGTCGGTAAAGGCTTGAATTGCAACATGTTTATATTTTTTTTATGAAGGACCTGCTAGTGGAATGAATAGCTCCTCTAACAGAACTTAAAAGCGCATTGTTAGTATTACCTTTGCTAATATTCCCAGACCTCTTTTTCAGTCATGCGAGGGACAACAGTCATCCCATAAGCTAGTTATTTTTAAGAATTATTTATCCGTCAACGAGTCATCAAAGATGCTGTGTTGTTTAGTTTGCTCTCGCAAGAATCTTAGCCACAGCTTTTCTGTAGACGACTGCCTCTCCCAGTCTAATGTAAAATCGACTCTTCAGAATACGTCTGACATTTTAACTTGGGCTACCCTCTCTCTTGTCCTACTTGCGCCGTCACGGTGGTCCACGATGGACTATACATTGTCCAGCCTTCATTTCCAGTTTGTGGGTGTAATGTGAGTTGTTCCAGTAACACCATTATTATTATTATTCGTGGTGACACATATACTCGAGATTCTTGGTAGACTGCTTTGCTGTCGAGGATGGAGCGTGGTCTGCCCAGGAAATATGCCTATTTTTAGCTGAAAATATGCATGTAAATCATTGAAAAAACAGCTAAGGTTTAATACCTGAAATAAAATAATATGACTGGGCAATTATAGCAATAGTTTCAATAAAAAGTGTGACAATTTACGTATTTTAGCTTAAAAATGAAGTATGTCACCCTTATCCAAAAAAAATGACCGAGATTAAGAGGAATTAACGCAACAGCAATTAAGAGAGCGAGAAGAAGAATGTCGACAGGAAGGATCATTATCCTCTTACGACGCTGCAGATGAGGCACTCGGGGCGATTTACATTACTTTGCCTGATGTTCAAACTACCATCATTTGCGACTAATTAGTGACTTTTTTCATTAGACCTACGTATATAATACCGACTAATTAATGAATCGGACACCTGTGCAACATGTATCCTGTGGTGGACGAAACGTCTCTCAAATAAAGGTGCCCAGATGTTGCGTATGTGTCTAACTTGCTAATATACTAGCCGAGGAAGCTCAAGTCTTTCAAAAATATCTTTGACAAACCCTGGAGATCAAGTTGATAGCGAATATTTTCTGCATATTCATCAAAAGACTTATATGGACCTCGTGAGGCGGAAAGAGAGTTCTAAATCGCTGATTAACCGTGACAGGGTTATAACATAGAGTTTGTACCTTAGATTGGGTGTCAAGATGTGAGCGTGAATGTCGTTTCACTATGTATATATTACGACGTCTAACTCGCTCGAAGTAATAAGTGTAAGGGCAAGTTTATTCTCACCTTATACACACTCAGCAGCACTTAGTTGGAGACAAAATATGTTATCTGCGAGTTCTGTTCAACGGGATTATTTGTGAGGGAGAGGAGTTGCTGTTGTTCTTTATAATCAGAGTGGGTGTGATAAAAATGTGGCAACATTGAATGTCTGTTCACGAAGAACCGGTTAAAAAAAATCGCCGCGTTGCAAGAGGTAATGGCAATGGCCAAACACAAAAGCTTGTCCGGTGACCGTAAATAATCATTTCCTTCAATCGCTTAAGACAACCCGGTGAGCCCAGGAAGGCAAGCTCATCGCTGTTGTCCGAGGTCCGGATAACCTCCGGCTTCGATTCCAAATTTTTCTCCATCATTTCTGGTTAGAAGCCTTAGTGCCGCATCAGAGACCATGCCAGCATGGACACATCCCTCCGCAGTAAACTCACCCGCCCCATCAAGGCGGCTCAAGTTGGAAGGAGGCGGAAAGGAGATTTATCCGTTATAAAACTGAAAGTCGGTTTCTTCCTGCTTGTTATGCGTAATACATGAAGAGCTGGGGGCGGCGGTGGTATGTTTTATGCAAGAGAGGCAGCGGTGCCCTGCGAAGCACACACTGCCGCTTCCCTCGTCTGAAGCCACCGACCTACTGCTACTTAGATCTAAGCAAGTTAATACAGGTAGTTATCGCAAGAAGTTGCTTTGGAAGATAAATATAGGAGATTTACATGGGAGTTAAATCGCAGTGAGTTGATACAAGAATTAATACTGTGAATACATCATGATTATTATTATTATTATTATTTATTATTATTATTATTATTATCATTATTATTATTGTTATATTATTATTATATTATATTATTATTATATTATATTGTTATTATTATATATTATTATTATTGCTATTATTATTTATTATTATTAATATTATTATTATTATTTTAACACGGCCGTGTTCCAACAAGGCAAGAGGAACCCAAAAATAAAGAGGAAGCATTCACCATCATTTATTGAAAGTGCTGATATCAGTTCAAATGACCCCCCTTGTTACAACATCCTCACCCTTCCTTTCTAGTGCAGCCACTGTATATCCCACCTTCAGGACTCAGGTCAAGCTAACCGATCTCCTTGAATCCTTTCAAATATGTTACCCTGCTCACACTCTAACAGCACACCAAAGCCCTAAAAAAAACCACTTTAGTCTCTACTTTTGTCGATTTAACACGGTCACACACACACAAGCTGCTGGATACCCAAGCCTCTTCCCCTTAAAATCTCCTACATATCCTCTCCTTCCACTCCTTCATGTGGGGATAACTCTTGAACACTATTTTGCTTTATCCTGTTTGAGTGTCCAAACTGCCCCAACAATCTATCCTGCTCTCTGCCTTTCATGACCTCACATCTTCTAATTTATGTACTTTGAATTCTTTACATAACTCATTACACCGGAAGAAACTTATTATTATCATTATAATTATTATTACTATTATTATTATTATTATTATTATTATTATTATTATTATTATTATATTTACTCTTAAAAAACTTACCCATATCTATATACATCTTCATTATAAATATAACTTTAAAATATCTTCCTTTATAATAGCTGGTCTTCCATTCTTGTTTTTTTTTATATTAATTACATGCATTATATAACATTTAATGACCTATTTTCCCCACCAATTATTGTGCAAGCGTCTTTATCTTTGATCAAAGTAAAGAGGCGTTGTAGGTGCGGTAATAAGAGGAAAACGTATCACTAATGACATGTGAAGACACAAGAACGAGCCCACGTTTGCTTATAAAGGAAAAAGTACTCTTCCTCGTGTGCGTAGCATTGTTTTTCTAAATTCTGCAATTTTCCTCACAAATTAACCTCATAAATCAGCCACACTTTACAAAAAAAAATTGTAGATTCAAACAGTTTCATAAAGAATAAAAATATATTTTATGCATTTTTTTTTATTCAAGAAATAAAGTATTCAGTATTATGGAACCTTTTACGGTTATTGAAATTTCTTCTCGTTATTAAACACACGATACCTATGTGACAACGAAATATTCATCCTTATAGTTCACCATTTTTTTTCGGTTTAACATCAGTAAAAGGTCGAAACAGTTCCCACTGCATTATCAAATGCATTTGTTATATGTACAATACAGAGCATGGGCAAAAACAACGGCGAGCCAATGAGAGGCCAAATATACCATGTGGGGAGGAAAGGTTTGTGTAGGGCTCTCCTACAAATTTAACTACATTGGCTGTTAATCTATAAATAATGAAATAGTATCCATACGACCCACTGGGAGACAAAAGTCTAACAAAATGTCTAACAAAAGTCAAAACATCAAATTTTAGTTTATAGCAGCCAGTTATTGTGGGAATGTTCACGTAGAATTTCGACATTTAAGACAGTCCATATTTAACATTAGGTACAACAAAGTCTATCATAAATGTATCTAGTTTGAATAATCCTGGGCTATTGTTATATAGTGAATGGTTATCATGTTTTGTAATTGTTGATTGTAAGATATTTCATTTCAGCTAAGACGTACTAAGAACTAAAATTATGGCTTCCGACCATTTTGCAAGGTTACTGAAAACACGTGTGTAATTAAATATAATATTAGATTCTTGCACAGTTCGGGTCGAGAATCGATGCTGTACTAATCTAGCATAAAGGGGTTTACAATATTCTCTTAATAGTCCTTCAATTCTTGAAGACTACTTACATGTTGAACCTTGTTAGGGCATTCGGCAAAAAGAGATAGTGGGCATGGGTCTACCCATTTTCATTATCCTTGATGCCCATGCTCTGTATTGTGCATATAACAATGCATTTGCTAATGCAATGGGAACTGTTTCGACGTTTTACTGATGTTAAACAGAAAAATTGGTGAACCATAATGAATAATTCGTAGTCACAGTCATTATAAATGCGCGTACGTTTGCAATGACTATGCATAGGCTTCATCGAGTGATGAAGCCTACACAGTAGGCTACTGTGCAGTTTGCTTACTGTGCAGGCAAAATGTTTCGATACGAAAAACACCTAAGAGTTGCACATGTCTTACTCATAGACTTGTATACCATTAAAAACATGATACTTTTCTGACACAGCACCACTATGGCATTTTCCCACAGGGGACTGACTACTATAACTCTTGCTAACGACTGTTTAGCATCACCCACTTCCAGTAGTGGGCTCCCGCTCATCTTAAATATCATCCCCAGGTACACCCCACGTCCAGCCCCAGTAAATTAGTCTGACCTTGCTGTGTCTTTGGTTTAGGTTTAGGTGAGAGACTGACCACCTTCTATCAAGTCTAAGAGACCGATTATCTTTAAACTACTTCTCCACTTCTACTGTCTCCAGTAGAGTTATCACCGCTGCATTCGACTAATGAAGTGCTGTGCACGAGAAATATTTACAGAATTAAGATACATACTGTTGCACATGTATCTTAATCATAAACTTGTTGGTATTATATATCATATATATGTGGTTACAGTGTTTTCAGTGGTATTCACCTCCCTAAAGGTCAAACTGAGCTTGTAAATGACTCTCGTTCTAACTTTAATGACACTATACTCATGCCTGCCATAAACTGTACAGCTGCGCAATAAAAAGTTTACAATCACTTGCGCAGACATGAAGTAAAAGAGCCTTACAACTGTGTATGTTCTTCACTCTTGATAAGTGTGATTCATTTCCTTTCAAGTGGGATTCGATTCCTTTTAAGTAAGAGTTAAGTGAGACTGACGTGTTCAAGAGGAGGTTCTGTCCTCGACTAGATAGTTGACACCTGCTCGAAGATTACAACACTAGGCTGAGTGGACCAGCACCAGTGCTGGCATCAGCACAGCTGAGTATTTTCTTCTAACAGTGAGAATGTGAGCGCGCGCGTGAACATGTGTACTCACCTATTTGTGGTTGCAGGGGTCGAGTCTTAGCTCCTGGCCCCGCCTCTTCACTGGTTGCTACTGGGTCCTCTCTCTCCCTGCTCCATGAGCTTTATCAAACCTCGTCTTAAAACTATATAAGGTTCCCGCCTCCACTACGTCATTTTCTAGGCTATTCCACTTCCTGACAACTCTATGACTGAAGAAATACTTCCTAACATCCCTTTGACTCATCTGGGTCTTCAACTTCCAATTGTGACTTCTTGTTTCTATGTCCCCTCCCTGGAACATCCTGTCTTTGTCCACCTTGTCTATTCCGCGCAGTATTTTATATGTCGTTATCATGTCTTCCCTGACCCTCCTGTCCTCCAGTGTCGTCAGGCCGATTTCCCTTAATCTTTCTTCATAGGACATTCCCCTTAGCTCTGGAGCTAACCTTGTCGCAAACCTTTGCACTTTCTCTAATTTCTTGACGTGCTTGATCAAGTGCGGGTTCCAAACAGGTGCTGCATACTCCAGTATGGGCCTGACGTACACGGTGTACAGTGTCTTGAACGATTCCTTACTAAGGTATCGGAACGCTGTTCTCAGCTTTGCCAGGTGCCCATATGCTGCAGCAGTTATCTGGTTGATGTGTGCTTCAGGAGACATGCTCGGTGTTATACTCACCCCAAGATCTTTCTCCTTGAGCGAGGTTTGCAGTCTTTGGCCACCTAGCCTATACTCCGTCTGCAGTCTTCTGTGCCCTTCCCCGATCTTCACGACTTTGCATTTTGCGGGGTTAAATTCGAGAAGCCAGTTGCTGGACCAGGTGTCCAGTCTGTCCAGGTCTCTTTGAAGTCCTGCCTGATCCTCATCTGATTTAATTCTCCTCATTAACTTCACATCATCTGCGAACAGGGATACTTCTGAGTCTAACCTTTCCATCATGTCGTTCACATACACCAAAAATAGCACTGGTCCTAGGACTGACCCCTGTGGGACCCCGCTCGTCACAGGTGCCCACTGTGATACCTCATCACGTACCATGACTCGTTGTTGCCTCCCTGTCAGGTATTCTCTGATCCATTGCAATGCCCTTCCTGTTATATGCGCCTGATCCTCTAGCTTCTGCACTAATCTCTTGTGAGGAACTGTGTCAAAGGCCTTCTTGCAGTTCAAGAAGATGCAATCAACCCACCCCTCTCTCTCGTGTCTTACTTCTGTTACTTTATCGCAAAACTCCAGAAGGTTTGTGACACAGGATTTGCCTTCCATGAATTCGTGCTGGTTGGCGTTTATACTCTTGTTCTGTTCCAGGTGCTCTACCACTCTCCTCCTGATAATCTTCCCCATGACTTCGCATACTATACACGTCAGTGACACTGGCCTATAGTTTAGTGCCTCTTTTCTGTCTCCTTTTTTAAAAATGGGAACTACATTTGCCGTCTTCCATACCTCAGGTAATTGCCCAGTTTCCAGGGATGTGTTGATGTGTGTGTGTGTGTACTTGTCTATATATGGGTTCAGGGGTCAAGTCTAAACTCCTGGCCCCGCCTCTTCGCTGGTCGCTACTTGGTTCACTCTCTCCTTGCTTCGAGAGCCTTGTATGGATCCTACCTCTACCGCTTCACTTGCTAGGTTGTTCCATTTTCTGACTAGTCTAAAGCTGATGAAATGCTTTCTAACATCCCTCATGACTCATCTGAGTTTTCAACTTCCAGCTGTGCACTCTTTTTCGTGTTTTCCATCTCCTAAACAATCAGTTCCTATTTACCCAGTCCTCAAGAGCCATCAGTCAACGTTCGCTTAACCTTTCTAAATAAGACATACCCCAAAGCTCGAGACTAATCTCCTTGCAAACCTTTGCACTTTCTCCAATTTCTTGACATGCTTGAGAAGGTGTGGGTTCCATACTGGTGCTGCATACTTCAGTATGGTCCTGACGTGCACGGTGTAGAGTGTTGTGAATGACTCCTTATCAAATAACTGCAGCATTTCCTACAGCAGTTATTTGGTTCATGTACGCTTCAGTGTTATACTCGGTAAAATACCCACCCCAAAGTCCTTCTTCCTAAGTGAGGTTTGCAGCCTATATTCCGTCTGCAGTCTTCTTTGACCTTCCCCAAACTTTATAAGTTTGGCGTTGCTGGGGTTAAACTTCAGGAGCCATTTATAAGACCCGACTTGCAGTCTGCCCAGATTTATTTGTAGCCTTTTCTGGTCCATGTTTGCCCGTAGTCTCCTCAGTAGTTTCAAATCATTTGCGAACAGGGACACCACTGACTCTGTCCCTTTCGTCATGTCATTTACATATACAAGAAACAGCACCGGACCTAGGATTGAGCCCTGTGGAACCCCACTCGTCACATGTGCCCACTCTGACACCGTCACTTACCATCACTCGTTGTTTCCTTCCTGTCACGTATGCCTTGATCCATTGTTATACTTTCGCTGTTATTCCTTCCTGCTCCTCTAGCTTCTTGTGCGGTACTGTGCCGAAAGCCATTCTACAGGCTAATTTCATTTATTCATCCCACTCTCCTGCATGATTTCTGTTATCTTATCGTAGAACTCTGGTAGGTTTGTGACACAGGATTTACCAACTCTTAAGCCATGCTGGTTGACAAGTATGAACCCACTCCTTTGTACATGCTCTACCACTCTTCTGATAAACTTCTCCATAATTTTACGATTATATATATTATATATATATATATATATATATATATATATATATATATATATATATATATATATATATATATATATATATATATATATATATATATATATATAATCGCAAACAGGCGATCTCAGCAAGGAACTATGTAATATTGCAAGAGTAACAACAGGAGGAATGAAGGAAAGTTTTCTCAGAGTAAGGTAGTGTGGTGACACCAGCTAATTCTTCTCACATATGGTCAGGACACGCACCGTGCGTCACCCGGCATCCCGTCCCCACACCACCTCTTTTCCTTTTGGGGTAAGGTAGAGAGGACATCCAAGGTTTACAGAAAGCTCGAAAGAGAATATTAGGAGACTGAATAGCCAGCTCTAAGCTACATCTAATCTCCGTCAACAAGTCATGTAATATAAGAGATAACGTTGCGCTAGTCGAGAATACACATATAAAACAATGATATTATGTGTAAACCTTCTAATTAATAAAAAAAAGAGTCGAGGATGCTCATTTGTCAATTTAAACTACCATACATTATTATTATTATTATTATTATTATTATTAAAATCAGGGAGAAGCGCTAAACCCGGAGGATTATACAGCGCCTGGGGGGGGTGTGGAAGGCATTCAGGCTTAATTCGGGGAACTGGAGCACAGATCCAATTCTCTAAATCAAGAGCCCCTCACCAACATCAAGGAACCTTCCTTGAGGGGAACTACCATACAACCCGGGAGGCACTAGAGAGTTCTAGGTAATGCTCGGGAGAATCTCTTCATATATTCCTAGATACTGTTTCCAGATATCTTCAGAATCAATTATTATGACTGTTCCTTGGTTATTCATTAATCTTCCTCTGTATTCGATTAATCTTTATGACCTAATAACCAGACTCTTCATGAATTTTCCGATTATCCTTTATCACCGCCTAATATCCTCTAAGCTAGTGGCAATTACCATGATCTGCGCAACAGCCCACCCTAGTCGGTGACTGCAAAAACTGATATAGTTGAAGATAGCATTCGACTCCTGGCCTGTCCCGAATGAGCACTGATGTTGGGCTAATCTGGTTTCAAGTGGTTTATTAGTTTGTCCAATGTATGAAAGAGGGCAAAGAGTGAATGGGGCCTTGTAAGTACCACGCTCTTAGACGGTGTATTGCTAGCCTGTGTTTCACTGTCCTATTATTTGTGAAGGCAATGTTTATGTAGATTTTTTTTGTGCCTCACGCTGGCTGACCAAATTCTCATTCTAGGGCAAAACCAGTACATTTTTCATGGAAGGCATTTCTTTACGATCAGTCCTGTAAAAGCTCTTCCTAGCTGACAATAGGGCCTTCTCAACAAAATCCCTGGGACATCAATTTTGTGGATATGTTAAATCCCTTATTGGTTTAATCTCCTAAATATTCTGGGCTGTAAATACGAAGGGCTCTCAAGAACAAATTCTTGAAAGGAAACCACTTCTAACCTTAATTCATGACTGGAATAATAATGAATGTATTACGACACACTGATTGACTTCCTGTAAACGATGGATTAAAACATCTAGGAAAGGTAGAGTGTTGTCTGTTTCATGGTCTGTTTCTACCTAAACCATTGAGTCTAGGCAGGAACTTATCAATACTGTGTTCTCTAGGCCAAACGGAGGGAACATCGTCTACGTATCTGAACCACCTAGCATTATTTGGGAGAATATCTTTAAGTAGTCTAGTCCCATAGAATTCCATATACAAGCTGCTAAGGGACTGAGGGGATTTCCCATCCCCCGTGGCTTGTCTTGTATATATATATGTATATATATATATATGCAAGGAATTCGCAAGAGCAGGCGAAATATACACAAACACTGATCTCTGGCTGAAGGAGAATCGAACCTACGAACCTTGGAACTAGGTACGCAGTGCTATACCATTCTCACCACACTGGACCAATACCTTGGCGTCCAGCTTGCACTAGACTTTGATCCAAGGCAGCCAGCTTTTAGGGAGAAGGCTTACAACGAATTCCATGCATTGTTAAAATCTCTAGTAAGGCTCATGCATGCAGGGAATGAGATGAAAAGCTGGTTGGATAAATACATGAGTGGGTGTGGGTGGGTGTGAGTTAGACCTGATCAGCTTGTGCTACCAGGACGGTTGCCGTGTTCTTCCCTTAAGTCAAGGTGACCTGACCTGACTAGGTTGGGTGCATTGGCTTAAGCCGGTAGGAGACTTGGACCTGCCTCGCATGGGCCAGTAGGCCTGCTGCAGTGTTCCTTCGTTCTTATTTTCTTATGTAAGCTGGACGCCAAGGTATTGGTCCAGTGTGGTGAGAATGGTATAGCACTGCGTACCTTGTTCCAAGGTTCGTAGGTTCGAGTCTCCTTCAGCCAGAGTCTACCTGGAGAGTATTTCCGTTGCTCAACGCCCCCGCGGCCCCTTTCATGACCAGGGCTCCTGGTGGATCAGGGCCTGATCAACGAGGCTGTTACTGCTGGCTGCACGTAGTCCAACATATAAACCACAGCCCGGCTGATCCGGCACCGACTTTAGGTATCTGTCCAGCTCCTCCTTGAAGACAACCAGGGGTCTATTGGTAATTCCCCTTATGGCTGGTGGGAGGCTGTTGAACAATTTTGGGCCCCGAACACTTGTTTTTTTCTCTTAGTGTACTAATGGCGCTCCTACTCTTCACTGGGATATGTTACATCGCATGACAAGTCTTTTGCTTTCGTAGGGAGTGATTTTTGTGTGCAATTAAGGGTGTGATGTAGTTCAGCTGGGCTTGTGAGGTCTCTGGGGAGACCTAATTATATGGTCTCACCTTGCCTTAGCAAGTGGTTAAGCAGCCATGCCTTTTCGGCTTAAGTCTCAGCTCCTTTGTTCGTCACTGGTGTCAGATCTCGGCGTCAGGTCGTAACACGTGGTGCACACCTCATTGTGGAGGTGTGAACCATATAAACCCAAGGAAGAGCATGATAGGGTTTTGCTGGGTATTTTCGGCACATGGACCCGGGCATTCACTGCAGAGGCACAGCTGTATTTGTATCCAATACAATACCTCACGAGGTTATAGCCAACCCTGTGGACTGTGGGGAGGATGTCGAGGTACAGGCCATCCTTGTGCACATACCTGGGGCGCCCATTACCATCTATAACATCTACAAGAACCCAAGACACACCCTCGACATTGCAGAGCTCCTCGCACTAGCACGCACTGAGTGTATTATTGTGGGTGGAGATTTCAACGCACATCACCCAATGCTGCACTCTCACTCAGCAACCAATGCTGCTGGCAGACACATAGCAGTGCTCCTACACGATATTCCAGAGGTAAAGTTGCTAAACAATGGAGACCCCACACACCTGTTGGGTGGCTGCCTCGACCTTACCTATGGGTCAAGACAACTCGCAGCAGGAGCCACATGGGAAACCCATCCTCACCTTGTCAGTGACCACTTTGCAGTGATCACCACCTTCAACATCAACAGGCCTCCCACAGTTGTGCTGCCTCCTAGATGGGACGTAAAGAGGGCCAACTGGAAGGTGTTCCAGGATTATCTTCATGACTGGTGGTCCACATACTCTCTATCTGAAGACTGTGATACGGCTGAACAGGAGCTAATCACTGTTCTCATCCAGGCAGCAGAGTGCGCAATTCCAAAGAAGTCTGCAGGACGCACTCACAAAAGAGACTGGTGGTTCTACAACGACGAGGTGCGGGAGCAGAACCACCGCATCAACTCTTTTAGGAAGCTATACAGGCGTAACCCTACAGCAGAGAACAGGAATACTCTGAGAGCCATTGTGCAGCATGCCCGCAGAATCTCTCAGAGTAAAAATTGAGAAATGGCTGGAGTGGTGCTCAACATTCGTGCATCACACCACCTTATCTGAGATATGGGGCAAGCTCAACATAGCAACTGGCAAGAGCAAGCCGAGGCCACCAGCACACCCGAACCCATCCCAGGAAGCAGAGAAACTAGTGGAGCTTTTCACTTCCAGGGGAGCCTCCACTCAGCTCCCACAGGACATCCGGAATATACAGACGGATCTTCTGCCACAGCGCCAGCTAACGATACAAGCTGCATGTGAGTCGGAAGATGTGACTGATGTAGACCTCACGGACTTGGAACTCCGACGTGCCATTAAGAACACAGGTGACACTGCCCCGGGCATCGATGGTGTGCCGTACTCCATGATTGCACGGGCTGGGCAGAGTGGATGGGAGGCCATACTAGACGTCATTAACAAGTCGTGGAGGGCCAGGACACTCCCAGCAGCTTGGAAGAAAGCTACAATCGTACCAATTCCAAAGCCCAAGGACCCAGGCAGTATGAGACCCATATCGCTGACCAGCTGCTTAGCCAAGACTGCTGAGAGGATGGTGTTAAACCGCCTCCTATGGAAACTTGGACCCTCTCATCATCACATATTTGGCTTCACCAAAGGAGTGGGTACAGCAGAGTGCATAACCACTCTACTAAGCCAGATTGCTGACAGTAACAAAAAACCTAGTATTGTCGTCTACCTCGACCTTGAAAAGGCATTTGAGCTAGCCAGCCCCACAGCAATTCTGGCAATACTAGCTCGGAAGGGAATCAAAGGACGCCTCTTGGCCTGGATAGAGTCCTACCTTAGGGGCAGGCAGGCCTGTGTCAGCTTTCAGGGACACTACTCTTCCTTTAAATCCCTGGAAAACGGTACACCACAAGGAGGTGTGCTCAGTCCTACCCTGTTTAACATCCTTATGCAGGAACTTGTGAGCCTTCCCTTTCATAGTGGTACACAGCTCCTCAGCTATGCTGATGATCTTGCACTCGTAGTGAATGGGAAAGGCAATTTAGAACGACAGGCTCAGAGAGCTTTGAACCTAATTACGCAGTCTTGCAAGGAACTAGGCCTCAAGATCTCGGCCGAGAAATCTCTTGCAATGATGTTCAAGGGACCAGATCCTGTGAATAGATTACGTATTCAGGATATAGAACTTGAGTGGACAGGCTCCTACCTGTACTTGGGAATCTACATTGATAAAAAGCTGACCTTTCAGAAACAGGCCGAGTATGTCAGGTCACGTGCTCTACTCAGACTCAACGCCATGAGAGCCATGACGAGGCACCGTGCAGGGGCAAGCAAAGATGTACTTCGCTTGTACTATATACAAGCTATACGCTCGCTCATTGACTACGGTGCACCGGCTTTAGCTCATCTCTTCCCGCAGAGCAGGCAAAGAGTGGAGGTCGTACAAAATCAGGCGATAAGAACTATGCTTGGGGCCCCCATCTGGACCAACACAGTATGTCTCAGATCTGAGGCCCGGCTTCCTTCCTTGGCTGACAGAGTAAGATACATAAACGCCTGCAAAGTGGCCACGATTCTGCACAGGCAGCAAGGTACCCCACTAAGGAGACGGATATTGACAACCATGTCACAAGATCCCACACTCTTCACGGACTACTCCTGGATTCGTTCGTTTTGTGCTGCTGGGCGGAAGCTGCTGCCTATACAACTACTCCTTGAGAAGAGTTGTGACCTTCCTGTTGCTGGGTACCATCCACCACCTCCCTGGGGCCCAGATCCAGCCGATGTTTGCATCATGCAGCTACCCATCTCTAAGCGTCTCTGCAGTCAAGACACTCTCAGCAATCATGCTGCGACAAGCATGGCACTGGCAGAGGGAGGCACATGTGCAGTGTATTTCACAGATGGTTCTGTCGACCCTGACAGGAAGAGAGCAGCAGCTGGACTGTACCACAATGGTCACACACAAGGCTGGCGACTCCCTGACCACTGCACGATCCTTCAAGCTGAGTTGGTGGCGATTCAGCAGGCATTGTCACATGCCCTACGACATCGACTCCGACCTGTCATACATGTTGATTCCACGTCTGCAATCAATGCCCTCTCCCATCCTCAACCACAGGACAATGTTCACCTCATCACATCGATCCTGAGCATAATGACAGCCTTAGAAGTTCAGGGTAACAGATCGACATTGAACTGGATCCCCAGCCATGCTGGCATCCGGGGAAATGAGGCGGCAGATGATGCAGCCAAGGGAGCAACAGACTATCCACATGTTGGGATTACTGTCCCAATCAGCCTACGACAGACCAAACTGGTGGCTGCCAGAGCCATGAAACTTATGGGGGAGGTCTTTGGTGATACCCCATCTCAACAGTGGTACCGAGCAGCTACTCAGGGAGAACCCCCTCCATATGATAGAAGCTGGTCCAGAGCGCAGTGTACCGCCATCCATCGGCTTCGTTTGGGCTTTTCCACAGCCAAGATGATGGTAGACAAGGCTGAGGAGGAGATGTGCCAGTATTGTCAGCACGTTGTCCAGCGGCCCCTAACACACTATCTTCTGGAGTGCGAAGTTACTGAGACGCTCCGCAGGCAACTAGGAGTGATATTCCCTCCCGAAGAGGACCCAGAGATGACTGCGGCCACACTAGTGTACCATGGAGTCAACGAACCAGACAAGCTGTTACCTGTGATAACGACATCTCCTCCTCGCTAGTGTCCACAGTTAGGAGTACATACGGTGTTGTTGCTTATGAGATGCACCAGTTGAACTGACCAGAAGAGTGCTTGAACAGCATATGTCGCATCATTGTAGAAACCTTTCTCCCTCGGGAGCCAGAGACGGGTCATCGCAAGATTGAGACCCGTGCCAGGACTACGGTCTTGGCGAACATTATACATACATACATGATAGGGTGACTGAGCGGAGCTGCTGCTGTGTGCATAGCTCAGGAGGAGCTGCTGCTGGGGTGCAGGGCTTGGAAGAAGGCTGCTGAAGTCTCGGGAGGAGACTGTTGGAGACACTGGGCACAGGCTTGGAGCAGTACTCGTGCTGTATAGGTCTTGGAACCTGTGACTTAGTTCCTGTGGTGAACTGTCCTCTGAACTATATTGTAAGTTATATTAATTTTGTTCAAGTTGATTGTATTCCCTGTCTGACTACTTATATATACCACCCCATTTATCTAAACCCCAATAATGTACTCCTGTTCGCAAATATATTATTGTACAAGGACTTAATAATAAACTGTGTTTCAGTAGAATAGTAATATTCACTGTCCCCGTTATTGTATTTCTATTCATTATTTTATTTCAAGTAGTGAGAGGGTGAGTAGTGTGGTGGGTAGAGTAATGAGAGGTGAAGATGTAGTCACCAGTGACCTCACATTACCTACCTCAGCTAATCACCTCTCCTACCACCTCGCCTGCCTGTCCCCTGCCTACTGACTCTCTTTCTCCCATATTCCCCGATTAATAATTACGTTCCATTACCCCTCCCCCTACATGACAAGGGACCAGTCTCTCCAGGATCTTCCTGGTGTAGATTATGATGTATCTCTCGCCTGCGCTCCAGTGAGTACAAATCAAGTGCTTCCAAGCGTTCCCAGTAGTTATGGTGTTTGATGGAACTCATATGTGCGGTAAAGGTTCTTTGTACATTCTCTATATCTGCAATTTCATCTGCCTTTAATGGAGATGCTAATGTACAACAGTATTCCAGCCTAGAGAGGACATGCCAAGCATTGGCTTGGCATCTCTTAAGAACATAAGAACGAAGGAACACTTCAGCAGGCCTACTGGCCCATGCGAGGCAGGTCCAAGTCTCCTACCGGCTTAAGCCAATGCACCCAACCTAGTCAGGTCAGGTCACATTGACTTAAGGGAGGAACACGGCAACCGACCTGGTAGCACAAGCTATCAGGTCCAACTCACACCCACCCACATCCACTCATGTATTTATCCAACCTATTTTTAAAGCTACACAACGTTCTGGCCTCTATAACTGTACTTGGGAGTTTGTTCCACTCATCCACAACTCTATTACCAAACCAGTACTTTCCTATATCCTTCCTGAATCTGAATTTTTCCAACTTAAAGCCATTGCTGCGAGTCCTGTCTAGGCTAGATATTTTCAGCACACTATTTACATCCCCTTTATTTATTCCTGTCTTCCATTTATACACCTCAATCATATCCCCCCTAATTCTACGTCTTTCTAGAGAGTGCAGATTCAGGGCCCTTAGTCTATCCTCATAGGGAAGGTTTCTGATACATGGGATCAACTTTGTCATCCTCCTTTGTACATTTTCCAGAGCATTTATATCCATTCTGTAATACGGTGACCAAAACTGTGCAGCATAATCTAAATGAGGCCTAACCAAGGATGTATAGAGTTGAAGAACAACCTGAGGACTCCTATTATTTATGCTTCTTGATATGAAGCCAAGGATTCTATTAGTTTTATTGCGAACACTTATGCACTGTTGTCTTGGTTTCAGATTACTGCTAACCAGAACTCCTAAATCTTACCATACCCCCGGCCGGGATTGAACCCGCGGTCATAGAGTCTCAAAACTCCAGCCCATCGCGTTAGCCACTAGACCAGCTAGCCTCAATAAGATTCATCCAACTAGGTATATTTCTACACCATAGGAAGGTTAGCACAGGCACCACTGTGACCACAAATGCAAGTTTTTACAGACGAATCTCCAGCTAGCGTGGCCGTGACGAACTCTAGCTCAAGTCCCTTCACTGCCGTCAACATGACTCAAGAAATCGTAATGACACGATTGCAAACAAACCATACCCCCGGCCGGGATTGAACCCGCGGTCATAGAGTCTCAAAACTCCAGCCCGTCGCGTTAGCCACTAGACCAGCTAGCCACAATAAGATTCATCCAACTAGGTATATTTCTACACCATAGGAAGGTAGAGTTCGTCACGGCCACGCTAGCTGGAGATTCGTCTGTAAAAACTTGCATTTGTGGTCACAGTGGTGCCTGTGCTAACCTTCCTATGGTGTAGAAATATACCTAGTTGGATGAATCTTATTGTGCCTAGCTGGTCTAGTGGCTAACGCGACGGGCTGGAGTTTTGAGACTCTATGACCGCGGGTTCAATCCCGGCCGGGGGTATGGTTTGTTTGCAATCGTGTCATTACGATTTCTTGACTCCTAAATCTTTTTCGCAATCCGTAATATTAAGATCTACATTATTTAGTTTATATGTGGCATGGTTATTGTCCTGTCCAACTCTCCATCTCTGACTTGAATGTTCTTCTTATCCATCCTATCAGTTTCCTCGCAGATGTGATAGTGGCATTCTTGTGATCCTTGAAGGTGAGATCCTCGGACATTATCACTTCCAGGTCCTTCACATTACTTTTCCGCTTTATTGTGTGATTAGAGTTTTGTAGTATGCATAGTTCTAGCTACGATTTCCTCCAGTTTTCCATAACGGAGTAGTTGGAATTTATCTTCATTGAACATCATATTGTTCTCTGTTGCCGACTGGAAAACTTGATTTATATCTTCTTGGAGATTTGCCGTGTCCTCAATGGATGACACACTCGTGCAGATCCTAGTATCGTCTGCAAAGGATGATACAGTGCTATGGTTTACATCTCTGTCTATGTCTGATATGAGGATGAGGAACATGATGGGGGCGAGTACTGTGCCTTGTGGAACAGAGCTCTTCACTATGATAGCTTCTGATTTAACTCTGTTTACCACTACACTTAGTGTTCGATTGGTTAGAAAGCTGAAGATCCATCTGCCTACTTTGCCAGTTATCCCTTTAGCACGTATTTTATGTGCTATTACATCGTGAACGCACTTGTCAAAGGCTTTTGCAAAATCTGTGTATACTACATCTGCATTCTGTTTGTGTTCCAATGCATGCAAGACCATATCATAGTGATCCAGTAGTTGCGAGAGGCAGGCGCGACCTGCTCTGAACCCATGTTGCCCTGGGTTGTGCAATTGTTGGGAGTCCAAGTGGTTTGCAATACTCCTTCTTAGAACTCTTCAAAGATTTTTATGGTGTGGGACGTTAAAGCTGATCTATAATTCTTAGCTATTGCTTTGCTGCCACCTTCATGGAGTGGGGCTATATCCGTCGTTTTCAGTCACTGTGGAATCTCGCCTGTGTGAAAACTGTGGAATCTCACCTGTGTCTATGCTCCTTCTCCATAGCATACTTAGGGCCCGTGAGAGGGGTTTCTTGCAGTTCTTATGAACACAAAGTTCCACGAGTCTGGGCCTGGGGCTGAGTGCATGGGCATGTTGTCAAAGGCGTTCTCAAAGTCTAGTGGAGTTAGCGTTATGTCAGAAATATGGCATACATTGACAGGGTTTTGAGGCTCATTCATGAAAAAATTATTTGGATTATCTATCTTTAGACTGATCAGTGTCTCGCTGAACACAGTCATACTGAGATATCAGTATCTCATTTCTTTGATGTCATCTGTGTAGGATCTGAGTTGTCTGAGCAGGGACCCTATATCAGGTGTGGTTTTTGCCTTGTCTTTGGCATATGAAAAGAAATATTTCGAATTTCTTTCAGTTTCACTAATAGCTCCTTTTGTCTCTCTTGGATCCTGTTTGAGTCTTTCAACTTAACCTCAGTATTTTCCACTTCCCTGGTTAGCGCTTCCTTCCGTGTTTCAGATAATCTAGCATTCTTGAGGAGCTCAGTGATTCTTCGCCTTCTGTAGAGGGAGCGCCTATCTCTCTCTCAAGTTTACTTCATCTCTTCTCTTTTCTTAGGGAAATATGCCTTGAACATACTTCAGCTACCAGAAAGCTGATCTTTCCAAGGCTCCATGAGCTTTATCATACCTTGTCTTAAAACTATGTATGCTTATTGCCTCCACTACGTCACTTGCCAGACTAATCTTCCTGACAACTCTATGATTAAAGAAATACTTCCTAACATCTCATTGACTCATCTGAGTCTTCAACTTCCAATTGTGACCACTTGTTTCTGTGTCCCATCTCTGGAACATCCTGTCTCTGTCCACCTTGTCTATTCCACGCAGAATTTTGTATGTCGTTATCATGTCTCCCTTAACCCTCCTGTCCTCCAGTGTCGTCAGGCCGATTTCCCTTAACCTTTCTTCGTAGGACATTCCTCTTGCCTTTTTGCAAACCTTTGCACATTCTCTAATTTCTTGACGTGCTTGTGTGTGTGTGCGTGTGTATGTACTCACCTAATTGTGGTTGCAGGGGTCGATCCATAGCTCCTGGCCCCGCTTCTTCACTGGTCGCCACTAGGTTGTACTCGTTGGAACGCAGGAGGGAGAGATATATCATAATCTACACTTGGAAAATCTTGGAAGGAATGGTCCCAAATCTGCACACAGAAATCACTCTCTACGAAAGTAAAAGACTGGGCAGGCGATGCAAAATGCCGCCAATAAAAAGTAGGGGCGCCATTGGTACACTAAGAGAAAACACCATAAGTGTCCGGGGCCCAAAACTGTTCAACAGCCTCCCATCAAGCATTAGGGGAATTGCCAATAAACCCCTGGCTGCCTTCAAGAGAGAGCTGGACAGATACCTAAAGTCGGTGCCGGATCAACCGGGCTGTGGCTCGTACGTCGGACTGCGTGCGGCCAGCAGTAACAGCCTAGTTGATCAGGCCCTGATCCATCGGGAGGCCTGGTCATGGACCGGGCCGCGGGGGCGTTGATCCCCGGAATAACCTCCAGGTAACCTCCAGGTCCACTTTTTCCCTGCTCCACGAGCTTTATCATACCTCTTCTTAAAGCTATGTATGGTACCTGCCTCCACTACATCACTTTCCGGACTATTCCACTTCCTAACAACTCTGTGACTGAAAAAATACTTTCTAACATCTATGTCACTCATTCGAGTCTTCAGCTTCTAATTGTGACTTCTTGTTGCTGTGTTCCATCTCTGGAACATCCTGACTTGGTCCACCTTGTCAATTCTTTGCAGTATTTTATATGTTGTTATCATGTCCCCCCTATCCCTCCTGTCCTCCAGTGTTGTTGCAAACCTTTGCACTTTCTCTAATTTCTTGGCGTGCTTGACAAGGTGTGGGTTCTAAATTCGTGATGCATACTCCAATATGAGCCTGAAGTACATTGTGTACAGAGTCTTGAACGATTCCTTACTGAGGTATCAGAATGCTATTCTTAGGTTTCCCAGATGCTCATATGCTGCAGCAGATGTGCTCGGTATTATACTCAGCTCAAGATCCTTTCCTTTAGTAAGGTATGCAGTCACTGACACCCCTAGTCTGTACTCTGTTTGTGGTCTAACTTGCCCTTCCCAGATCTTCATGATTTTGCATTTGGTGGGGATAAATTCCAGGAGCCAGTTGCTGGACCAGGCTTGCAGCCTGTCCGGGTCCTTTTGCAATCCTGCCTGATCCTCATCCGATTAAATTCTCCTCATTAACTTTACATCATCTGCAAACAGGGACTCTTCTGGGTCTATCCCTTCCGGCATATCATTCACATATACCAGAAACAGCACCGGTCCTAGGACTGAGCCCTACGGAACCCCGCTTGTCATAGGCGCCCAGTCCAACACCTCGTCAAGTAGCATGACTCACTGTTGCCTCCCTGTCAGGTATTTCCTGATCTATTGTAGTGTCTTTCATGTTATGCTTGCCTAATCCTCTAGCTTTTGCACTAATTTCTTGCGTGGAAATGTGTCAAAAGCGTTCTTGCAGTCCAAGAAAATGCAGTTTACACCCCCCCTCTCTGACTTGCCCTACTACTGTTACTTTGTCGTAAAGCTCCAGTAGCTTTGTGCCACAGGATTGGTGTGTGTGTGTGTGAACTCACCTATTTGTGGTTGCAGGGGTCGAGTCACAGCTCCTGGCCCCACCTCTTCGCTGATTGCTACTAGGTCCTCTCTCTCCCTGCCCCATGAGCTCTATCATACCTCGCCTTAAAACTATGTATGGTTCCCACCTCCACTACGTCACTTTCTAGGCTATTCCACGGCCTGACTACTCTATGACTGAAGAAATCCTTCCTAACATCCCTTTGATTCATCTGAGTTTTCAACTTCCAATTGTGACCTCTTGTGTCTGTGTCCCCTTTCTGGAACATCCCGTCTTTGTCCACCTTGTCTATTCCGCGCAGTATTTTATATGTCGTTATCATGTCTCCCCTGACCCTCCTGTCTTCCAGTGTCGTCAGGCCGATTTCCCTCAACCTTTCTTCGTAGGACAATCCCCGTAGCTCTGGGACTAGTCTTGCTGCAAACCTTTGCACTTTCTCTAATTTCTTGACGTGCTTGACTAGGTGTGGATTCCAAACTGGTGCTGCATACTCCAGTATGGACCTGACGTAAATGGTATACAGAGTCTTAAGCGAATCCTTACTGAGGTATCGGAACGCTATCCGTAGGTTTGCCAGGCGCCCGTATGCTGCAGCAGTTATCTGATTGATGTGCGCCTCAGGAGATATGCTCGGTGTTATACTCACCCCCAGATCTTTTTCCTTGAGTGAGGTTTGCAGTCTTTGGCCATCTAAACTATATTGTGTCTGCGGTCTTCTTTGCCCTTCCCCAATCTTCATGACTTTGCATTTGGCAGGGTTAAATTCAAGGAGCCAGTTGCTGGACCAGGCTTGTAGCCTGTCCAGGTCTCTTTGTAGTACTGCCTGATCCTCATCCGATTTGATTCTTCTCATTAACTTCGCATCATCTGCAAACAAGGACACTTCTGAGTCTATCCCTTCCGTTACGTCGTTCACATATACCAAGAACAGCACAGGTCCTAGGACTGTGTGTGTGTGTGTGTGTGTGTGTGTGTGTGTGTGTGTGTGTGTTAAATAAGTAGAAAATTCATTAAGGTTGTGTATGAACACGAAAGGAAAGCTAGATATTCGTGTGACAAACGAATATCTAACATGTCTCACGAAATCATAATGACACGATTGCAAACAAACCATACCACGGGTAGGATTTGAACCCGCGGTAAGAGACTCTCTTACCGCGGGTTCAAACCCCACCCTTTGGTATAGTTTATCTAACATGTGTGTGTTATTCACGTCAAGGAGGACTGGAGGCTTGATACTCCCTAAGTTAATAACCACAAAGCCACTCTACCCTCACTGCCGCGCGTCCCCAATATGATGTGTTATAACAGGTAAAGAAAGTAGTCGTGCGTTGAGTCGAGTGCGAGTCTTCTACTATATTACAGAGTTTTGGAAAAAATCTAATTAGTGTTTAAATCTTATAATCATGTTGCGGGAACTGTTGATTTAATACCCCAATAAATTAGTTCTCTGTATATCAAAACATATTCATATTCATGCCCAGAAACGTGGTAATCTTAAAAAATTGAAAATCAGGTGACTAGGTAACCAAGTCTCTTTAGGCTGGCGAGATGCTCTTCATCCAAGGAATGGAAGAGACCCTTCCCTTCCTCCGATCTCATCTGATTACCCGGCACTCCTTCCAATCCCCAGGTTTAAGGGTTTTCCTTGAATAGTGTAATAATCAAGTCTGCTCACCCCAGGGGAGGAAGCCATGCGACTCGCCTGTGTTGTACAACCCAGGTTTTGCTGACGGGGATTTTCTAATTTTTATTTAATTTAGTTTACTAGACATTTACGTCGAGGATACCTGAATGCTGAATAAAAATATCTTAGACAAGTACACGAGTGGGTGTGGGTGGGGGGTTAGTTGGGCTTGCCTAGAATGGACCAGTAGGCCTGAAGCAGTGCTCCTCCACATGCACATACACTCAGTAGCCACTTTATTAGGTACACCATTCTACTAATGGGTAAGCATACATCTTTTGCCCCCAGAACATCCTGAATTCTTCGTGACATGGATTCAACAAGGTACTGGAAATATACCTTAATTATGCTGGTCCATTTTGGCATGATAACATCGCGCAGTTGCTGCAGATATGTCAGTTGCACGTTCTCGCTGCGAATCTTGAATCTTCCTTTCCACTAAATCCCAGATTCTGACCCTGCCATTTGCATGTCGCAGCAAAAATATGGATTCATCAGACCAGCAACGTTTTTCAGTGTTCAGCTGTCCAATTTTGGTGATCCTGTACACGCTGTAGTCTCACTTTCCCGTTCTTATCTCGCAAGAGTGAAACCTGGTATGGTCTCAGTAACTTCAAGGTTAGACTTGTTGTACCTAAAGAGATGCTCTTCTGCATACCACTGATGCATTGTATTAATGTTGGTAGAATTACCGACAATATGTTAGGTAAAAGGACACATGTACAACTAATGTGACATTTTATTGTGGAAGCGTTTTGCTCCTGTCACATTAGTTGCACTTGTGTCGTTTTACCAAACACTGATGCATCACGTAGTTATCTACTAACTGTCCCCTTCCTGTCAGCTTGAACCAGTCTGGCGTTTTCACCTAGAGAACTGTCTCTCACTGGACGTTTTTTTTATTCACACCATTATCTGTAAACTTGAGAGACTGTTGTGTGAACATCCCAGGACATCAGCAGTTTTCGAGATACTCAAACAACACCGTGTGGGACCAACAATTATTCCACGGTCAAATTTATTTGGATCACATTTCTTCTCATTTCCGATGTTCAGTCTTAACAAGAACTGAACCTCTTGACCATGTCTGAATGCTTTTAAGCGTTGAGGTCCTATCACGAGTAGGTGTTGAGGCGTACCTAAAAGTGGCCACTGACTATATCTTCTTATATACCTAGAGATACACACCTTTCCGTGTATATACATAGATGCACATTTGTCAGTGTACACACACACACACACACACACACACACACACACACACACACACACATTATATATATATATATATATATATATATATATATATATATATATATATATGCAGATATACACATGTCTGGGTACATACACAGATACACAATTTTCAATGTATATACACATATACACCGTATGTGCGCAGAAATGCACATGCACTAGTGCACAGACATAAACACACGCCTGTTCGCATATAAGCAGATCTATATGTGAATTTACACGAATCTACTCCTGTCTAAGTATATACACGCCTGTACGCATATGTATACAGATAAACAACCATACGTACACATAGAGAGATACACACCTGTCGGTGTATATACACTGATACACACGGACAGTGTTATGTTCCTGTGTATACTGAGAGAAAAACGAAAACGACAGGTGAAAATCCCTAATATTTTCCACAGATGACCAAACTTGCCATCCCGTTGTCAATAAGGTCTGTGTATATACTTATACCT
>NC_091293.1:34359779-34489779 GCF_038502225.1 Cherax quadricarinatus | reverse complement strand
GGAGCTAGGAAAGGAGACAAGGATGGAACCAGCAGAGGTCAGTCAGAGCAGAACAGAGCAGCAAGAGCAAGCACACACACAACTATCCTCAGAACCCCACAACCTATCACACCATCCCAACACACAATACAATCCATACCCACAGCTTCCACCCAACCCCCAACCATAGAATCCCACAGTATGCTACCAGGTCTCCCACCCCCACAGGCTCCCCAAACCACAGTGTTGGAAAGGAAACTGAAGGTATGGTACACAAACGCTGATGGAATAACAAACAAGTGGGAGGAGTGGCACGAAAGAGTCAAAGAGGCATCACAAGACATCATAACAATCACAGAAACCAAACTTACAGGTATGATAACAGATGCCATCTTCCCAACGGGATACCAGATCCTGAGGAAAGACAGAAGGAACAGGGGGGGGGGGGAAGGAGTGGCATTGCTGATCAAACACCGATGGAATTTTGATGAGCTGGAGAGAGGAGACAGCGGAGAAGAAAGTGATTGCATAGCGGGAACGCTTCACTCTGGAGGTCCCAAGGTGATAATTGCAGTGATGTATAACCCACCACAGAACAGCAGGAGGCCAAGGCAAGAGTATGACGAGAGCAATAGAGCGATGGTTGACACACTGGCTGCAGTGGCCAGAAGAGCTCATACATGTAGGGCAAAGCTCCTGATCATGGGCGACTTTAACCACAAGGAGATCGAATGGGAGAACTTGGAGCCACATGGGGGCCAAGATACATGGAGGGCTAAGATGATGGAGGTGGTACTGGAAAACTTCATGTACCAACACGTAAGGGACACTACAAGAGAGAGAGGAGAGGATGAACCAGCAAGACTGGACTTAGTATTCACCTTGAGTAGTGCAGATATTGAGGACATCACATATGAAAGACCCCTTGGGGCCAGCGATCATGTGGTTTTGAGCTTCGAATACACAGTAGAGCTACAAGTGGAGGGGGAAGCAGGAAGGCCAGGACGAATGAAACCAAACTACAGGAAAGGGGACTACACAGGAATGAGGAACTTCCTGAATGAGGTTCAGTGGGACAGAGAACTGGCAGGGAAACCAGTTAATGAGATGATGGAATATGTAGCCACAATGTGCAAGGAGGCTGAGGAGAGGTTTGTACCCAAGGGTAACAGGAATAATGAAAAAGCCAGGATGAGCCCATGGTTCACTCAAAGATGCAAGGAGGCAAAAACCAAGTGTGCTAGGGAATGGAAGAAATATAGAAGGCAAAGGACCCAGGAGAATAAGGAGAGCAGTCGTAGAGCCAGAAACGAATATGCACAGATAAGGGAGGCCCAACGTCAATATGAAAACGACATAGCAGTAAAAGCCAAATCTGACCCGAAGCTGTTATACAGCCACATCAGGAAGAAAACAACCGTCAAAGATCAGGTAATCAGGCTAAGGAAGGAAGGAGGAGAGACAACAAGAAATGACAGTGAAGTATGTGAGGAACTCAACAAGAGATTCAAAGAAGTGTTCACAGAGAAGACAGAAGGGGCTCCAGAAAGACGGAGAGGTGGGGTACACCACCATGTGCTGGACACAGTACACACAACCGAGGAAGAAGTGAAGAGGCTTCTGAGTGAGCTAGATATCTCAAAGGCAATGGGGCCAGATAACATCTCTCCATGGGTCCTGAGAGAGGGAGCAGAGGCGCTATGTGTACCCCTAACAACAATATTCAATACATCTATCGAAACAGGGAGATTACCTGAGGCATGGAAGACAGCAAATGTGGTACCAATCTTTTAAAAAGGAGACAGACATGAAGCACTAAACTACAGACCAGTGTCACTGACATGTATAGCATGCAAAATCATGGAAAAGATTGTCAGGAGAAGAATGGTGGAACATCTAGAAAGGAATGATCTCATCACCAGCAGACAACATGGTTTCAGAGACGGGAAATCCTGTGTCACAAACCTACTGGAGTTCTATGACATGGTGACAGCAGTAAGACAAGAGAGAGAGGGGTGGGTGGATTGCATTTTCTTAGACTGCAAGAAGGCGTTTGACACAGTACCACACAAGAGATTAGTGCAAAAACTGGAGGACCAAGCAGGAATAACAGGGAAGGCACTGCAATGGATCAGGGAATACTTGTCAGGAAGACAGCAGAGAGTAATGGTACGAGGCGAGGTGTCAGAGTGGGCACCTGTGACCAGTGGGGTCCCACAGGGGTCAGTCCTAGGACCAGTGCTGTTTCTGGTATTTGTGAACGACATGACGGAAGGAATAAACTCCGAGGTGTCACTGTTTGCAGATGACGTGAAGTTGATGAGAAGAGTTCATTCGATCGAAGACCAGGCAGAAATACAAAGGGATCTGGACAGGCTGCAGACCTGGTCCAGCAACTGGCTCCTGGAGTTCAATCCCACAAAGTGGAAAGTCATGAGGATTGGGGAAGGGCAAAGAAGACCGCAGACGGAGTACAGTCTAGGGGGTCAGAGACTACAAACATCACTCAAGGAAAAAGATCTTGGGGTGAGTATAACACCAGGCACATCTCCTGAAGCGCACATCAACCAAATAACTGCTGCAGCATATGGGCGCCTGGCAAACCTCAGAACAGCATTCCGACATCTTAATAAGGAATCGTTCAGGACCCTATACACCGTGTACGTTAGGCCCATATTGGAGTATGCGGCACCAGTTTGGAACCCACACCTAGCCAAGCATGTAAAGAAACTAGAGAAAGTGCAAAGGTTTGCAACAAGACTAGTCCCAGAGCTAAGAGGTATGTCCTATGAGGAGAGGTTAAGGGAAATCAACCTGACGACACTGGAGGACAGGAGAGATAGGGGGGACATGATAACGACTTACAAAATACTGAGAGGAATTGACAAGGTGGACAAAGACAGGATGTTCCAGAGACTGGACACAGTAACAAGGGGACACAGTTGGAAGTTGAAGACACAGATGAATCAAAGGGATGTTAGGAAGTATTTCTTCAGCCACAGAGTAGTCAGGAAGTGGAATAGTTTGGGAAGCGATTTAGTGGAGTCAGGATCCATACATAGCTTTAAGCAGAGGTACGATAAAGCTCATGGTTCAGGGAGAGTGACCTAGTAGCGACCAGTGAAGAGGCGGGGCCAGGAGCTTGGACTCGACCCCTGCAACCTCAACTAGGTGAGTACAACTAGGTGAGTACACACACACACACACGCACGCGCGCGCGCGCGCGCACACACACACACACACACACACACACACACACACACACACACACACACACAGCAACCGGTGATGAGGCGGGGCCAGGAGCTAGGACTCGACCCCTGCAACCACAAATAGGTGAGTACAAATAGGTGAGTACACACACACACACACACACACACACACACACACACACACGCACGCACACGCACGCACACGCACCACACACGCACCACACACACACACACACACACACACACACACACACACACACACACACACACACACACACACACACACACACACACGGGATGAGGTATCACAGTGGGCAACTGTGACGAGCGGGGTCCCACAGGGGTCGGTCCTAGGACCAGTGCTATTTCTGGTATATGTGAATGACATGATGGAAGGGATAGACTCAGAGGTGTCCCAGTTCGCAGATGATGTGAAGTTAATGAGGAGAATTAAATTAGATGAGGACCAGGCAGGACTTAAAAGAGACCTGGACAGGCTGGACACGTGGTCCAGCAACTGGCTTCTTGAATTCTACACTGCCAAGTGCAAAGTCATGAAGATCGGAGAAGAGCAAAGAAGACAGCAGACAGAGTATAGACTAGGTGGCCAAGGACTGCAAACCTCGCTCAAGGAGAAAGATCTTGGGGTGACCATAACACCGAGCATGTCTCCGGAGTCACACATCAACCAGATAACTGCTGCAGCATACGGGAGCCTGGCAAACCTGAGAATAGCGTTCCGATACCTTAGCAAGGAATCGTCCAAGACACTGTACACTGTGTGCATCAGGCCCATACCTAGGCAAACACGTTAAGAAATTAGAGAAAGTGCAAAGGTTTGCAACAAGGCTAGTTCCGGAGCTCAGGGGTATGTCCTACGAAAAAAGGTTGAGGGAAATCGGACTGACGACATTGGAGGACAGAAGGGTCAGGGGAGACATGATAACGACATACAAAATACTGCGTGGAATAGATAAGATAGACAGAGACAGGTTGTTTCAGAGAGGGGGACACACAAACAAGGGGTCACAATTGGAAGCTGAAGACTCAGACGAGTCATAGGGATGTTAGGAAGTATTTCTTCAGTCATAGAGTCGTCAGGAAGTGGAATAGCCTAACAAGTGATGTAGTGGAGGTAGGAACCATACACAGCTTTAAGACGAGGTATGACAAAGCTCTGGAAGCAGAGAGAGAGAGAGAGGACCTAGTAGCGATCAGTGAAGAGGCGGGGCCAGGAGCTGTCTCGACCCCTGCAACCACAATTAGTTGAGTACAATTAGGCGAGTACACACACACACACACACACACACACACACACACACACACAATTCGTGTTAGTTATTTTTTTAATTTTCTTTAGGTTTTGTCTTGTTTTGTTTTAACTTCCTCTTGTATCGTCTGTGTCTCTAGGTTGTTTTCGACGTGGCCTCTCTCACTCTCTCTCTCTCTCCTCAGTCTTTTTTTTTTCATCTTCTGCTGTGAGGTCTTCTCCCCTTCTCTACACTAACCTCCTCTCCTCTCCTCTTCTCCTTTATTTTCTTCTTTTCTCTTCTCTCTTCTCTCTCTTTTCGCTTCTCTCCTCTCCGTAATGAAATGTAAACATGATGCTGGAAGTGTGAAGGTCTGGTTTTTCCTCATCACACACACACACACACACACACACACACACACACACACACACACACACACACACACAAGAGGCTAAGTGTCTAACTACAAGTGCCTTTGAGAACTGGTAACTAACAAAAATAATGGGAAGACCAGAATGAGCATTGGTTCGCCCAGAGGAGTAGAGAGAGGCCAAAACTAAGTTCGCCTGAGAATGTAAAAAGTATAGTGGGCAGAGGGAAACAGGGAGATTAATATGACAAACAATATTATTTTGGCCCTCTTTTTTATACTTTTATTTATCTTATGTCTGCTATCATTTCTGAATAACTGGTATAGGCAGATAAGGTTTATTACTGATAATACCATAGGTAAAAAACATTTTGTGGCCGATGGCCAGAACGCTGACGAAGCAAATTCTTTCCCTGCCTCTCCTCTTGACTCCTCCTACTATGATATACCTCCTCCTACACTGTAATGATGTTCACTAGTAAATTTAGTGCATTAGAAAGAAAAATAGACAAAAAAAGTTAAATAAATTCACCTCACGTTCATGCATATATTTACGTGGAGCGTCATCACAAGAAATGTTCAAATAGCTATAATTTTCTGTAAAAACAACGTATTACAATGGGTTTTTCACCAAAATGTTGCCAGATTCTTAAACTGTTTTTCTGTAAACAAAACTCATTTTCAATATTTTTCTATTTATTTTCTTACTCCGCGCGCCGCGTAGGCTCACCTGTCTATCGTAGAGCCAGAAACGAATACGCACAGATAAGATGGGAGGCCCAACGGTAATACGAGAGTGGCATAGTAACGAAAGCCAAATCTGGCCCGAGGTTGTTTTACAGCCACATCAGGAGGAAAACAACAGTCAAGGACCAGGTAATCAGGCTGAGGAAGTAAGGAGGGGGGGAAATCACAAGAAACAGTCGAGAAGTATGTAAAGAGCTTAAGACGAGACTTTTGGAGGTATTTTTGCTGAAGACAGAAAGGACTCCAGCAAGCTGGAATGTTGGGTTACACCAACAAGTGCTGGACGCAACACACACAACCGAGGAGGTAAAGAGGCTGCTAAGTGAACTATATACCTCAAAGGCGGTGGGACCGGACAAAATCTCTCCGTGGGTCCCAAGAGAGAGCAGAGGCGCTGTGTGTGCCACTAACAATCTTCAACACATCTATCGAAAGAGGGCAACTACCTGAGATGTAGAAGACAGCAAATTAAATCCAAGTTTTTAAGAAAGGAGGCATACAGACAGTATTAAACTACACACAAGTGTCACTCACATGTACAGTATGCAGAATTGCGAGGAAGATTATCAGAAGAGTAGTGGAGCGCCTAGAAAGTAATGAGCTTATACACATAACAAGCACGTTTTCAGGGAAGGGAATTCTTGTGTCACAAACCTACTAGAGTTCTGCGACAAGGTGGCAAAAGTAAGACGAGAGAGAGAGAGGAAGGGTATGCAGATTGCATTTTCTTGGACTTGGTTTTCGACGCAGTTCTACACAAGAGATTAGTGCAAAAGCTATAGCAGCAGGTACATATAACCGGAAAGGCACTGTGATGAATTAGAGAATACGTGACAGGAAGGCAACTACGAGTCATGGTACGTGACGAGGTGTCAGAGTGGGCGCCTGTGACGAGCGGGGTTCCACAGGGGTCAGTCCTAGGGTCGGTGCTGTTTCTTGCATATGTGAATGAAATGACAGAAGAGATAGATTTAGAGGTGTCCCTGTTTGCAGACGATGTGAAGTTAATGCGAAGAATTAAAATGAATGAGGATCAGGCAGGACTACAAAGGGATCTGGACAGGCTGCAATCCTGGTCCAGGAACTGGTTCCTGGAGTTTAACCCCACCAAGTGAAAAGTTATGAAGATTGGGAAAGGTCAAAGACAGACAGACCACAGGCTAGGGGGTCAAAGACTACAAACCTCACTCAAGGAAGAGGATCTTGGGGCGAATATAATACCGATCACATCTCATGAGGCGTACATCAACCAAATAACTGCTGCAGCATATGGACACCTGGCGTGTACGTCAGGCTTATATTGGAGTAAGCAGCACCAGTATTGAACCCACACCTGGTCAAGGACGACAAGAAATTAGAGAGTGCGAAGGTTTGCAACAAGACTAGTCCCAGAGTTAAGGGGTATGTCCTACGAGGAGAGGTTAAGGGAAATCGACCTGACAACACTGGAGGATACGAGGGACAGGGAGGACATGATAACGACATGTAAAATACTGAGAAGAACTGAGAAGTTGATAAGGACAAGATGTTTCAGACATGGGACACAGCAACAAGGGGTCACAACTGTAAGCTGAATACTCAGATGAGTCACAGGGATGTTAGGAAGTATTTCTTCATTCATAGAGTTGCCAGAGTGATGTAGTGGAGGCAGGATTCATACATAACTTTAAGAAGAGATACGATAAAGTTTATGGAGCTAGTAGCGACCAGCAAAGAGGCGGGACCAAGAGCTGCGGCTCAACCCCTGCAACCACAAATAGTTAAGTACACACACATATTTTATGCATAATATATATATATATATATATATATATATATATATATATATATATATATATATATATATATACATATATATATATATATATATATATATATATATATATATCTATATATATATATATATATAATATATATATATATTGTGTGTGTGTGTGTGTGTCGTGGCGAATATGTAAAACTGGTCAATTACCAAGAACTCATTTAAATTTAAGTCCTTTCTAAAATTTTCTCGTATACTTTTAAAGATATATTTTTTTCATTAATGTTGATGTAAAAATTTATAATTTTGCACCAAAAGGAACTTAGAAAACTTACCTAACCTTATTATAAAAAGCGCAATTTATTTTAGCCTAACCCAACTAAATATATTTTAGATTTGTTTACAATAATTTAATACTAAACAAACACAGTGAAATATATTTTTTTTTCGTTAGGTTCAGAATGATTTTGGCGAAATTATTGCATACACAAATTTTCACTTGTCGTATATGGCAAGATGAGCGTTGCTATTTAAGTAGTACTGAATCATTTACCAAACTGCAGCAGCCCAGGATTTGACCCCACGACACGGTGTCCCGCCTCAAGAGGCCACACAACTTACACGTCACCTTACCATCTGAGCATCGATCTTAGAAACAACATGAGCCTAGCAAACTAGGTTTGTTTCATGTTGCGAGGACACTCCTGGCAGATGTATGCTCAAGGATTAATTTCAGCCTCCTCTTGTTTGAATACCCGCCTCCACAAACAGTCTATAAAGCAATGAAACCACGAAACAGGATAGAAAGCAAATTGCCTGGGACTACACCTGTGCCGCCACATTGGCAGACACCTATTTGCCATATTCCAAGCTGAAGGCGGTGGAGCAGCCAGCTTCAGGGAGACCCAGAAGACCCGCAAATATGAAGGCCTTTTCTTTTGCTATAACTTCATCCCAATATGGTCGGAGACCCTTGGAGCGTGGGGCAAGTGCGCTCCTAAGTTCCTCAGAGAGCTGGGTGAAAAACTCATCATAGAAACCATGGATCACAGGGCGGCCAGCTTCCTCTTTCAGAGACTAAGTGTTGCGATCCAGAGGGGAAATGCCTGCAGCATTCTGGGCACGCGGCCCACTGCCGAGGAGCTGGACGAAGTATTAGAGATGTGGCTCTGAGATGTTATCTATGTTGTTCTACTCCCTATTGTATTTTTGTCTACAATGAATATAGGGGGTGGTAGGAGAAGACAATATTCAAACAGCTCTAGGGAGGACCTTGAGTTTTCCCTGAAGTAAGTTTATTCATTTATATATTTACATATATAATTTACATGTAGTATGGTGGTACACAATAACCACCCACAGAGGTACTACCGTACTGCCAATGTGAAAGTGTGAAATGGAAATTTGCAATTGTTTTGCACAATCGTAGGACTGTTGGTGTTTTTTCTTTCCGTCTTATAAACACGCAAGAAAACAGAAACATCTGGCTACTTCTGCTTACACTTAGGTCACAGTACATATATATGTACACGTATATGTACACAAACCAATCTATATTTTCTATTTTCTTAATAACTCTTGTTCTTATCTATTTCCTTTCATCTCCATGAGGAAATGGAAAAGAATCTTTTCTCCGTAAGCCACGTGTGTCTTAAGAGGCAACTAAAATGCCAGAAACATTGGCCTAGTAACCCCTTCTCCTGTATAAATTATTAAAAAAAAAATAAAAAATGTTACAAAGCTGGGATATTTGAATGTGCGTGGATGTAGTACAGATAATAAGAAAAAGATGATTACCAATGTTGTCGACGAAAAGAAGTTGGATGTCCTAGCTCTAAGCAAAACAAAGTTAAAAGTAGTAATTGAGAAAGTTAGAGCTAAGGAAGGGGTAGCAATAACGTTGAAGGATCAGTGATGGCAGGAGAAGATGGAATATAAATGTATAAATTCAAGGATAATATGGAAGGGTTGGATTCGAAAAGTGGGTTATAATAAGTTTGTATGCACCTGGAGAAGAGAGGAGTGTAGAGGAGAGAGAGGGAGAGAGATTTTGGGAGATGTTAAGTGAGTGTTTAGGAAGTTTTGAACCAAGTGAGAGAGTAAATATGGTAGGGAATTCAATGCAAAAGCAGGAGAAACGGTTATAAAGGGCGTGATAGGTAAGTTTGGGGTGCCAGCGGTAAATGGTAACGGGGGTGTTGGATTGAGCTTTGTATAGAAAGAGGTTGGTTTGGTAATAGGTAATACATATTTTAAGAAAAATATGATAAATATGTATACAAGATATGATAGAGGGTGTAAATGACAGTAGTTTGCTGGACTATGTATTGGTGGATGATATGTTGATGGGGTAGACTTCAGGAAGTGCATAGTTATAGAGGGACAACAAATATATTTTATCTTTTTTATAGTTGTAGCTACAGTAAGAGTAAAAGATGTACAAGGATGATGTACACGAAGAATGGTATCTGGAAGTAAGAGAGAAGTTGAAGTTTATAAATTAAAGGAGGAGGCAGTCAGGGTAAGATATAAACAAGTACTGGAAGAAAGATGGGCGAGTGGGAGTATAGGCAATGAGGCAGAAGTACAAGGTAGATTAAGAATGTAGTGTTAGTGCTCAGCAGAAGTTTGTGGTACTGTAACATCGGTACTGTAACACTGTGGTACTGTAACACTGTGGCAATGTAACACTGTGGTACTGTAACACTGTGGTACTGTAACACTGTGGCAATGTAACACTGTGGTACTGTAACACTTTTTCAATGTAACACTGTGGTACTGTAACACTGTGCCAATGTAACACTGTGGTACTGTAACACTGTGCCAATGTAACACTGTGGTACTGTAACAGGATGGGTGTAGTAGGGAAGAGAAGCGATTGGTGGAATGATAAAGTCAAGATAGTGAGAGAGAAAGTTAACATGTGAGAGATTTTTACAAAGTTAACATGTGAGAGATTTTTACAAGGCAGAAGTGATATAAAGATGGGGAAGTATATGGAGAGATATATGAAGTATATGGAGAGGTATATGAAGAGGTCAATAGAGTGATGAAGGAATGCAAAAGGAGAGCAAATGAGAGAGTGGGTGAAATGCTGTCAATAAATTTTGCTGAAAATAAGAAAAACTTTTGGAGCAATATTAATAAGCTGAGAAAGCTTAGGGAACGAATGGACTTGACAGTTTAAAATATGAGAGAGGAGTTATTAGATAGAGAGTTGGAGGTATCGGGAAGATTAAGGGAATATTTTGAGGAACTATTACATGCTGATGAAGATAGGAAAGTTGTGATTTCGTGCACTGGCCAGGGAGGTAAACGTCTTGTACAAGTGAGGAACAGCCAGATGTGAGCGTGAGATGCATGAGGCAGTGGGTATAATGAAAGGGGGTAAAGCTGCTGGGATTGATGGGATCAAGACAGAAATGTTAAAAACAGGTGGGGATATGGTTTTGGAATGGTTGGTGTTAACATTTAATAAATGTATGAAAGAGGGGAAGGTATTTAGGGATTAGCAAAAAGCATACATAGTACCTTTGTATATAAGCAATATATAGTGTTTATATATAATGTAAAAATTATAAGGAAATAAGCATGTTTAAAACACCTGGTAAGGTGTATGGAATGGGCAAGACCGAGTGTACTCAAGTCTTCAATGCATGTCTTTTGCACGTCTTCCTACTCCCTCCGTGCGTCTGGGTTCCTGTTTTCTATTTTCTGACCAATCACATGCCTTCTGTGAGTCACTCCAGCTAAGTGGTAATGGCGTCTGCTCGTTTGCCATTGGTTGAGTGACCAAAATGTAAAGACTTCTAGCTTGGCGTCACCGAGAGCCGTTTTTTTTCATGGAGTGACATTCATATGCTCTTGGATTTTACCCTCTGCAATGTCAGTAACTACTAATTTTTTGTGTCTAGTGTGTAAATGAATAATTTAGCCATATTTTGATATATATGTAAAATCTGTGCGAAGCATAATATGAGTGTACCATGCAACTGAAAAAAGTGCAACGAAAAAAGATAGAGCACACACGGTCTTGCCCGTCAAGGCCCAATTAGCAATTTCAGTAAATAAATATTTCTAAAAAAAAAATTCTAATGCATACATTAATTCTGTAGTGGTCTGAGTGTGTACAGAACATTTTTATTGTCCTTCCAGATCAATGAGAAATTATTTTATGGTGAGCCCTCCAAAGAAAAGTCCAAATATGTCTGCATTTTGGAGGAAAGTGAATAAGATACAGATCCAGCTGACCTGGAATTGCTTGACAGTGGTGATGAATACTTGCCACCGGATGAACAGGTGTCATGTGATGAGGAGGAAGATAGGCCATTCTAATAGCCTAAATTAGCCCACTGAATGCCAAGATATTTTCATGCAAGCATTGCATGTCATATGTAAAATCAATCTATACATCAAGAAGGAAAGAAATTGCTTCATAGCCTTTCATTGTAGCACTTAGTGATCCAGAATGATTGTTCTTTCTCAGGAAATTCAGGAATATGAGACTAGAAAGTTTTATCCCTTTGCATTTTGTTCTTTGGTTCATTTTTTTTATATTTTTTTATACTTACAAAATGTTTGGAAACAAGTTTGATTTATGTTTTTGATATTGTCTATTTGTATAATCCCCTCACGGAAGGTTCCTTGATGTTGGTGAGGGGCTCTTGATTTAGGGAATTGGATCTGTGCTCCAGTTCCCCGAATTAAGCCTGAATGCCTTCCACATCCCCCCCCCAGGCGCTGTATAATCCTCCGGGTTTAGCGCTTCCCCCTTGATTATAATAATAATATTTGTATAATAAATTAGAAAAATACTTATTTGGTGTTTTATTAACAATTGCAAATTTGCAAAATTCAAAATTTGACACCCTTTACCGGGTACGACCACTTACACACGGTCGTCGAATATTGGAAATGAGCCCATTTATATGGGCTCATTTCTCTTACATTGAGATACTTAAGAGTCAGATGGAGTGCAGGACTGCAGATGAACAGGGAGGCTTTAGGAAGGGTAGGGAATGTGTAGACCAAGTGAAGTATAAAAGCATATAGATAAGGGTACAGAGGTTTTCATTGCATTTATGGATCTGGAAAAGGAATATGATAGGGTGGATAGAGGGCAGTGTGACATATGTTGCAAGTGTATGGAATAGGTTACTGAAAGCAGTTAAGAGTTTTAACGAGGATATTGAGGCTCAGGTTAGAGAATGTAGGATATATCAAAGCATTTTCCCTGTAAAAGTAGGCCTTAAACAGCGATGCGTGATGTCACCATGGCTGTTCAATATATTTATAGAGAAGTGAATAATCGGGTGTTTACAAGAGGTGTGGAATTAAAAGATAAAGAATCTAACACAGAGTAGGGGTTGTCGCAGTTGCCTTTTTGCTGATGACACTGTGTGGTTGGGAGATTCTGAAGAGAAGTTGCATAGCTGGTGGACGAGTTTAGGAGGTTAGGTAAAAGAAGGAAATTGAAAGTGAATATAGAAAAGAGTAAGGTGATGAGGATGACAATATAGTTAATGAAAGACTGGATACCAGATTGGAGGGAGGGAGTAAAGAGGACGGGAATGTGTTCAGATATCTGAAAGTGGAACTGTCAACAGGTGGCTCTATGAAAGATGAAATGAATTATAGAATTGATGAGGGGATAAAGGGAAGTGTTGCAGTGAAGAGGCTGTTGAGACAAAGAACATTATCAATGGAAGTAAAGAGGGGAATGTATGAGAACATAGTGGTACCAATGCTTTTATATGGGCGTGAAGCATGGGTGGTAAATGTTGCAACAAGGAGAAGGCTGGAGGCAGTGGAGATGTATCTAAAGACAATGTGTGGTGTGAATATTATGCAGAGAATCTATAGCTGAGGAGGGGTTGTTGAGATGGTTTGAATATTCAGAAAGGATGGAATGAAATAGAATGACCTGGAAGGCAGGGTAGAGGTCGTCCTAGGAAAGGTTGTGGGAAAGGGTAAAGAAGGTTTTATGTGTGAGGGGCTTGGACTTCCAGCAAGTGTGGTAAGCATGTTAGATAGGAACGAGTTAAAGCAAATGGTTTTTATGACTTGACATGCTGTCAAGAGTGTGATCAAAATAACATATATGAAGGGATTGAGCAAAAGCGGTTAGCTGGACTTGAGTCTTAGAGGTGGGAAGTACAGTGCCTGCACTCTGAATGAGGGTATAGGTATGTTGCAGTTTTTGCACTGAAGCAAATCAGTGATGGAGTGAATGACAAAGAAAGTGTTTCTCTTTTTCCAGTTCACCCTGCCTTGCTGGGAAACAGCCGATGTGTTATATATATATATATATATATATATATATATATATATATATATATATATATATATATATATATATATATATATATATATATAAGCATGTACCACATCTAGAACCGGACTGGGGAATCTCATCCTCAGAGAAGAGAATAAACGTACTTCAGGGAAAACTCAAGGTTCTCAGAGCTGTTTGATTAATTTCTTCTCCTACCACCCCTATATTCTATATTCTATGTAAACTTTATTTATAGAGAAAATACATTGACAAATATATAACACAAACATGATACATTAGTACAATATATCGAAGATTATGAATCTCCTCCAGCTCCTCCGAAAACGGACGGGAGCCAAGTATGCAGCAAGCATTTTCCCTCTGGATGACCATGCTGAGATGCTGGAACATGAAAATGGCTACCCTCGCGTCCCGGGTGGTGTCGATGAGTCTGGAATCCAGTTCCTTGAGGAAACGTGTGAAATTTTCACTAGGACAAATTGATACTGTTGGCTTATGTCTCTGTACTTGCCGATCTTGTACACCTACCTGTCGCCCGACACTGTGATAGATGTAGGCGTCAGCTGGGGTCCACACGCAGGTATAGTTCCATGCTAAGAGTTTGCCATTCTTCCAAGGACAGATAATGATCCCATCATGGTTGTTTGCTGGGCATCCAGCTGTAGCAAGGCTTCTCTATGATGTTGTTGACTTCATTGTGTCTTGCATGCCAGCCCTTGATTTTGTAACAGTTAATACCATGTAGACCATATTTTTCGGCTTGCACATCGCCGTATTGCAGTGGTGCAGAGCCACTGCAATCCGGAGGGGCTTAGGGTCGAAGCGTTCCCATTGCCAAAATGGGAAGTATTTGGAGGAAGTTCCCAGAGTGATATGCGCTCACAGCTTGGAGATGGGCAGTTTCTCTGTCTCAAGTTACATCCTTAAGCATGTTGGCAAGCACCTTTTCAGAGATGGGGCCATCCCAACTTGACTGCTTGTAGGCCAGTGCTGCACTAAGTTTTGGTGCTGGTGCAGCAAGAGTCTCCCTTTCGGTAACGTCACTGTCGTGCCTAATAACCCAAACTTGCCAAATTGGCGAAATTCCCTTAAAAATTAAACTTTTGCAAAAAATTATTTTACAGAATCATAGATAATTTTTTCATTGACATTGATATAAAATTTAGATATCTTTGCAAGATATCTAACTTAGAAATCTTACTTAAAATAAGGTAATATATTTTAGCTAAATTCTGCTCTCTCTCTCTCTCTCTCTCTCTCTCTCTCTCTCTCTCTCTCTGTCTATATATATATATATATATATATATATATATATATATATATATATATACATTATTTTAAGTAAGATTTCTAAGTTAGATATCTTGCAAAAATATATATCTTTATATCATTGTCAATAAAAAAACTACAAAATATTTTTTTGGAAAAGTAAGTGTATGTGTGTGTGGGGGTGAGCAGGGAGTGCTAGAGCTGGCTAGGTGAGACCCAAGGGACAAACTCTTCACTGTAGAGTGTCGTTCACCACACGCTGGTGACAACACTAGCAGAGTGAGGCTTTTACAGTGGTGACCCACGTTGCAGCGGGAGGAAAAAACAGAGAAGTGGAGGATGAGGCGGAGAACGAGAAGAAGAGGAGGACTGGATAATAGAGGTTCGTTGAAGAAAAAGGAAAGAGATGGAAAAAATATGCATAACTAAAGAAGACACAAGAAAAGAAATAGATGGAGAGAAAAGAAGCGAAGGGAGAGAAGATGGGGAAGGAAAAAGAGGATAAGAGAACACTGAAAGAAGTAAGAAAGAAGAAAAAGAAAAAGAGAAGATGAACAATCATATTAAACAAGTGTCCCAAATTTTCTGCAATGCTGAGCCTTGAGAAACTGCAAGATGCAACAAGGCAAAAGATGAGCATCTTTATAAGGGAACTTTATAATGTAAATTAAAAAATAACCTTTTTTAGTGTACATTTATAAAGTAATTTTATAATGTAACTTTATAATGTACCTTTATAAGTTTATAATGCAACTTTATAATGCAACTTTATAATGTACCTTTATAAGTTTATAATGCAACTTTATAATGCAACTTTATAATGCAACTTTATAATGTAACTTTATAATGTAATTTTGCATTGTTAATTTGTAAAGTACCTTTATAAAGTAACTTTGTAAGCTAACTTTATAAAGTACCTTTATAATATAACTTTATAGTGTTACTTTATAATGTAACTTTATAATGTAACTTTATAATGTAAATTTATACTGTTATTTTATGAAGTGCCTTTATAAAGTAACTTTGTAATATTACTTTATAATGTAACTTATAACGTAACTGGGTCCTAAAGGGAACAAGACGAGAGAGAGAGAAAGAGAGAGAGAGAGAGACAGACAGAGACAGAAAAGAAATTAAACATAAGGGAGACGATAAAGAAAATTTTCAAAAAAATGAGAGAAAAGGAAAATATGGAAATAAAGAAAATAATAAAAAAATGAGACAGAACAAAATATTCGGGTGAGAACGCACGGAAATAACACGAAAGAGGATAAAAGAGAAGAGGAATATTATGTTTACTGACATCTATTCAACCTTCTAAAATGTTAACTGGCATCTATTGTATCTTCTTTTATAAGTTAACTGACATTTATTGAACCTTCCATTTGTTAACTAATATTTATTATACCTTCTATAAAGTGTTAACTGGCATCTATTGTACCTTCTATAATATGTTAATTGAAATCTATTATACCTTCTACAAAATGTTAACTGGCATCTATTGTACCTTCTATAATATGCTAACTGACATCTATTGAACCTTCTCTACTATTTTCACTGACATCTATTTTTTGTACCTTCTATATGTTCACAGACATCAATCGTACCTTCTATAATATGTTCACTGATGAATGCCAAAGATATTTGAAGGCACTTAGGGTATTATGGTGTTGCTGAATTCGTAAGATGTCAGTAGGTTTTTCAAACTGGCTCTAGTGTGTGAGATACTTCATACCTACCCTCAGTTAACAGGCAACTTAGCCATAACGCCTGTACATGTATGTGTTAATTTGTATATACAGATAGTTATAACAAAGAGTAGAATTTTATTTTTAAATGATTTATTTATTAAATGAAAAGAGTTGTATCAACAATAGTCATGTGACACTATTGTAACTTTTATTTTCTTATTTTTGTCCAGATAAACATGATTTTATCTAGACAAAAGAGTCTGCTTAAACATTCCCAGTGCATTTTGTTACATTTGTGGTGATTACGTTTTGCAAAAACAAAGAAAAAATATCACAAATTTAGTAAAACAAGCTTATATTGCTTATTTTGGAGTAGGGACTAGAGAACAAGGCAAGTCTATGGTTTGCAAAACCTGTGTAGCATGCTGACGACAGTGGAAAAATAGGCAAAGCAAAAGTTTAAACTTCGGTGTGCTTATGGTGTCGTTATTTCTGTCTGGTGAATGTGAAAAGTTTCAGTCGATACAAGAAAGTCAAGTGGGAATATCCTGATTTGGAGTCAGGAAGGAGACCTGTGCCACGCAGCGAAGACGTTCCCATACCAGTGTTTACAACTCTGCCTGACCTTCTGTTGTCAAATGCTGAAGAATTTTTGGGTTTAGGATGTAACACAGGTGACAGCAGATGAAATGAAGTAAGCATTTCAACACCCCAGCAGTTCTCCACAAGAAGAACTAAATGATCTGATACTTGACCTCAGTCTGTCAAAGCAAACATCTGAACTTTTAGAATCCAGACTAAAAGAAAAGAACTATGTACAAAAAGTTAAAATAACAGCTTAATAATAATAATAATAATATTTCAACACGATACATGTTAGTACAAAGGGGTATAACAGTTGGGTGTACATGCCAAAAGGCCCTTTATATGCAGGGCATTTCGGGAAACTTAAGACTAACTTAAGATTAATAAGGCAATAATAGTGCAGCAATTTTTTACACATGGTCATTAGGTGAGTTTACAATGAATACAAGAGAACTGAATATTCTATCAGTTCATGCTATTTGGTTTTAATAAGTTTGGCAGAGAGGAATTACAGTTTTGATTATTAACAAAAGGTGGACACAATGGAATGTTTAATATTTGAGAGGATTACAAGTACTGAGAGTAAGTATATACTGATTATAATGTTTTAATCTATGTTCGTGATATTGAGCATATACATATATAGGTTTTATATATGTATTTATGATGGGCTGGGATAAGTTAAGGAGATAAGGTGTTTTTAATTGTAGTTATAAAAATGCTAACTGAGTCACTGGTTCTGGAGATTTTTGGTAGAGGGTTTGATATTTTTTGTCCTTTTTGTATATTGAGTTTTTGAAAAGATTTAGCCAGACACAGGGAGTGTCAGAGAGATTTTTGTTCCTAGTTGTCAAGAAAGCGCTTCAGGTCGGGATTTATATCAGAATTGATTGTCTTTAAATATAGGTTACACAGTAGTACGAGTGAATGTTTTGTATAGTGAGTAGGCTGAGGTCTTTGAAGAGTGGGGGGGGGGGTTGTCTATCAGTGGCTTGTGTAATAATTCGCACTGCAGCTTTCTGAGAGGTGGAACTCCTTCCGTACTTCAACCAAGATAAAGAACTTGTATACTGTACACAAATAACCCGCACATAGAAGAGAGGAGCTTATGACGACGTTTCGGTCCGACTTGGATCTAAGTTCGGCCCAAGTCGGACCGAAACGTCGTCGTAAGCTTCTCTCTTCTATGTGCGGGTTATTTGTGTATCGTTCCAGTCACGGTATTGTGCCTTTTTTTATTTAACTTGTATACTGCAATACCATCCCTAGACTTCTTCTTCGAGTGGGACTTGAATATCAACCAGGAGACTGGCAGCTATTTATAGACAGCTCAGTTAGAAGCTTAAAATGCGTCTTATTGCACAATGGTAACCAATATACATCTCTTCCAACTGCTCACTCAACAAAACTGTGCTGATGATCAACATCGAAGAAAATCATACAAATATATTTATATGCAGTAATTAGTGGTATCTTAATTATCTTACTATGTTAATCTGTTATTATACAGAATTAAGTGCTAGTATGTATTACATGATTTGACTTTTACAGAGAACGAAAAATTAATTTCAATGCGATTTGTAAGTTAGTCCTGCCAAATCAATATATTTTTTTCACATTTTTTTAATGGGATACCAAATTTCTCAAAAACTAGAGGTACTCAAGCAAAACTGATGACATATTTGGAATCAGCACCACAAACTTACCCTAAAATCATTGACCAGAAAATGAGTATTGACCAATGTTACTGACATCTATTTTACCTTCTATAATATGTTCACTGACATCTAATGTACTTTCTATAATATGTTCACTGATATATATTGTACCTTCTGAAATATGTCACAGACATCTATATTACCTATAATAAGTTCACTGACATCTATTGTACCTTCTATAGTTTGTTCACTGACATCCATTGTAGCTTCTATAAAGTGTTTAGCTATCGTCAAGTGTCTAAGGCGAAGAATATAACATGCAAAAAAACACAGTGTTTATACACTGAGGGGACTGTATATACCAGTGAATATACACTGAGAGGAATGTGTATCTCTCAATGCATGTGTGTATAGACTTTAATATGCACCGAGAGATATCTCTCAGTGCATATACTGAGCGATACTGACCTCTGAGTGTACATAAAATGAGATATATCTATAGGTATATATTCAATGATAGATACACACATTTTGGATTACACACTATGAGATATATATTGAGAGATTATATATGGTTTGAGATACGCACTTTAACTCAGAGTTTACACTGTTTCCTATTTTAGTAATGTTTTATAATTTAACAGTTACAGACTTTAATGTGCAGATAAATTGCATCCTTAATTAAAAATCTACGTGAGGTCGATGCTCCTTCAACCAAACATACTAATAAGCAGTGATAAGCAAGTGGTAAGAATGGGACGCCTCATACATAGATAAAAGCTCATTCATGGAAGCCTCTCCACAGGCTTCAATACGACTTGAGTGGAGCCCCGGGTCATTAACATCGCACAGGGCTTAACCCTGAATATTATCGCCTCGTACACGGGATATAAATCGAGGAAATAATCTCAGAAGAATGAAACTCTCAACACCGAGACTGGAACAGTTCGCAAATGTCACTGTAATAATTGTATACAATACCGACAAGTTGATGGGTAAGATACATGTGCAACACTATGGTTCTTATTTATCAGTTCACAAATAATCCACGATATTGTAGGTAAGAAATCTCAGAAAAGATATCGGTCTATTCCGCACCATGATCAGGTCATAAACACTTTGCACTTCCAGTCTTGAGTTTATAATGGTTCAGGAGGGATCGAAACGTCGTGAGAAGTTTCCTCTCTAACCAGTGGACTAGTTGTCAATCTCCTCAGGGTCTAGATTTATCTCTAACAACCCACTTATACAATAATTCCCTCGTATTATTTTTTTCCTCAGAAATCTAGTATTTTTTTTTTTCATACATCACATAAACCTAATCTGAGTTTCCACATAATCATATCAATATTTTTAGCACAGAAGGAAAATAGTTGTCTGTGATAAGCAAATGCTTTAACATATGAGCTAGTGTTTTTCACAGGATAAACGAACCTGTGATAAAAGGAATTCATTCACGTGTGAATCAGGGCCTCCGTTGAGGAGGTACGTATGTATGTATGCATGTATTATGTATATAACAGGGGAGGAGGTGAAAAACTTTTGAGTGTGCTGGATGCTTCAAAGGCACTGGTACCTGGCAAGGTGTCCCCAAGGATACTACAAGAGGGAGCTGCACTGCCGAAAACAGTAGCTAAGGTCAACAGCGTGTCAATGAATTCGGAGCAGTTACGATGTTTACATTTTGCCTCCAAGGTGGGAAGTTTATAGTGCACCCCATATCCATCCTGTGGACGGTTGCGCAAGAGCATATGGATACACAAAAGACCGAGGAACTACACCCCAAAAGGGTTAACAGGAGTACATTTGGATTTATATCTACAGTTCATTTATCTGTTACAAATAAATTTAGGAAATTTGCATAATATATCTGGTTTCTTATTTTCACTGATAAGATATACTGAGATGTCACATAAGTGGACAATTAAGCATATAGTGTTCAAGATAGTGACCATAGGGCTGGCCTCATACTTTGATCATCATCTGTGTGTCTGCCAGACTGCCAGATATATTTGTAACCAAGTCTAAGCCCGGCCACTACAACATCAGCCAGTTTGTTCACATAGCATTCAGTCTCATTTTTAACTTCTCCCCTAATATTATTCCTAATGCTAAACACAGATATACCAAAGCTATATTCTACATTCTCGAGTGATGATGAATGTGGTTTTAGTATATAAGAAAGTAGACAGAGAGGAAATGTTAAGCTATAGACCAGTATATGGATACCTTATATGGATACCATATAAGGTAAAGGAGAAAAAGTGCGATGGAACACCTGGAGAGAAAGTTTTATAGACAACATCCAGCACAGGTTTAGAGATGGCAGATCCAGTCTCTCAAACCTGCTGGTGTTATATGACAAAGTAACAAACGTGAGACAGAGGAATGAGAGAGAGAGAGAGAGAGAGAGAGAGAGAGAGAGAGAGAGAGAGAGGAGGTGGAGGAGGTGTTGCTGTGTGTGTTTCTCTAAAAGTGTACATGCCCAGCACACTGATGTTGCCATCCCTACTCATCTTGAAATGATATTCTTCAAGCTATGCATAAACACTAGTACCTCTGTACAAGCATGTGCAATGTACAGACGTCAGTGGCAACATGCAGACCCCATCAACTCTGGCTCCTCACTTGACTCAGCAGTGAGTGATCTGGCACAAGGCATAGTCACTTGTCAACCCCTCGGCTACGTTGGATCATCTGACCACAAGGCTGTTTTTACGACACTTAAGATCCCAACAGAACGAGGTGAGGAGTCCACACGTACACCCTAGCTATGGGAAAGAGGTAATTGGCCAGCCCTTTGCTCTGAGCTCGCAACCACCGATTGGAATGCTCTTCTCCAAGGGGATGTTGACACATTCCTCACCTGCAATATGTGACGAAGCCTACAGATCAGCCATGGTTTGACTTTCGCTGGAGAGAGGCTGCTATCGTTAAGTACAAGGTATGGCGAAGGTATGAGACATCCTATCACCTATAACAGGAACTTGCACAGGCAAGCCTGTAGGCATATGGGCGAAGTTCAAAAGTGGGCAATCGCTGAATGGGAGGTGGACACAAAAAGAAAGCTAGCAACAGGTAGAGTAGGCTCCAAAACCTGGTGGTCCCTGGTCAAGGACAGACAAGGTTATCTGCCTGATGAACTCATTCCACCTCTAAATCAACAGGTTGGGACCACCTCTACTAGTAGTCAAGAGAAAGAGGACCTCTGCCGAACACTTTGCTATCAATCAATCAATCAAGTTTATTCTCTATAAGGATTACGATGCGGGGTTTACAGATTTTGAATATTGTGTGGTTTACATGTTTTAAAATACTAATTACAGAGGGGGCCACTAGGACACCTAGCATGGCTAGGCATTTCGGGCAGACTTAGATTAATTCTAAACTTTAAATTATTACAGATTATGCTATTAAAGCTAAGTGACTACATTATAGTTTATGAGTTTAGCAATGTGAATGCTTTTGTTTTGGCACAATACAGTGTCTATATTGGAGTATCATAGGCAAACTTATGACTAGTTAGGATTCATTATTTTAAGATTAAGATTCGTATTTCTGTGTTTATAGTCAATGGGTGAGTAAGTGTGAACCACCAGGTGATTTACATGTAGCTAGTTGACGGGGTGTATCAGGGAGATAAGATGTTTTCTAACTGTAGTTTTGAAAGTGATGAATGTGTCTGCAGTTCTAGAGTTTTCAGGTAGGGTGTTCCAGACTTTAGGCCCTTTGACACACATTGAATTTTTGTAAAGATATAGTCGGACACGGGGAATGTCATAGAGATGTTTGTGCCTGGTGTTATGCCTGTGGGTCGTGTCACAACTATCAAGAAAGCGTTTTAGGTCAAGGTTAATATTGGAATTTAAGATCCTGTAGATGTAGATTGCACAGTAATAAGTGTGGATGTTCTGAACAGGGAGTAAGTTTAGATCTATGAAGAGTGGGGGTGTGTGTTGCCAGGAATGGGATTTAGTGATTATTCTTACTGCAGCTTTTTGTTGGGTTATTATTGGCTTTAGATGTGTTGCTGCAGTTGATCCCCAAGCACAAATAGCATAGGTGAGTTATGGATAAATGAGTGAATGGTATAATGTGAGAAGGGCAGTTTGCAGCACGTAATATCGTATCTTGGATACTTTTCTTGTTATGTGATGGATATGGGTGCTGAAATTTAGGTTGTCAAGATATAGACCTAGGAATTTGCCCTCATTATGTCTGGCAATTAGAGTGTTGTCGATCTTAATGTTAAGTTGCGCAACACCTTCTCTGCTACCAAACATAATGTAGTAGGTTTTGTCAGTGTTAAGTGTAAGTTTATTGGCTGTCATCCAAGTCAAAATTTTGAGCAGCTCCTCGTTGGCAATGGTGTTGAGGGTTGCAAGATTAGGGTGGGAGATGACGTAAGTCGTGTCGTCAGCAAAGAGAATGGGTTTCAGGTGTTGGGATACGTTTGGAAGATCATTAATGTAAATGAGGAAGAGCAGGAGACCAAGGACACTTCCATGCGGAACTCCAGTATCAAGTGGCCGTGTTGATGAGGCTGTGTCTTTAATGGTGACATACTGATACCTATTAGTAAGGTAGGATTTGAAATATGCAAGCGCATGGCCTCTTATACCATAATGGTCAAGTTTGTGGAGTAGGATGCCGTAGTCTACTGTGTCAAACGCTTTTCTTAGGTCAATAAAAATTCCTAGCGGATATTCCTTATTTTCCAATGCTGTGTAAAGCAGATCTAGCATTTTTACAATTGCATCATTAGTGCTTTTATTTTTCCTGAATCCAAATTGGCAGGGGTTGAGTATGTTTTGTGCCGTTATAAATGAATATAGTCTCCTGTGCACGAGTTTCTCGAAGATTTTGGATAGCAATGGTAAGTTTGATATTGGCCTATAGTTGTTTACATCTGTAGGGTCACCACCTTTATGTATTGCTGCAAGAACTGTGTCAAAACTGTCAGTGGTGACAATAAGGCAGGAGGTGTATTTCCTTCTTAAATTGCTTGACTAAGAAAAGGCTGTGGGCCCAGACAAGTTGAGCCCAAGATTGCTGAGATGTGCAGACCAGCTAGCAGCACATCTAACTCGCATCTTTCAGCACTGCCTAGTGCAGTGTAAATGGCCTTCTCTGTGAAGAGGCACATGTAGTCCCTATTCACAAAAAGAAGAGTAGAGGAGAAATCAGCAACTACAGATCAGTGTCACTCCTCTCAACCACTGGCAAGATCCTTGAGACAATAATCTCAAGACAAATGACAAAGTTTTTTGACTACCACTCACTACTTTGTGACCGTCAATATGGCTTCAGGAAAGGTTACTCTGCTGCTGATCTGTTGTTAAACCTCTCCACTAAATTGGATGAATCCAAAGTCAGCTGTGTGGTAGCACTGGACATTGCTGGTGCTTTCGACCGGGCGTGGCACCAGGGCCTCTTAGCAAAACTGCAAGCACTGGAAACTGCATGCTCTATGCTATCTCCTCAGTGATTACCTTCGTGGTAGATCTCTAAGTGTAGTTCTCAGTGGAACAGAATCAGCAAGAGATCCTATTGGGGCAAATGTTCCACAAGGAAGCGTGCTGTGACCATTGTTATGGAATGTCTACTTCAATGACCTTCTTCATATCATCCCAGAATACCATGCATATGCAGACGACTGTACACTGACATTCACTTATCCAAGAGAAGACATGCCAACTGCTCTAAGCTTCATCAATCACTAGCTAAGAGCTAGTGATTGATGAAGAGCTTGGGGAAACAGATGGCAAATAACATTTGCACCTGATAAAACACAAATGATGATGGTCTCTAGGCACCATGATGGTAATGCCGGTGCAGTAGGAAGTATGAATGGGTGTTGGTACCTGGGGAAGTTGATATCATTTGGGCGAAATTTGACTCCAAACTGACCATGAAGAACCACTTTGTAAATCTTGCAAACAAGGCAGCCAGGAAGCTTACAGCACTTCGCCGTATCTCGCATCTGCTTGACAGTAGGGGTTACAAGATTCTGTATGACTCACAAGTACGCTCACACCTTGAGTATGCTCCACTTTCTTGGTTCGCCTGTCCCCCCTCTCATCTGAGACTACTTGACAGAGTAGAGAACAGAACAAGACGTCTCATCTCTCGCCTGGACCCATCCTGGATAGATCTGCCATTTCAGCAGAGCCTTGAACACAGGAAGGATGTGGGTGGCCTTACTGTTATGTATACGGCCAAGATTGTGAAAGTACCACACTTGGATCCACTTCGAGGACAGCGTGCAGCAAGCTTCTATATCACATGTCGGGCAGAAAGCAGCAACTTCACTCTGGCTGTACCCTTCTCCAGAACATCACTTCATCTGAGATCATTTATCCCCAGAGTGACTCGAGTCTGGAACACATTCGTACAGTATTTAGATGTCAACGAGATAAAGTCAGTTGATCAAATGAAAATGCTGGCCCACAGATGGCTCCAACTTCATCCTGTTCGCTACTTGTATGTTTAATAACAAGAAAAATACCTGTATGTGTCATAACAATAAAAATGCTTACAAATGAGCTGATGTAGGTAACAGCTCTTATCTTGTCAATGAAGTTAGGAATCCTTAACCTGTAAATAGCTTGTCAATAATGCTAGGGATCCTTAACCTAACCTTGACAAAATCTGTGTAAAGAGAGAGAGAGAGAGACAGACAGACAGACAGATAGGCAAACAGACAGGCAGAAAGACAGGCAGTAGGTATGTGGATGGCCTTATTGTTATGTATTTGGCCAACATTGTCATAAGAACATAAGGAACACAGCAACAGGCCTACTGGCCTATGCGAGGCAGCTCCAATTCTCGTACTGGCTTAAGCCAATAACTTGACCTAGTGAGGTCAGACACGTCACTTAAGGGAGGAGCAGTGCATCCGACCTAGTAGCACAAGCTAGTCAGGTCCAGCTCACACCCACCCACACCCACTCATGTATTTATCCAACCTATTTTTAAAACTACACAACGTCTTAGCGTCTATGACGGTACTCGAGAGTTTGTTCCACTCATCCACAACTCTCTTACCAAACCAGTGCTTTCCTATATCCTTCCTGAATCTGAATTTTTGCAATTTAAACCCATTGCTGCGAGTCCTCTCTATGTTAGATATTTTAGCACGCTATTTACATCCCCTTTATTAATTCCTGTCTTCCATTTATACACCTCAATCATATCCCCCTAATTCTACGCCTTTCGAGAGAGTGCAGATTCAGGGCCCTCGGTCTATCCTAATAGGGAAGATTTCTGATACATGAGATCAACTTTGTCATCCTCCTCTGTACGTTTTCCAGTGCATTTATATCCATTCTGTAATACGGTGACCAAAACTGTGCAGCATAAACTAAATGAGGCCTAACCAAAGATATAGAGTTGAAGAACAACCTGAGGACTCCTATTATTTATACTTCATGCTATGAAGCCAAGGATTCTGTTAGCTTTATTGCGAACACTACTGCACTGTTGCCTTGTTTTTAGATTACTTCTAACCAGAACTCCTAAATCCTTTTCGCAATCCTTAATATTAAGATCTACATTATTTAGTTTATGTGTGGCATGGTTATTTTCCTGTCCAACATTTAGAACTTTGCATTTGTCTATATTAAACTGCATCTGCCACTTCTCCGACCATTGCATCAGTCTATTCAAATCATCCTGGAGTGCTCTAATGTCCTCATTAAAATGAATTGGACGGCCTATTTTGGTGTCATCAGCAAATTTGCTTATGTCGCTATTTATTCCCTCATCTATGTCGTTTATGTAAATTGTAAACAACAACGGGCCCAACACTGACCCCTGTGGAACACCGCTTGTGACGTGCCCCCATTCTGATTTCTCCCCATTTATGCAAACTCTCTGCTACCTATTCGTCAACCATGCCTCAACCCGGGAAAAAAATTCTCCTCCTATTCCTTGTGCCTTAAGTTTCCTCAATAGCCTCTGATGTGGAACTCTATCGAAAGCCTTACTGAAGTCCATATACACAATATCATATTCAATACCATGATCTACCTTCTCAAATACCTTAGTGAAGAATGTCAGTAAATTCGTAAGACAGGAACACCCCTTTGTAAAACCGTGCTGGCATTCATTAATCAAGTTATGGCTTTCGAGATGGCTACGAATTGCTTCGGCAATTACTGATTCCATAAATTTTTCCCACTATGGAGGTAAGGCTTATTGGTCTATAGATCGAAGCTAAGGACCTGTCACCTGCCTTGTAAATAGGTATTACATTTGCCATTTTCCACTTCTCAGGCACTATGCTAGTTTGTAGTGATATATTGAAAAGATTAGCCAAAGGCATGCTAAGTTCCTCTTTACATTTCTTTAACACCCTTGCAAACGGTTCATCAGGGCCTGGGGATTTGTTAGCTTTTAATTTCTCTATTTGTCTGAGGATCATGTCACTAGTTACCGCAATCGTGCATAGTTTATTATCGTCCAGTTCAACATAATCTATTAATTCTGGAATTTCCATAGTATCTTCCTGAGTAAAAACTGAGAGTAAGTAAGAATTGAAAATTTCACATATTTTCTTATCACTGTCAGTGATCTGACCTGAGCTACTCTCAAGTGGGCCTATCTTGTCCCTAATCTTACTTCTGAAGACCTCACTCAAGGTGAAAGATCTAGGGTTAAGCACAAGGCCAAGCATGTTGCTAGAGGCACACGTCAACCGAATAGTCTCTGCAGTCAATGCCAGTTCGGAAAATCCAAGAGTAGCCTTCAGAAATCTGAACAAAGATTCACGTCAGGCCCATCATGTAGCAACAGCGTGGAACCTACACCTAATAAAGCATATTAAAAACTGGAGACAGTGCAGAGGTATAAGACAAGGTTAGTTCCAGTGTTTAGGGAAGTCAGCTGTGAGGAGAAGCTCAAGGAACTGAACCTGACGACATTAGAGGACAGAAGAAGAAAAGGAGACATGAAAAACGCTGCCTAAACACATAGGGACATCAGGAAGTATTTCTTCAGCATCAGGGTGGTCAGAATGTGGAATAACCTAGACGAAGAAGCGGTAAAAGCAAGTTCCTTACTTAAGTGGGTATGACAGGGCCCGTGAGGCAAACAGTGACTGAAATTTGCAAACGGGAAGTTAAGAGGCAGGGCCAGGAGCTGCGACTCGACCCCTAACAACCACATACAGGTAGGTACATATAGGTACGCTCGCACTAACACACACACAGTGAAGAGGCGGGGACAGGAGCTGTGAACCGACCCTTGCAACCACAACTAGGTGAGTACACCTACCGCAATTAGGTGAGTGTACACACAAAAACACACACCAAAATTAGGTGAGTACACACACACACACACCATAACTGAGTACACACGCACACACACACACGCGCACACACACACACACACACACACACACACACACACACACACACACACACACACACACACACACACACACACAAAGACAGGATGTTCCAGAGATTGGACACAGTAACAAGGGGACACAGTTGGAAGCTGAAGACACAGATGAATCATAGGGATGTTAGGAAGTATTTCTTCAGCCACAGAGTAGTCAGTAAGTGGAATAGTTTGGGAAGCGATGTAGTGGAGGCAGGATCCATACATAGCTTTAAGCAGAGGTATGATAAAGCTCACGGCTCAGGGAGAGTGACCTAGTAGCGATCAGTGAAGAGGCGGGGCCAGGAACTCGGACTCGACCCCCGCAACCTCAACTAGGTGAGTACAACTAGGTGAGTACACACACACACACACACACACCGTGTACACCTTGTACGTCAGGCCGACACTGGAGTACGCAGCACCAGTTCGGAACCCACACCTTGTCAATCACATCAAGAAGATTGTCCTACGAAGAAAGATTGAGGGAGATCGGTCTGACGACACTAGAAGAGAGGAGGGCCAGGGAAGACACGATTACGACATACAAAATACTGTGAGGAATAGATAAAGTGGACAGAGAGAGGACGTTCCAGAGATGGGACACAGAAACAAGGGGTCACAATTGGAAGCTGAAGACTCAGATGAGTCAAAGGGATGTTAGGAAGTATTTCTTCAGTCACAGAGTTGTCAGGAAATGGAATAGTCTGGCTAGTGATGTAGTGGAGGCTGGAACAATATATAGTTTTAAGACAAGGTATGATAAAGCTCATGGAACAGGGAGAGAGAGGACCCAGTAGCGGTCAGTGAAGAGGCGGGGCTAGTAGCTGAGTCTCGACCCCTGTAACCACAAATAGGTGAATACAAATTGGTGAGTACACCAACCACAATTAGTTGAGCACACACAAACACACCACAAATAGGTGAGCTCACACACAAAGATTAAGGAAGAGCAAAGCAGACCGCAGACGGAGTACAATCTAGGGGGTCAGAGACTACAAACCTCACTCAAGAAAAAGGATCTTGGGGTGAGTATAACACCGGGCACATCTCCTCAGGCGCACATCAACCAAATAACTGCTGCAGCGTACGAGCGCCTAACAAACCCAAGAGTAGCATTCCGACATCTTAATAAGGAATCGTTCAGGATCCTGTACATCTTGTACGTTAGGTCTATGTTGGAGTATGCAGCACCAGTTTGGAACCCACATCTTGAAAGACACTTGTGCAACATCTGGTTATCTTTATTGTAGACGTTTCGCCATCCAGTGGCTTTATCAATGCAGATTCTTGGAGATAATTAGAAAACAGAAGAACTATATACAAAAGATGAGGTAATCAGTCCCTCAGCCTTGGTGGTGGTGTTTAGATATCCAGTATAATTAGTCTTACAAGACTGACTTTGAAAGAAAAAACTAACCTTTATAACCCAAGAATTAAAACTTATGAAGAAATACCGCATATGTGAGAGAAAGTAAACAGGAGGTTTATGGAGATATTCATACCCAAAAACAAGAAAAATATCTGAGAGTAGCGGGGATAAGTAGGATACAACAGCTGGACCCAGAAACCAACCACACAGAAAAGAGGTAAACATAGGAACTATTCAAAGGACTTAACACAAAACAATGGGTCCTTAAAGATAGGAGTTTAATTTTGTGACGACCCACAGCAAGGATCTTCAGTATATCATTAGAGATGGAGCAGCTACCAGAAATTTATGAATGTCAAATACTGCCTCGATATTCAAGGAGTTAATGTAGACATTATTTGCACACCAGAGTCACTGATTCATATAATATAAAAAGTTCTGGAGAAGAATGTAAGGAGGAAATTTGTAGAGCACCTTGACATGGAAGTGTTTGACAGAGTTACGGAGATAAAGCAAGAATGGATAGTGTTTGGTGGATTGCATCTTCATGGATCGCAAAAAAAAAAAAAAAATTAATCCCCATACTGATTAAAGTGGTGGGCGGGCGTAAAAAGAGTAATGCTCTGGTGGATCCTAAAATGCATGTAACAGAAGTAATGGCGAGGGAGGAAGAGTAAAACTGGGGAATGTAATAAGTCAGGTATCGCAAGATTCGGCTCAAGGTGAGGTCTCTACTTTTCTAAATATATATATAATTAATCTATCCTACATGACCAAACTGTCTCTCTCTCTTTGTCAATTAAGAGAAAACCGATGAGAAGGATCAAAATATAGAAGGATGGGAAAAGACTTTAGGGAGACTTGGACAGGTAGAATAAGTTGTCAAACAAATAGTTTCTAGATTCGAATCCATACAAGGTAATAAAGTTGGGAGAGGACAAAGGAAGTCTAAAGACGAAGTATACTCTGAAAGTTGAGGAATTGCACAAATATATGAGCGAAAATGACGTGGGAGTCAGCATCATGCCCAGCATATCAACAGGATTGCGCATAAGCCTAGTGACATCGAGACCTTATGCGAAACCAGCAAATCTCGGAACAGCGCCCAGAAACAGAAGCAAGAATCCTTTACGACATTACCCATTGCAAATGTAAGGAGTACTGGAGCACGTAACTTCAACATGGAAACCCTTCCAGATAATAAATGTGAAAAAGATAGAGAGGTCTAATGGTTAGCCACAAAACTAATTCCAGAGCTGAGAAGAGTGCATTATAAGGAGAGGCGGATGGAAATGAAACTGACGACCGCTAAGCAGAGCAGGAAAAGGGAAGATATGAATATAACATAATATGCAAGGAACAATAGAGAAGGAAAACAACAGAACTGTCCGAGAAAGACCAGTCAAAAGACAGGGACGACAGAGAAGCTTTAATAACAGATGAGTTATAAATACTTTATTAAGTATTTATTTTCAGGGTAACAAAAATGAGGAATGAGTTAGAAGATAATGAAGTAGGAATAAAGTGGATTTCAAGTTTATATTTGCCATCAGTTTTGGAAAGCAGCTCCAGAACATCTATGCTCCTGTTATTTTTTTACAGACAGATTCCATTAATCATCAGGGGTTATGTTTGTACCTATCAACTTCTCGTTCTCCTATAGTCAACAACAGGCATAAGGAGTCAACGTTCCTTGTTTGTAAGATCACTGCTCCCATGGTCTTCACGATCTTCCTTTGCACAGAAATATTACTCATGTAGCACTTATTTCTTTCTCGTCGCCTCTATGTCCCCTTAATCATCTTATGCGAACTCAGGTAACATCCCTTAATTTATCACGCTGTATGTTCATCCAATATTTTACTTTTCCCCCTAATTCCTTCGGGAGTTCCAAATAATTCTAGTTGGCTCTTTTCCTTTACATACTCGACCTGAAGACTCAAGTGTCTGAAATGAACATGTGCTCTCTATCTTGAATGCTCTGTCACATTCGCATCCAATGGCACTAAATTCTTAGAGTTTAGTACATGGCTTTTTACCCAAATAGAATAAGCCAAGGTCATTTAGCAAATCTGGCCAGTATTTTCATGTAAGAATTTATGCCTTATATATATATATATATATATATTATATATATATATATATATATATATATATATATATATATATATATATATATATATATATATATATATATATATATATATATAACGTACGTTCTCACATCAGGGAAAATCACGCCCAGTTCCACAAGGCCCTGGTATTTGAGAATTGTTCGTCCAATGGACAGAGTAATGTGCACATTGTCCTGTTCTCACGGGGCTGGGCATGGTGACGCAGGATCGAATCCTGGCTAGCCGCAGTTCTGCTGATTCGTGAGCGCGTCACATTAGCATCTGTCCAACCCATTTCTAAAGCTATCTAAAGTTAGTCTAACTGACAATGACATTGTCTGACCTGTAATTCCTGATGATTGACTGCTCTATGGCAGGTTGGCAAGATAGACGAGCTTTCACTTTCACTGTGGGTTAAGGAATCAATTCACCAGTACAGAACAATAATGGCTCACGAAATCGTAATGACACGATTGCAAACAAACCATACCACGCGCGGGGATAGAACCCGCGATCAGAGATTCATAAAATTCCAGACCGACGTGCTAGCCACTGGCGCAGTGGCTAGCACGTCGGCCTGGAGTTTTATAAATTTCTGATGGCGAATTCTATCCCCGCGCGTGGTATGGTTTGTTTAGAGAACAACAGTCTATGCTAATCTACTCCTAAAATAGGTTATTGGTGTTATTTCGTTGACTGGCTTTAAAAATTGGTTAGTCAAATATCTAACAAGGAAGTGAGGAATTTGAAGAGGACTTGTGTAATGTTCGTATGTAATATTTAAAACATCTTTATTACTTTAAAAAATTCCATCTTATGGATGGATTTTGTGTTTTCTTGGAAATATAAAACATACCAGTAAGATACGAAATATTCATTGACTATGTCATGTTACCACTTGAAACATGCAGTTTGATAATTCTGTACAATACCCATACGGCGCCCCTCCCCACCACACACACAGACATGAACCTAATGGTAAATTTTAACACTGTGTATAAATCCTGTTGTGCTTGATGTAAAATGAGAGGGAAACACAGCTTTAATTCCCACTGTGTGACTATCATACAGTATAAAGTAGGAGAACGTTGCAGATGTATCTAATTTTGCTAACTAAAACAAGAACTAATATACACATTTACACACACACACACACACACACACACACACACACACACACACACACACAGCATTCCGATACCTTAGTAAGGAATCATTCAAGACACTGTACACCGTGTATGTCAGGCCCATACTGGAGTATGCAGCACCTGTTTGGAACCCGCACTTGATAAAGCACGTCAAGAAACTAGAGAAAGTACAAAGGTTTGCGACAAGGTTAGTTCCAGAGCTAAGGGGAATGTCCTATGAAGAAAGATTAAGGGAAATCGGCCTGACCACACTGGAGGACAGGAGGGTCAGGGGAGACATGATAACGACATATAAAATACTGCGTGGAATAGACAAGGTGGACAAAGACAGGATGTTCCAGGGAGGGGACACAGAAACAAGAGGCCACAATTGGAAGTTGAAGACACAAATGAGTCAGTGAGATAGTAGGAAGTATTTCTTCAGTCATAGAGTTGTAAGGCAGTGGAATAGCCTAGAAAATGACGTAGTGGAGGCAGGAACCATACACAGTTTTAAGACGAGGTTTGATAAAGCTCATGGAGCGGGGAGAGAGAGGGCCTAGTAGCAACCGGTGAAGAGGCGGGGCCAGGAGCTAGGACTCGACCCCTGCAACCACAAATAGGTGAGTACAAATAGGTGAGTACACACACACACACACACACCTGAAGCCAGAGCAACGCACATGTTCAGCCACTTGTCAGTGCATATGCTGAACAGTGTGAGTTTACATTAATATTTAAGGGATGAAGATATTTTTAATATTACACAAGAACATTACGTAAGTCCTATTTAAATAGGAAAGTCACTCTTCGTTAAACTTACGTAAAAACACGAATTTTTATTGTTTTCTTTTATTAGCCATATGTTATTTAGAATTCTGTGCAGTAATGTAAGAAAAATGATTTGATTTTGACATTTAAAAAATCAGTTTGATTAAATGAGAAAAAAATTACAAACTGGCATAACCAAGGGGGGAAAGTTTGAAGCCGAGCAGAAAAGGCATTCTCAAGTAACTGATTTGATTCCAGCGATTGTATTTTTTAACAGTTTTAGTAAAATCACAAATTAGCATTATTATTAATATTATAATCAAGGGGAAGCGCTAAACCCGGAGGATTATACAGCGCCTGGGGGGGGGGGGGATGTGGAAGGCATTCAGGCTTAATTCGGGGAACTGGAGCACAGATCCAATTCCCTAAATCAAGAGCCCCTCACCAACATCAAGGAACCTTCCTTGAGGGGCACAAATTAGCAACTCCTGGGACTAACTTAACGGGGCGTCATACTTCTTACAGAACGCAGCGTCATTCAAACAGATTAGAAGAATCATTTTTCAGTTATTGAATAAAGATATATAAGTAAACATCTCCACTTATCCAATAAAACTGACAAATTGGGACTTAAGTCACCAAATAGCAGCATGAACTTTGCACTCAGTGGTGATATCACAACAGTGGTGATAATTTCAAGCCACTCGGATGAATCATTCTCCAGTTATAGCACAAATTCCAACGATTCCAAGTTTTTTTTTTTATTATTTTTACTATTTTAGTACATCAATAATTTGTGTGGATGCAAGCCAGAATTAGTGGTTACCATGGTTACCATTATATATTGCATCCGAGCAAAGGATTCAAACTGAAATTGATTTAACGTGGTTTTAAGGTAATTAAAATTTTACATGTAAAATTGTCGAGTCTGCAGCTACACATTTGTATTTCATTCTCTGCCATTGTCGAATTAGGAGACAGCTTTCTTTAACCTTTGAAACTGCGACCACTGAGGATTTTGGAAGTTACTGGAGTCATTCCAGGATGCTGAGAGTGGGTCCTACAACTTTAGTCACAGGGCACCTGAAAATGTCAATTGTTCTAGGAATATGGTCCTTGTTGCCGCACCCAGGCATCAAAAATCTTGCATACGCCTGGATGAGGCATTTCCAGCTATGATTGAAATAAAATCGAAAAGTTCTAATAATAATAATAAGGCAAAAAAAGAAAAAAAAATTCAGGTAACATTTTAAGGTACCCAGTCGGGGATAACAAATAATAATAATAATTTGCACAGTGCATGACCTAAGCTTTCCAACTGGATTGTTCAGAAAACAAGACACAGTTAGCTAGTTGTAAGCAGCTAAAATCTTTGAAGAATTGTTGATACGTGACACCAACTTATGAAAATTAATATACTTACAGTTATTGGGCTCAAATTTGTAAAAAGGGAAGGTGCTGTTTCTTGCATGGATCCAATCCAACATACCCTAACCTGCAAGAGTGAGGACCATAAGAATTTACAAATAACAACTGTTCAAGTGGTCACGTACATTTAATCGTGTAATACACATGCAGCAGTACTGCCTAACTATATACATATATATGGTGACTGATCAGATTACTTTCCCTCTCCTACCATATATGAAGAGAGAGACACATATGCACAGGTTCACTAAATTAATTTGCAAACGTTTTACCTTGAAGGACTTCCTCGTCTCAGCTGGCCGGTATTACCCTCCCACCTCAATCTGTTAGTAACTGAATATAACAGCAGTGAGGATAGTTAATGTTTTACTTGATCAACCACAAATGTATGCAAAAAATAATTACAATGATCAGAGTTATGCTTGTTCAAGTGCAAATTTTGCGAATTTATGGTACATAAAAACGCATCGACTATTAAAATCCCCAAAAAGAAAATACTTTCATCATTCAACACTTTCACCTCACACCTCACTCACACATAATCACTGTTTTTTCAGAAGTGCTCAGAATACAACAGTTTAGAAGCATACACATATAAAGACACACAACATATCCCTTCAAACTGCCAATATCCCAATATATATATATATATATATATATATATATATATATATATATATATATATATATCTATATATATATATATATATATATATATATATATATATATATATATAATGTCGTGCCGAATAGGCAGAACTTGCCATCTTGGCTTAAATAGCAACGCTCATCTTGCCATATAGGACAAGTGAAAATTTGTGTATGCAATAATTTCGCCAAAATCATTCTGAACCTAACGAAAAAAATATATTCGATTGTGTTTGTTTAGTATTAAATTATTGTAAACAAATCTAAAATATATTTAGTTGGGTTAGGCTAAAATAAATTGTTCTTGTTATAATAAGGTTAGGTAAGTTTTCTATGTTCCTTTTGGCGCAAAATTATAAATTTTTACATCAACATTAATGAAAAAAAATATATCTTTAAACGTATAAGAGAAAATTTTAGAAAGGACTTAATTTTAAATGAGTTCTTGTTAATTGACCAGTTTTACATATTCGGCACGACAATATATATATATATATATATATATATATATATATATATATATATATATATATATATGTATATATATATGTATATTATATATGGACTCCAAGGTATTGTCCAGTGTGGGTACATTGGTAAAGCACTGCGTACCTTGTTCCAAGGTTCGTAGGTTCGAGTCTCCTTCAGCCAGAGATCAGTGCTTGTGTATATTTCGCCTGCTCTTGCGAATTCCTTGCATATATATATATATATATATATATATATATATATATATATATATATATATATATATATATATTTTCAACAAGTCGGCCGTCTCCCACCGAGGCAGGGTGACCCAAAAAAGAAAGAAAATCCTCAAAAAGAAAATACTTTCATCATCATTCAACACTTTCACCTCACTCACACATAATCACTGTTTTTGCAGAGGTGCTCAGAACACAACAGTTTAGAAGCATATACGTATATAAAGATACACAACATATCCCTCCACACTGCCAATATCCCAAACCCCTCCTTTAAAGTGCAGGCATTGTACTTCCCATTTCCAGGACTCAAGTTCGACTATATGAAAATAACCGGTTTCCCTGAATCCCTTCACTAAATATTACCCTGCTCACACTCCAACAGCTCGTCAGGTCCCAAGTACCATTCGTCTCCATTCACTCCCATCTAACACGCTCACGCACGCTTGCTGGAAGTCCAAGCCCCTTGCCCACAAAACCTCCTTTACCTCCTCTCTCCAACCCTTTCGAGGACGACCCCTACCCCGCCTTCCTTCCCCTATAGATTTATATGCATTCCATGTCATTCTACTTTGATCCAATCTCTCTAAATGACCAAACCACCTCAACAACCCCTCTTCTGCCCTCTGACTAATACTTTTATTAACTCCACACCTTTTCCTAATTTCCACACTCCGAATTTTCTGCATAATATTTACACCACACATTGCCCTTAAACAGGACATCTCCACTGCCTCCAACCGTCTCCTCGCTGCTGCATTTACCACCCAAGCTTCACACCCATATAAGTGAGTTGGTACTACTATACTTTCATACATTCCCTTCTTTGCCTCAATGGATAACGTTTTTTGACTCCACATATACCTCAACACACCACTCACCTTTTTTCCCTCATCAATTCTATGATTAACCTCATCCTTCATAAATCCATCCGCCGACACGTCAACTCCCAAGTATCTGAAAACATTCACTTCTTCCATACTCCTCCTCCCCAATTTGATATCCAATTTTTCTTTATCTAAATCATTTGATACCCTCATCACCTTACTCTTTTCTATGTTCACTTTCAACTTTCTACCTTTACACACATTCCCAAACTCATCCACTAACCTTTGCAATTTTTCTTTAGAATCTCCCATAAGCACAGTATCACCAGCAAAAAGTAACTGTGTCAATTCCCATTTTGAATTTGATTCCCCAAAATTTAATCCCACCCCTCTCCCGAACACCCTAACATTTACTTCCTTTACAACCCCATCTATAAATATATTAAACAACCATGGTGACATTACACACCCTAACCTGAGCCTCACTATCCTCATAAAAACTCTTAACAGCATTTAATAACTTACCACCTATTCCATATACTTGCAACATCTGCCACATTGCTCCTCTATCCACTCAATCATATGCCTTTTCTAAATCCATAAATGCAATAAAAACTTCCCTACCTTTATCTAAATATTGTTCACATATATGCTTCAATGTAAACACTTGATCTACACATCCCCTACCCACTCTGAAGCCTCCTTGCTCATCCGCAATCCAACATTCTGTCTTACCTCTAATTCTTTCGCAGAACTTGCGATCTTGGCTTAAATAGCAACGCTCATCTTGCCATATAGGACAAGTGAAAATTTGTGTATGCAACAGTTTCGCCAAAATCATTCTGAACCTTACGAAAAAATATATTTGATTGTGTTTGTTTAGTACTAAATTATCGTAAACGTATTTAAAATATATTTAGTTGGGTTAGGCTAAAATAAATTGCTTTTGTTATAATGAGGTTAGGTAAGTTTTCTAAGATTCTTTTGGTGCAAAATTAAAAATTTTTACATGAACATTAATGAAAAAATATATCTTTAAACGTATAAGAGAAAATTTCAGAAAGAACTTAATTTTAAACGAGTTCTTGCTAATTGACCAGTTTTACATATTCGGCACGACATATATATATATACATTATAAATATTTATATATATATATATATATATATATATATATATATATATATATATATATATATATATATGTCGTGCCGAAAGGCAGAACTTGTGATCTTGGCTTAAATAGCAACGCTCATCTTGCCATATAGGACAAGCGAAAATTTGTGTATGTAATAATTTCGCCAAAATCATTCTGAACCTTGTATTTCACTGTGTTTGTTTAGTATTAAATTATTGTAAACAAATCTAAAATATATATAGTTTTAGGCTAAAATAAATTGTTCTTGTTATAATAAGGTTAGGTAAGTTTTCTAAGATTCTTTTGGTACAAAATTAAAAATTTTTACATTAACATTAATGAAAACAATATATCTTTAAACGTATAAGAGAAAATTTAAAAAAAGACTTAATTTTAAATGAGTTCTTGCTAATTGACCAGTTTTACATATTCGGCACGACATATATATATATATATATATATATATATATATATATATATATATATATATATGCAATAAGATCACAGTAAACAGGTGATTTCAAAATATGCAAAACAACCACTCTGAAAGAATAGAGAAATTCCAAGCGCTTTCGTGACTACTCACATTATCAAGGAACTATATAGTTCCTTGATAATGTGAGTAGTCACGAAAGCGCTTGGAATTTCTCTATTCTTTCAGAGTGGTTGTTTTGCACACACACACACACACACATTTTTGCTAGAATGAGGGAAAAGGGCAGCAGAAAATAAGAGCCCTAGAGTGCCATTTATGCCAGTGCTTAGTGCCTGGAAGATTGACTGTTTTTTTAAGACATTATAAGACACCAATCCCACAAGCACTGACATTATCGTGGCAGCAAGACGAACATAACAATTAATGGCATGACCATTATCAAGAATTTCATCAACTTTGATATGATGTAAAATGCTTAATATTCTAAATATTGATATCTGGCAACTGTCTGGGTATTTTCCATACGTTGGAAAACGGTTCATGGCGACTCATTTAAAGGGAAACTCATTTAAAGGGGATCTCACTTAAAGGGAAGACACATGTAGCTTACCCACAGATACAATGGCCATAGTTAGGTCTTTTTATCCCATAAGTTTCTTAGGCAGACGTTGGTTTAACCATCAGAAGCAACCCTGTCTCTGTGTGTGCTACATTTTAAACAATTCAATGAATTTGAATAGGAGTCCTTTTTAGGCTATGAACGATAACCTCCGCTATAAAAGAATCTAATTTGAATAAACTGCCAGTATTATTATTTAATGAAAGTTTATGATGTTTTATGATGGCTGATTCTACATCGTTTCGTCCAAGCCAAGTGGAACAAGGGACAATGACTTTAGCTTCCGATCAATTTGTCATGTTAGTATAGACTCTAATGTGGCTAAAAATGGCATTGTAATCTTGGGTAGTCCGTATCGAATATTTGTGTTGTGATATCCTAATATCTAAGGATTTGCCAGTTTGTCCCACTTAAGATAAGCTGCACCCATTACAACCAATTCTACACACACCTCCGATTCAAAGTTTTAACATACAAGTAGCTTTTAAGAATGCCAGCAATGCTGATTCCACAATATATATCTAGGGTACCGCAGTTTTGTGGCAATATCAAATATTTTCCTAATTTCTTCATCTAGAAATTCTGGTCTACATACTCGGTAAGCTCTCAGAAACATGGTGAGAAAGACACTCCTTTTTACTCTGGAATAATGGTGGATATATGAGCACACATTAGTGACCTTCCTGTATACTGTCAACTTGAACTTTCTATCCGAGTGTATCACCACATCTAGGAAAGGGAGTTTAGATTCCACGTGGCACTGTAAGGTATAAGGGAGACACGTGGCACTGTAAGGTATAAGGCTGAGGAGAGGTGGCACTGTAAGGTATAAGATGAAGAAGAGACACATGGCATTGTAAAGTATAAGGTGGAGGAGAAATACATGGCACTGTAAGGTATAAGGGAGACACGTGGCACTGTAAGGTATAAGGCTGAGGAGAGGTGGCACTGTAAGGTATAAGATGAAGGAGAGACACATGGCATTGTAAAGTATAAGGTGGAGGAGAAATACATGGCACTGTAAGGTATAAGGTGGAGGACAGACACGTGGCACTGGTGGAAGATATAAAGAGGTAGAGGCAGCGCGAGAGGGCCAATCTTAGTGCCGACAAGTGTTGAGTCACTAATCAATATAGAGTGCCAGGAGCCTTTTGACGAGACGGGGGAAGGGAGCGGGCGGGGGTGATCCACAGCAGTTCCCAGGTGGGGAGAGAGAGAGAGAGGAGGTGGGGGACCCACTGCCGTGCCCGAGGGGATAGAGGGGGTAGGGGTGATCCACAGCAAAGCCCATGGGGAAGAGAGGAGGTGACTCCCCCTTACACGTCCCCTTTGACACACACACTCTTTAATTACCAGTCTTTTAAAACCCCGTCACCTCTGTGCCCTCTGCTGGGTGTATTGGTGGTGGTGGGATGATGATTATTATTATAATCATGGGGGAACTCTAAGCTCGTAGGATTATACAGTGTCTGTGGGGGGGATGGAACTGGAGCACAGATCCAATTCCCTAGATCAAGAGCCCCTCACCAACGCTAAGGAACCTCCCTTGTGGGGGAGGTGGTGGTAGCGATAGTGGTGGTGATGGAAGTGGTGGTAGTGATAGTGGGGTTGGTGGTAATGGTGGTGGTAGTGGAGATATTAGTTGTTGCTACAAAATGCGACATCTACTAAGTGAAGATATCTCCAGAGAATACTGGGTCAACTTATTGATCTCCATTTATCATCTAGCTTGTTTCTGGTTACGCAACAGTTTGTCAGTGAGTATTCTAGTCCAGTTATCTCGTAAAATTAGACGAATTTTCAGTAGCGCTTTGGGTTTACAACTGAATGAATGCAAACCAACTAAATAAAAGTTGAGATCATTAATAACAAAGGCGTCTAGGTGGTAATAATCACAATTAATGTAATTAGAATAATGAAGGAGATAAACTCCTACACAACTCTTGGAACATAACTTGTCATTCTGTACATATAATCGCATAAGTACCGTCTGGTACATTTATGATTAGATGTACTCTTATGTACAAGAGTAATACTGTGTGTGTTTGTGCATGTGGTCAGATTGACTTAGACTTAAAATGTGATTGAAAACAAGAAGTCTCTAAATAATCTAACTTCTGGACCATCGAGGCAAACAGACAGCTTGCTTGAGCAATATCACGACTCATTCGCCAAGCAGCAATAATGCTCAAAGCAGAAGTGAACAACACAGTGTCAGGCAAGGAATCAAGGAGACCAAAAACGACTAACAGTGGACCTTCAACAGATCCTGCATAATAGGTATAAAACTCCTTTATTACTAAAGCTGAGTTCAGCAGTTCCAGTTTCCCGACTACGACAGTGCGTAGACGCCAGAACAAATGGCTGTCGAGAGTTGAACTTGGAACCAGAGATACAGAGAATGTCTCAGTGACACACAACCTCGGGAAACGTCAAATATCACAGTCTAAATAATGCTCTGTGAACAGAGTTACATAAAGTTACGAGATGTATGTCCCAGCTCACCAAAGCAGGCATACTCTATCAAAACAAAGTTTAAATGACACGAGATGACAGAGCAGGGAGACGAGATGTTTCCTCCACTAACAGCAGCCAGAGAGGAGGAGGAGGAGAAGGAAGCCTGCAGCTCCGACGTCAGGTTACTGGAACCAGGTAGCGCCTGCCGGCTCGAACTACCTAACGAGAAGGAAGGTAGTGTGCAAGTGCTGGCAGCTCATCGAAACTCTCCAACAGCAAGCACAAAGAGAGATATTGTTACATCCAACTTACAAAAATAAACATGTAATAAGTCAAATAATATAAAGCAAGATATTTTAATTTTAGATATTAATGAAAAATCTTCAACATAAAATTATATGAAAAGATAATACATACAAAATTATTACTACGTTCTTTTTCTGAGGTTGCAGTAGTGATGGTGGTGGTGGTGGTGGTGGTAGTGGTGGTGGTAGTGGGGTTGGTCATGGTGGTGGTGGTGGTGATGATGGTGGTGGTGTTGATGGTGGTGGTGTTGATGGTGGTGGTGTTGTTGGTGTTGGTGGTGATGGTGATTTTTATGGTGGTGGTGGTGATAATGACAGAGGTTGTGCTGCCACCACAACCATTAAAAAGGAATATTGTTTTAAGTTCACTCTCGACATTGTTAAAAAATAGCTATTAATGTCACTCACAAGTTAACACTCATTTTTATACAATTATCTAAGCCTAAGGTTTAAGTTCAGAGGCCTGAGTAAGTTGTTAGTTCACAGGCCTATGTAACTTCTAAGTTCACAGGCCTGTGTAACTTCTAAGTCCACAGGCCTGTGTAAGTTCTAAGATCACAGGCCTGTGTAACTTCTAAGTTCACAGGCCTGTGTAAGTTCTAAGATCACAGGCCTGTGTAAGTTCTAAGATCACAGGCCTGTGTAAGTTCTAAGATCTAAGATCACAGGCCTGTGTAAGTTCTAAGATCACAGGCCTGTGTAAGTTCTAAGATCACAGGCCTGTGTAAGTTCTAAGATCACAGGCCTGTGTAAGTTCTAAGATCACAGGCCTGTGTAAGTTCTAAGATCACAGGCCTGTGTAAGTTCTAAATTCACAGGCCTGTGTAAGTTCTAAGATCACAGGCCTGTGTAAGTTCTAAGATCACAGGCCTGTGTAAGTTCTAAGATCACAGGCCTGTGTAAGTTCTGAATTCACAGGCCTATGTAAGTTCTAAGTTCAAAGGCCTGTGTAAGTTCTAAATTCAGAGGCCTGTGTAAGTTCTAAGTTCACAGGCCTGTGTAAGTTCTGTCGCTCCAAGTCTTGACTTTCAAAGTAACTTAGTGATTCTTCATGTGCCCTGGAGAATGTTTTTTGCTTAAGAACGATTTCTTAGAAACCGGAATATAATGTATTCTCAGTCGGGTGTACTCTGCACGTAGTGTATTCCCAGTCTGGTGTACTCTGTACGTAGTACTTTCCCAATCTGGTGCACTCTACATGCAGTGTAACCTCAGTCAGGTGTACTCTGCACGTAGTGTATTCTCAGTCTGGGGTACTCTACACGCAGTGTGTTCTCAATCTGATGTACTCTGCACGCAGTGTATTCTCAATCTGATGTACTCTGCACGCAGTGTATTCTCAGTCTGTTGTACTCTACACGCAGTGTATTCCCAGTCTGGTGTACTCTACACGCAGTGTATTCTCAAGCTGATGTACTCTGCACACAGTGTATTCTCAATCTGTTGTACTCTACACGTAATGTATTCTCAGTCTGGTGTACTCTACACGCTCTAGATGCTTCTGGTTACTTTCTTGGTTACTCCCTGCATGTACACTTCCTGCGGGTTCAGTTCTTGTGTGTTCACTTCCTGCATGTTCATTTCATGTGTGTTACCTTCTTGCGTGTTCACTTCCTGTGTGTTCACTTCCTATGTGTTTGTTTCCTGTATTTTATTTCCTGCGTGTTCACTTCCTGCGAACAGCCGCACTTTGCTAATAGCTTAAAAACCACTAGTTTTTGGTTGCATTACTATATAGACTACAAACGGGAGTAGAATGAAATTAGTTCTGAGCTTACGACGTATGTCCTCACATCATCAAACATGCCTAGTGCTACGGGATCGATCCCCGGCCAGCCACAGTTTATATATATATATATATATATATATATATATATATATATATATATATATATATATATATATATATATATATATATATATATATATATATCGTGCCAAATAGGTAAAACTTGCGATTTTGGCTTAAATAACAATGCTCTTCTTGCCAAATAAGGCCAGCGAATATCTGTGAATAAAATAATTCGCAAAAATCATTCTGAATCTAACGAAAAAAAAATATTTCATTGTGTTTGTGCATTATTAAGTATATGTAAACTTATATAAAATATATTTAGTTGAATTAGGCTAAATTAAACTGCCTTGTTATAATAAGGTTAGGTAAGTTTCCTAAGGTTCTTTCGGTGTAAAATCACTAAATTTATATTAACATTAATGAAAAAATATATATCTTTAAATGAATAAAAGAAAATTTTAGAAAGGACTTAATTTTAAATGAGTTGTTGCTAACTGACCAGTTTTACCTATTCGGCACGACATATGTGTGTATATATATATATATATATATATATATATATATATATATATATATATATATATATATATATATATATATATATATATTACAAAAAAACGCGATATCTAATAATGATAGAGATCTCCAGTGAATACTAGAAAGGACTGCCCCTATAGCATCCAGCCTGTTATTGAGTTTTTGTAACAAGTAGTCAGTATCCTGGTCCAATTACCCATTAGAATTTTATATTAAGATTCAGTAGTGCTTCTGGACTACAAATGGAAGGCTACTAACCAAAAAAATTAAAATTTAAGAAGTTTATTAATAAAGAAAGTTGTCTAGATGGACAATATCTAAGTAAATCAAAGAAATTCATTTAATATAATGTAGGATACAGGTTCCTACACTTCTCTTGTGTACAGTAGTATTGTGCTGAAGGCACATATATCTTTATGGCTTTTAAGTACCGTCTGGTGCATTGCCAGCATTTAAGAACATAATACTAATACATACAAGTATGTGTGTAAGTGTGTAAGTGCTCTAAGTAGTTCGCTATGTCTCAAGACTCGACTCGACTTAACCAGTGACTGACTAAAAGTCCTCATATAAACTAACTTCTTGACCAACCTGGCAATCAGAACAGCTTACTTGAACAGTAAAACGACCGATTTGCCGAACAGCAATATAACAAGCAGCAGCAACACAGAACAAGGAGATAACATAACGACTCTAAGTAGGGACCATCTGTAGATCCTCCACAAAAGTCACAAAACTCACATACTACTGAATCTGAGTTCAGCATTAGAAAATCCCCGAGTGTGACCGTTCACAGATACCAATACAAATTAGGTCAGAAGCTATAGCTCAGGACCTGAGTTTCTCAGTGTCAGTGTGACACACAACCTCAGTAAAACGTCGAAAATCACTAAGTCTAGGCTTTGCTCTGTGAACAATTACACAGAACTAACAACAAGAGAGAGCGACAAAGATGATGTTCCAACAAGGGCCAGCAAGGGAGAGCTGGAGAAGGAATCATCGTCAAACAGAGAAAGGTAGCTCGAGAGGCAAGGCAGTCCTCTCACCAAGGTGAGGTGTGATCACCCCACCCTGATCACGTGACTCCGTGGACTGCTGCTGCCCAGCAACTACAGAGAAGCCGGCAGCAAAACAAGTGGAACAGTAGTTACAGTAGTTAAACAATGCGGCAGCTACTTAACACTCGAGCAATGGGCACTGAATAATGTGTAAATGTTACATCCTACCTAATAATATAACTAAGTCAAATAGTAACATAAAGCAATATATTTACGATTTAGCTAATATCGCAAGTATCAGCAATATAAAATTATAAGAACAGGTAATATACATTATACACATTGTGACCCATTCAGGGGTCGCAATATATATATATATATATATATATATATATATATATATATATATATATATATATATATATATATATATATATATATATTCTAATGCGTGTCTTACAGCAGCACATTAGCGAAAATACATTTCCAATATACACTTGAAATTTTGTTTGTATTCATATACCTGGTCTAGATTTAGTTTTTGTCCATTAACTAAAATACTCTCAATAGATATTTATATATGCTTTAATGAGATTAATTTGCAATCAGTCTAAAACACATTATTCAAGGCAAAGTTTACTGAGGGGATCGTTCAGGCGTCAGAAAACGTGTGTTGACGCCAACATAAGCACTCTCAGAGATCAACGGCCCAGCAACGAAGTGCAAATAAGGGGCCATTTTGGTGTCAAGACGAGACCAGATACTACAAACCCTCAGTGCACTCAGCAATGGTAAAAAATACCACCTGGGGCACAGCCAATAAAAATTACTGCGTATTACGCAGCCAAGAAAAAAGGGCATCATTTAATGCCTTGCCAATAAAATTACAACCGAGCATCCAGCCAATGCAAATCATCTCCCAGCGCCTATCAGCCACAAAACACCACAGCAGGACATGCTTTCATTGGCACAGCGAAATGTGTTTTCTTTCCTTCAATGTTGTCGGCAGCAAGCCGCTGGGATCTACCTAGCGCCTAGCCAATAAAAAGAAAGGCAGCCAATTTTCACCATTGGAAATCGTGCGTCGCCCCAGCCAATGAAAAGCAAACAGCTAGCAGCGCCTGGCCAATAAAAATTCTGCAATAGGAAGAGTGGAGTGGAATGTCAGACGGAGGAGCTACGAGAGAAGATGGCTCCAAGCAAAACAACAGGTGGTAATGACTACCACCTGCCGTCCTTCTGTCCACCAGGTGGTAGTTCCCACCTGCCTTTATCCCACTTTGTCACCTCCGCCTCTCACGCCGCCACTGTCGCACTACCTTGTCACTTCTACATCAAGCTGTAACTTCAACATCAACCTGTAACTTCAACATCACCCTGTCACTTCCACATCATCCTATCACTCTCATAACACCCTGTCACTTCAGCATCACACTGTCACTTCCACATCACTTTTGTCACTTCGACATCACCTTGTCACTGCTTCACCACCCAATTACTGCCTCACCATCCTGTTACTTATACATCAACCTGTTACTGATTCACCACCCTCTCACTTCCAAACCCACCTGTCACTTCCATACCACCCTGTTAATTCAACGCCACCCTGTTACTGCTACACCCTGTCACTTCCACACTTCAACATCACCCTATCACTTCAACATCACCATGTAACTTCCACACCACTCTGTCACTTCCACGCCATTTTGTCACTCCCACACCACCCTGTTACTGCTACACCACCCTGTCACTTCCACATCACCCTGTCACTTCCACACCACCCTGTCACTTCCACACCACCCTGTCACTTCCACACCACCCTGTCACTCCCACACCACCCTGTCACTTCCACACCACCCTGTCACTTCCACACCACCCTGTCACTCCCACACCACCCTGTCACTTCCACACCACCCTGTCACTTCCACACCACCCTGTCACTTCCACACCACCCTGTCACTCCCACACCACCCTGTCACTTCCACACCACCCTGTTACTTCCACACCACCCTGTTACTTCCCACTACCCTATCACTCTCTCACCACCCTGTCACTCCCACTCCACCCTGTCACTTACACACGACCCTATCATTCCCACACCATATTGTCACTTCCACACGACCCTATCACTCCCAAACCACCCTGTCACTCCCACACCACCCTGTCACTTCCACACCACCCTGTCACTTCCACACCACCCTGTCACTTCCACACAACCCTGTCACTTCCACACCACCCTGTCACTCCCACACCACCCTGTCACTCCCACACCACCCTGTCGCTTTCACACCACCCTGTTACTGTTACACCATCCTGTCACTCTCACACCACCCTGTCACTTCCACACCACCCTGTCATTCCCACACCACCCTGTCACTTCCACACCACCCTGTCACTTCCATACCACCATGTCACTCCCACACCACCCTGTCACTTCCACACCACCCTGTCACTTCCACACCCCCCTGTCATTCCCACACTACCCTGTCACTTCTACACCACCTTATCACTTCCACACCACCCTGTCACTCCCACACCACCCTGTCGCTTCCACACCATCTTGTCACTTCCACACCACCCTTTCACTTCCAAACCACCCGGTTACTGCTACACCACCCTGTCACTTCCACACCACCCTGTCACTCCCACAACACCCTGTCACATCCACACCACCCTGTCACTCCCACACCACCCTGTCACTCCCACACCACCCTGTTACTTCCACACAACCCTGTTACTTCCCACTACCCTATCACTCTCTCACCACCCTGTCACTCCCACAACACCCTGTCACTTCCACACCACCCTGTCACTCCCACACCACCCTGTCACTTCCACACCACCCTGTCACTTCCATACCACCATGTCACTCCCACACCACCCTGTCACTTCCACACCACCCTGTCACTTCCATACCACCATGTCACTCCCACACCACCCTGTCACTTCCACACCCCCCTGTCATTCCCACACTACCCTGTCACTTCCACACCACCTTATCACTTCCACACCACCCTGTCACTCCCACACCACCCGGTTACTGCTACACCACCCTGTCACTTCCACACCACCCTGTAACTCCCACACCACCCTGTTACTGCTACACCACCCTGTCCCTTCCACACCACCCTGTCACTTCCACACCACCCTGTCACTCCCACAACACCCTGTCCCTTCCACACCACCCTGTCACTTCCACACCACCCTGTCACTCCCACAACACCCTGTCCCTTTCATACCACCCAGTCACTCCCACAACACCCTGTCCCTTCCACACCACCTTGTCATTTCCACACCACCCTGTCCCTTCCACACCACCCTGTCACTTCCACACCACCCTGTCACTCCCACACCACCCTGTCCCTTCCACACCACCCTGTCACTTCCACACCACCCTGTCACTCCCACACCACCCTGTCCCTTCCACACCACCCTGTCACTCCCACACCACCCTGTCCCTTCCACAGCACCCTGTCACTTCCACACCACCCTGTCACTCCCACAACACCCTGTCCCTTCCACACCACCCTGTCACTTTCACAACACCCTGTCCCCTCCACACCACCCTGTCACTTCCACACCACCCTGTCACTTCCACACCACCCTGTCACTCCCACAACACCCTGTCCCTTCCACACCACCCTGGTGTAGCAATGACCATCCATCCACAGTGGAGAAGAGAAAGAAGTGTCAAAATAAACGGAAGATGGACTAGGGAGGGTGAAGAAACTGGTGAAGATGGAAGAAAAAGCGTGAAGGAACTGGTGAAGAATGAGTGAGTGGAAAGGGATTGAGAACCTGGGAGGATCAGCGTAGCAGGAGTGGATAATGTGGAAAAACAAGGGAAGAGAAATCTGCCGTGAGAGAGAAATTTACATTAAACGAGATTGTGAAAGATGAGATAGAAGGGAAAGTATTAAGGAAAAAAAAGAGCCGATCCATGTGGGTTTAGCGTGTGTGTACTCGCCTATTTGTACTCATCAATTTGTGGCTGTAGGGATCGAGTCATAACTCCTGGCCCCGCCTCTTCACTGACTGCTACTTTTTTTTTTTTTATATTTTATTTAAAACCAATACAGTTTAACATAAAAATAAAGAAACAGTATAGAACCTAATCAAATTAACTGACAAACGGATTGTACTTACATGCTCGCAAGATATTACAACAAAAACTTATATCAAGAACATAACTAAAAACAAAATTACATGTCACAGGGTCATGAATTGACATATATACAAAACCTTGCATATATATAAATTGTACATATAAATAACATCTGACAAAGGTTCAATACACTTGAACATAAAATATACAAAGAAGTTATATCAGTTAAATCCCATCCTTCACATTAATCAAAAAACCAAAACCTAACATCATAATCTGACTAGATAATCTACATACTTATCCCTAACAATACAGCTGAACATATCCCAACATACAAATAAACAGAAAAGAATACAGCTTAGAACACAATAACAAGCTCTATACTGTTACAATACACCCATATAAAACTTTCAGACAAATGGACTACGTCACTAAACTGTCTAGATATGTCTGTATACCATACAGACTAAAACTTAACATCAAGAACTTGCATGAACACCAAACCGGTATCAGGGTACAGACCTTAATTATAAACTTTAAAAAGAATCAATCATGCGTATATAAAGTATTACATAACGTCTGACCCATGACAAAGGCTCAATACAATAGAAAGAGATATATATTTATATATATACACATACACACCCACACACCCACACCCACATCCACACACACACCCACACGTACACAAAAATTTTCACAAAATCACATTAATCATATGCACTGTATGCACAATGCAAAACAGGATACAAGTATCTCTCATCGTGCAAAAACCCAGCACGTAACATAAATACAAACTAAAACACACTGCATGTCGCAAATAACTTATTTCTCAAGAATCATGTTATACAAGACTGATACACATCATAATTATACATAAAAAATCTACTATATTATACCTACATTCTGAAAAGTGTTATATCTACCATAACGAGACCTTGAGCTCTACATCCACACTTGGATGCCATAAAGTCCCAATGAAAACCAGGAAACCATTCCAAACCCACATTCACAACACTCTCACGACCCCCCCCCCCCCCAGGGAGGCGAGCCCGCTGTTGCCCCCTGACTCCCTCCAACCTATGAAAACCCCTTCATTCACTCATATCCAATCACAGATTTACGAGAATCCCTAACGTTAGCATTCTATACCCCTCTGAGAAAGCCTGATCCCACCTCCTCCCATACAACTCTCTGTTACGACACATCGTACTATAGAACGTTACCGCAAGAACCTTTCTTCTCTCCTCACTATCCCCTCTCCCCCTCATCACCCACGACATATATATATAATCTACCATGATATAATCTAAAGCTCTTATGACACCCTCGTCTAACCCACCCATATCTAGACTTAGAGCACGCAAAACCGTCACCCCACGGCCCCCCACCCTCTGTACCAACCTACTTAACCAGCACCTAACCTCCTCTAGCCCTTCACAAAAGTAAACTACATGGAACGCTGTCTCATCCCCTCCACAGATACCACACCCCCCACCCTCTACAACCTGTCTGTTTCGTAATATCTCACCAGACGGAAGGATCCCATGCAGAAAACGAAACATCACCTCACGCGCCCGAGGTTTTAACTTCAATTTACTAAATCTAAACCAAATACTCTTCCACGCATACATGGGGAACAAACCCTCAACTGGGACAACGCACCTACCTACAAGTAACCTACACAAAACCCTTATACGAACCTTTCTCAGTTCCCTAACCAACATAACAGCCCTCAAAACTATTTCACATTCCCTCAACTCCATTCCTCGATACCACGTACCCAGCCTGTCGTGTATCCTTCCCAAACGCCCCGCGTTCACACCCTCACGCAACACTTCCCATTTAATGAACACACATTTAGCCCTCCGTCTCAAATCCAACAACCCCAACCCACCCTGACTTACAGGTAACATTACAACCTCCCTCCGTAACCAATCACAACGTGAACCCCATAAAAATTTGTACACCCGTCTTAGTATCCCCGCAATCGCTGTCCCTGTAATTGGGAACACAGCTGCAACATACCAAACCTTACTATACAATAAAATGTTCACGACTATCACTCGCTGTCTCAGAGTTAGGTGCTGGGGTCTCAGAACACCTAGACGCCCCACGATCCTTTCCAATAACCTATCCGAATTTTCCTCCCGCGCCGCAACCATGTCATCCCTATAAATAATACCACAAATCTTTAAAGACACCGCCCATTCTTTAACAACATTACATCTCCCCCCCACACCCCCCACCCAAGAACCCAACCCCATGCACCTTGACTTCGCACTATTTACCTGCATACCCGTGGCACTTCCAAATAATTGCACCACCTCGTCCAACACACTCATTGACATCCCTGCACGAAAGAGAACAGTGGTGTCGTCAACATATCCAATTAACCCCGGCCAGGCCCTCCCACCCCCCACACTTCCCGCACATGGCGTACATAAGCTACGGTCAACCATTCTATAAAAGGGGTCCTGGAAACACGCAAACAATATTTGGGACATGGGGCATCCCTGTCTAAGGCCTCTTCCCATTGCAATTTCCCTCCCCATACACCCATTAATCTGTATCCTCATTTTCGCCCCCTTGTACAACGTATTTACCCATTCGACTATTTCCTCCCCAAAACCCTGTCTCCTAAGTATAACCTGCAAAGCTCCCCTTTCCACTCTATCATATGCTCCCTGCCAGTCTAGAGCCAACAAAGCCGCCCCTCCACCCCCACCCTTAGCTTCCACAAAACTTCTCAGTATCCCATGTCCTTCAATCATCGACCTTCCCGGCAACCCGTACTGAGATTTTGACACCACCCTCTCCACTACACATTTGAACCTATTACCTAAAATTTTTGCAAACACCTTATAGTCTGCACACATCAGTGATATGGCTCGGTACTCCCGAAGGGTGGGCTGCCCCTTGACCTTCGGGACCAGCACTACTACTGCTGTTTCCTGCTTCTCCCCCAACTTACCCTTCTCCTTCATACTATTAAATAACCTAACTATAAATTCCTTTATCAACGCCCAATGTTGTAAATAAAATTCTACCGGGAGACCATCAATACCGGGAGCTTTCCCCTTCCTCATTCCCCTTAACGCATTCTCTATTTCCTCTGCCGTAATCTTCCCACCTAAAGCCTTTCGATCACTATTTCCTAAATTACACGTCACATACGTACACACCTTGTCCAATGCCCCGTCACCCACCCCCCCACTGTTCCAGTATTTCTCGTACCAAGCCTCCGCATACGCACACATCCCCTTCGTGGTTCGTATCTCCTGCCCTACTCTATAATTCCCAACCATCTCCGTTACCTCTAAACATGGTATAGCCGTCAGCGCCTGCCTTTGCTTTTGATGCCGCAAAACACACGCTGACGGCTTGTCGCCCCAAAGCACTTCCTCCACCCCTGCCTGCATCCTTACAGCTTGAAACCTTTCATTTTGCAACACCCTCAACCTCCCCTTTATTTCAGCTATTTCATCCATAGGAAAATTATTCCCACCCACCCCCCTCCCATAGCAACCTCTTAACCTATCCTCTAAATAGTTAGCCAGTCCATATTTTAAATTATTAATACGTTTTCCTTCTCTCACATAAAACTTTCTAATCCTTTCCTTTGCGACACTATCCCACCATGTCACAATGTCATCCACTCCCTGTTCTTCCACACTAAGCTCCCTCCATAGGACTGAAAACCCCTCCAACCCCTCCTCATCTCCTAACACACTTATATTCAATTTCCAATAACTTCTATATATGTCCGCGAGCGTCCCCCACCCAACCTCCACCACCACTGCCCTATGATCTGACATTGTAGTCTCAACAGTACTGAAAGATTTCACGTTCACTCCCTGAGAAAGGTACACTCTATCTAGTCTCGCAGCATAACCACTCCTAACAAACGTATATTCAGTCTCCCACACCGCTCCCCCAAAGGCATCACGTAACCTAACATCCCTTAATAAATCCCTAAGAGCCACAGACATATATCCAGCTCCTCTTGGGTCCACATCAGCCACCCTGATTACACTATTCCAGTCCCCACCAACTATCGCCACCTCTGGCAGTGCACTTAAGAAAAACACAAGATCCTCACACACAAAATCATTCTTTACCTTTATGTTATTTTCTGCCGGCGCATACACACTCACAAAAGACACACGCTTACCCATCCACCACCCATCCACACGCAACACCCTCCCTCCCCCTCCTCCCTCTCTTCTCTGCAAAACAAACGGGCTCGTCTCCCTTATTAAAATTCCCACACCACCTTTTAGACGGGGAGATGGCAGGGTAACTACCCGAAATCCTGCCACCTCCAACACCCTACCCTCTTTGAAATTGTGCTCCTGCAGGAACACAACATCCACTCTAGATTTATTCAGAAAATTACGAAACCAATCTCTCTTCATACCGCTACATAACCCATTAACATTTACAGACATACACCTAAGGCCTATTAAAGTTTCCACCCCTGCTTCCTCTCATCACTCTTTACAACTCCAGAGCTTGAATTTACGTTCAACACCTTCAGAGTGCTCTCTTTCCCTCCCCCCTTCTTCCGGTGCCTCCTATCATGGCTACCACCACCTACACCACTACCTTCACACCTGACCTCAGTCTTTTTCCCAGGCCTTTGTGCAGGCGTAAGGACGTCATCAGAATCTGATGTAGCCGCCCTCTTTCTCGTGACAGTCATGTTACACATATCTTGATCAGATGTTACCTCTCGATGAACCTCCACCTCCACCTGAGAATGGTGTAATGAGTCAATGGATGACTCCAAACCACCATCACGTCCCAAATTACCATGTCTCAGACTTTCTGGAAGCGACGATTCTCCAATGACACCACGCTCAGATGTAACATCCCTCTCTGGTGGTGACGTCTTCAACACCTCCACCAATTCCTCCTCAATCTCATGAACCTTCTCTTGTACTTGCTGCTCCTCCTTATCCACAGGAGACGACACCTGATCAGGCAGTTGGGGGCGGGACTCCAACTCACCACCAGTCCTGTGTGCCCGATCCACTATCTCGCTCCACAAAACACCACGCCCTCCATCCGATGTTTGTTCCTCACCTGCCACCTTTGAAGCAGGGGCTGCGACGTCCACCACAGGTCCAGGCACATGTCTTCGCTTGTCACAGGTCGCCGCTATGTGATCATACCACATAGGCGGCACGTACGTCGTTGTCCTGGGTACATTACCATTACCTGCGTCCTGAAATCTTGTAGGTACACATAGGATGGTATTTGGTGCCTCAAAGTCATTTTGAGGTTGAAAGAACCCTCTGGAAAACCAGCATAGGCTCCTGCCGCCCACGTACCATGTTGAGCATAATGCACCGTCCCATACTTCTCAAAAACTTTCCTTATATCTGCCTCGTCCGCCTCAAAGGGAACGTTGCGTAACTTGATCCACGTATAATACCGTGAAACATCTATCATTCTTACAGTGACAGCTGGTGTGACGTTAAGACTCACGTCCTGAAACCTGGTGATTAACGATTCATAAACCGTTGCAGATAGCAGTTTGACGAAAATTCGTTGTCCTCCGTTCAATGCTACACCATACAAGTCACAATCTTGTACTCCATAAGTCTCCCGTATGATCTTTGGCAATAAGACTTGCGCAGAACTGGTCGTTATCGTTCCTTTAAGTAGCTCGATGCCTACAGTATTTATCCTTCGTCTCAGACTAACCGCCATCCTGACGATCACAGTGCACCTAAGTTGTTAGCCGAGGTGTGACAGCACCACTTCACACCACTGCAGCCAGGTAACTGACTTTCTGACAGCTCTGTGACTGAAGAAATACTTCCTAACATCCCTTTGGCTCATGTGAGTCTTCAACTTCCTATTGTGACCTCTTGTTGTTGTGTCCCTTCTCTGGAACATCCTGTGTTTGTCCACCTTGTCAATTCCTCGCAGTATTTTATATGTCGTTATCATGTCTCCCCTGACCCTACTGCCCTCCAGTGTCGTCAGGCCGATTTCCCTTAACCTTTATTCGTAGGACAATCCCTTGGCTTTGGAACTAGTCTTGTTGTGAACCTTTGCACTTTCTCTAATTTCTTGACGTGAACAAAAGCATTTTTTCTTCTGGTTAAACACAGAAAAATTCTCTTTTAAAATAGTTCTCTGCAGCAAACCAGAAATTATTCCTCACTATAAGAGAAATATTTACATACACTGCAGAGGGAACAGCCGGAGACTCGCTTGTCACTGCTGACATTGGGTATTTATTTAACGTGACGCGGCAACTGCAGTTTTAATGGTGGTAGTGTGGGTAGAAGTCACTGCTGGCGTGGTAGTGTGAGCGTGTGTGTGTGTGTGTGTGTGTGTGTGTGTGTGTGTGTGTGTGTGTGTGTGTAGTGTGTATGTGTGTAGTGTGTGTATGTGTGTGTGTGTGCTTGTGTAGTGTGTGTGTGTGTGTGTAGTGTGTATGTGTGTAGTGTGTGTATGTGTGTGTGTGCTTGTGTAGTGTGTGTGTGTGTGTGTGTGTGTGTGTATGTGTGAGTACTCACCTAATTGTGGTTGCAGGGGTCGAGACTCAGCTCCTGGCCCCGCCTCTTCACTGATCGCTACTGGATCCTCTCTCTGCTTCCTGAGCTTTGTCATACCTCTTCTTAAAACTATGTATGGTTCCTGCCTCCACTACTTCACTTGCTAGGCTATTCCACTTGCTGACAACTCTATGACTGAAGAAATACTTCCTAACGTCCCTGTGACTCGTCTGAGTCTTCAGCTTCCAGTTGTGACCCCTTGTCCCTGTGTCCCCTCTCTGGAACATCCTATCTCTGTCCACCTTGTCTATTCCCCGCAGTATCTTGTATGTCGTTATCATGTCTCCCCTGACCCTTCTGTCCTCCAGTGTCGTCAGTCCGATTTCCCTTAACCTTTCCTCGTACGACATTCCCTTGAGCTCTGGGACTAGCCTTGTTGCAAACCTTTGTACTTTCTCTAACTTCTTGACGTGCTTGACCAGGTGTGGGTTCCAGACTGGTGCTGCATACTCCAGTATGGGCCTAACATACACAGTGTACAGTGTCTTGAACGATTCCTTATTAAGGTATCGGAACGCTATTCTCAGGTTTGCCAGGCGCCCGAATGCTGCAGCGGTTATTTGGTTGATGTGTGCCTCCGGTGATGTGCTCGGTGTTATGGTCACCCCAAGGTCTTTCTCCCTGAGTGAGGTCTGTAGTCTTTGTCCACATAGCCTATGCTCTGTCTGCGGTCTTCTTTGCCCCTCCCCAATCTTCATGACTTTGCAGATTGTGTGTGTGTGTGTGTGTGTGTGTGTGTGTGTGTGTGTGTGTGTGTGTGTGTGTGTAGTGTGTGTGTACTCACCTATTTGTACTCACCTATTTGTGGTTGCAGGGGTCAAGTCATAGCTCCTGGCCCCGCCTCTTCGCTGATTGCTACTAGGTCCTCTCTCTCCCTGCCCCATGAGCTTTATCATACCTCGCCTTAAAACTATGTATGGTTATCGCCTCCACTACGTCACTTTCTAGGCTATTCCACGGCCTGACTATGATTGAAGAAATACTTCCTAACATCCCTTTGATTCATCTGAGTCTTCAACTTCCAATTGTGACCTCTTGTGTCTGTGTCCCTTCTCTGGAACATCCCGTCTTTGTCCACCTTGTCTATTCCGCGCAGTATTTTATATGTCGTTATCACGTCACCCCTGACCCTCCTGTCCTCCAGTGTCGTCAGGCCGATTTCCCGCAACCTTTCTTCGTAGGACAATCCCCTTAGCTCTGGGACTAGTCTTGTTGCAAACCTTTGCACTTTCTTGACGTGCTTGACCAGGTATGGATTCCAAGCTGGTGCTGCATACTCCAGTATGGGCCTGACGTAAATGGTCTTGAACGATTCCTTACTGAGGTATCGGAATGCTATCCGTAGGTTTGCCAGACGCCCGTATGCTGCAGCAGTTATCTGATTGATGTGCGCCTCAGGAGATATGCTCGGTGTTATACTTACCCCCAGATCTTTTTCCTTGAGTGAGGTTTGCAGTCTTTGGCCATCTAGACTATATTGTGTCTGCGGTCTTCTTTGCCCTTCCCCAATCTTCATGACTTTGCATTTGACAAGGTTAAACTCAAGGAGCCAGTTGCTGGACCAGGCTTGTAGCCTGTCCAGGTCTCTTTGTAGTCCTGCCTGATCCTCGTCCGATTTGATTCTTCTCATTAACTTCACATCATCTGCAAACAAGGGCACTTCTGAGTCTATCCCTTCTGGCCACAAAATAGAGCGAAACACCAACGTCAAAGACCTGGGAGTGATCATGTCGGAGGATCTCACCTTCAAGGACCATAACATTGTATCAATCGCATCTGCTAGAAAAATGACAAGATGGATAATGAGAACCTTCAAAACTAGGGAGGCTAAGCCCATGATGACACTCTTCAGGTCACTTGTTCTATCTAGGTTGGAATATTGCTGCACACTAACAGCACCTTTCAAGGCAGGTGAAATTGCTGTCCTAGAAAATGTACAGAGAACCTTCACGGCGCGCATAACGGAGATAAAACACCTCAATTACTGGGAGCGCTTGAGGTTCCTAAACCTGTATTCCCTGGAACGCAGGCGGGAGAGATACATGATTATATAGACCTGGAAAATCCTAGAGGGACTAGTACCGAACTTGCACACGAAAATCACTCACTACGAAAGCAAAAGACTTTGCAGACGATGCAACATCCCCCCAATGAAAAGCAGGGGTGTCACTAGCACGTTAAGAGACCATACAATAAGTGTCAGGGGCCCGAGACTGTTCAACTGCCACCCAGCATACATAAGGGGGATTACCAACAGACCCCTGGCAGTCTTCAAGCTGGCACTGGACAAGCACCTAAAGTCGGTTCCTGACCAGCCGGGCTGTGGCTCGTACGTTGGTTTGCGTGCAGCCAGCAGCAACAGCCTGGTTGATCAGGCTCTGATCCACCAGGAGGCCTGGTCACAGACCGGGCCGCGGGGGCGTTGACCCCCGGAACTCTCTCCAGGTAAACTCCAGGTTATGTCATTCACATATACCAAAAACAGCACAGGTCCTAGGACTGACCCCTGTGGAACCCCGCTTGTCACAGGCGCCCACTCTAACACCTCGTCACGTACCGTGACTGGTTGTTGCCTCCCTGTCAGGTATTCTCTGATCCATTACAGTGCCTTTCCTGTTATGTGTTCCTGATCCTCCAGCTTTTGCAGTAACCTCTTGTGAGGAACTGTGTCGAAGGCCTTCTTGTGTGTGTGTGTGTGTGTGTGTGTGTGTGTGTGTGTGTGTGTGTGTGTGTGTGTGTGTGAGGGTGTGTGTGAGGGTGTGTGTACTCACCTAATTGTGGTTGCAGGGGTCGAGACTCAGCTCTTGGTCCCGCCTCTTCACTGATCGCTACTAGGTCCTCTCTCTCTCTGCTCCATGAGCTTTGTCATGCCTCGTCTTAAAGCTATGTATGGTTCCTGCCTCCACTACGTCACTTGCTAGGCTATTCCACTTCCTAACGACTCTATGACTGAAAAAATACTTCCTAACATCCCTGTGACTCGTCTGAGTCTTGAGCTTCCAATTGTGACCCCTTGTTTCTGTGTCCCCTCCATGGAACATTCTGTCTCTGTCCACCTTATCTATTCCACTCAGTATCTTGTATGTCGTTATCATGTCTCGCCTGACCCTTCTGTCCTCCAGTGTCGTCAGTCCGATTTCCCTCAACCTTTCATCGTAGGACATTCCCCTGAGCTCCGGAACTAGCCTTGTTGCAAACCTTTGTACTTTCTCTAACTTCTTGACGTGCTTGACCTGACTAGTGTGGGTTCCAAACTAGAGCTGCATACTCCAGTATGGGCCTGACGTACACAGTGTACAGTGTCTTGAACGATTCCTTATTAAGGTATCGGAACGGTATTCTCAGGTTTGCCAGGCGCTCATATGCTGCAGCAGTTATCTGGTTGATGTGTGCCTCCGGAGACGTGCTCGGTGTTATGGTCACCCCAAGATCTTTCTCCTTGAGTGAGGTTTGCAGTCTTCGTTCACCTAGCCTATACTCTGCGGTGTTCTTTTCCCTTCCCCAATCTTCATGACTTTCCATTTGGCAGGTTTGAATTCGAGAAGCCAGTTGCTGGACCACGTGTCCAGTCTATCCAGGTCTCTTTGTAGTCCTACCTGATCCTCATCCGATTTAATTCTTCTCATCAACTTCACATCATCTGCGAACAGGGACACTTCAGAGTCTATCCCTTCCATCATGTCATTCACATATATCAAAAATAGCACTGGTCCCTGTTAGACCCCGCTCGTCACAGGCGCCCACTGTGATACCTCTTCACGTACCATGACTCATTGTTGCCTCCCTGTCAGGTATTCTCTGATCCATTGCAGTGCCCTTCCTGCTATACGCGTCTGATCCTCCAGCTTCTGCACTAATTTCTTGTGAGGAACTGTGTCGAAGGTCTTCCTGCAGTCCAGGAAAATGCAGTCCACCCACCCCTCTCTCTCGTGTTATACTTCTCTTTCCTTGTGATAAAACTCCAGAAGGTTTGTGACACAGGATTTTGCCTTCCGTGTGTGTGTTCAGTGTGTGCGTGTGTGTGTGTGTGTGTGTGCGTGTGTGTGTGTGTGTGTGTGTGTGTGTGTGTGTGTGTGTGTGTGTGTACTCATATGTACTCACCTATATGTTGTTGCAGGGGTCGAGTCATAGCTCCTAGCCCCGCCTCTTCACTGGTCGATACTAATTCAATCTCTCCCTGCTCCATGATATTTGTCATACCTCTTCTTAAAACTATTTATGGAACTTGCTTCCACTACTTCACTCTCCAGAGTATTCCAGTTCCTGACAACTCTAAGACTAAAGAAATGCTTCCTAACATCCCTATGGCTCATCTGGGTTTTCAGTTTCCAATTGTGTCCCCGTGTTTCTGTATCCCATCTCTGAAACATTCGATCCTTGTCCACGTTGTCAATGCCTCTTAGTATTTTATACGTTGTTTATTTTTTACGTTGTTATCATGTCCCCTCTATCCCTCCTATCATCTAGCGTCATCAGGGTGAGTTACCTAAACCTCTCCCCATAAGACATACCCCTCAGATCCGGGACTAACCGTGTTGCAAATTTTTGCACTTTCTCCGATTTCATGACGTGTTTGACTAAGTGAGGGTTCCATACTGGCGCTGCATATTCCAGTATAGGCGTTACGTACACTGTGTACAATGTCGTGAATGACTCCTTACTCAGATGTCTAAACGCCAATCTCAGGTTTGCCAATAACCCATATGCTGCAGCAGTTATTTGATTGATGTGTGCCTCAGGGGATATGTTCGTTATAATGCTTACCCCAAGATCCTTTTCTTTAACTGACTTTTGCAGCTGTTGGTTTCCTAACCTGCACTCCGTCTGCGGTCTTCTGTGTCCTTCCTTAATCTTCATGACCTTACACTTACTGGGGTTAAACTCCAGGAGCCATTTGTCAGACCATACTTGTAGTTTGTCCAGATCCCCTTGTAATCTTAACTGATCCTCTCCCACTTGTATTCTCCTCATCAGTTTCACATCATCAGCGAACAGTGACACTTCTGAATCTATTCCTTCCACCATGTCATTCACGTATACAAGAAACAGCACCGGGCCTAAGACTGAATCTTGTGGAACCCCACTCGACACATTCGCCCACTCCGACACTTCAGCACTACCAACACACGTTGTTTCCTTCCTGTCAGGTATTCCCTGATCCATTGCAGTACTTTCCCCTTTATTCCTGCCTGCTCCTCTAATTTTTGCACCAGTCTCTTGTGTGGTACTGTGTCAAAAGCCTTCTTGCAATCTAAAAAGATGCAATCTACCCATCCCTCTCTCTCCTGTCTTACTTCTGTTACCTTATCGTAGAACTCAAGTAAATTTGTGACACAGGATTTCCCATCTCTGAAGCCGTGCTGACTGTCATGTATGAGCCCAATCTTTTCAATGTGTTCCACTACTTTTCTCCTGATAATCTTTTCCATGACTTTACATACTATACAAGTCAGTGACACTGGTCTGTAGTTTAATGCTGCCTGTCTGTCCCCTTTCTTAAAAATTGGAACTACATGTGCTGTCTTCCACGCCTCAGGCAACTGCCCTGTTTCGATAGATTTACTGAAGATTGCTGCTAATGGCACACACAGTTCCTCTGCTCCCTCTCTCAGTATCCATGGAGATATGTTATCTGGGCCCACCGCCTTTGAGGTATCGAGTTCGTCTAGCAGTTTCTTCACCTCTACCTTGGTTATGTGTATTGTGTCCAGCACCTGCTGGTGCACCCTACCTCCACAGTTTGCTGGAAGCATTCCTGACTCTATTGTGAATACTTCTCTAAATCTTTTGTTTAGTTCATCACATACTTCTTGGTCACTCTTCGTGAGCTCCCCTCCTTCTTTCCTCAGTCTGATTACCTGGTCCTTGACTGTTGTTTTTCTCCTAATGTGACTGTATAACAACTTTGGTTCAGATTTGGCTTTTGATGCTATGTCGTTCTCGTATTGCCTCTGGGCCTCTCTCCTTATCCTTGCATATTCGTTTCTGGTTCTTCTGCTCAGCTCCTTGTTTTCTTGAGTCCTTTGCCTTCTATACCTTTTCCATGCTCTAGCACACTTGGCTTTGGCCTCTTTACACCTCCAATTAAACCATGGGCTCACTCTGGTCTTACCATTTTTTCTGTTGCCCTTTGGTATGAACCTTTCCTCTGCCTCCCTGCACTTAGTGGTTACTATTTCCATCATTTCATTTACTGCCTTTCCATCTAGTTCTCTTTCCCACTGCATTTCATGCAGGAAACTTCTCATTCCTATGTAGTCCCCTTTTTAGAAGTTTAGTTTCTCTCTTTGTTCTCGTGCTGCTGCATTCTCCACTGTTAACTCAACAAGATATTCAAAACTCAGGACATCATGATCACTAGCACCAAGGGGTCTTTCGTGGGTGATATCCCTTATGTCTGAATTATTCAAGGTGAATATGAGATCCAGCATTGCTGCAACATCCTCTGCTCTCTCTCTCTTGTTGTTTCCCTAACATGTTGATACATAAAGTTCTCCAATACAGTCTCCAACATTTTAGCCCTCCATGTTTCTGGTCCCCCATGTGGCTCTAGGTTTTCCCAGTCAATCTCTTTATGATTGAAATCCCCCATTATAAGAAATTTTGTCCTACCCATATGAGCCCTCCTGGCCACTTCAGCTAGTGTATCCACCATTGCCCTATTGCGCACATCATACTCTGAAGTGTTCCTACAATGAAGTCGTCTGTTTCCCTTCTTTCCATTCCTCCCATCTCCTCAAAACTCCACTGGATTTTTATGAGCAATGCTACTCCTCCCCCTCCTCTGTTCTCTCTGTCTTTCCTCATAATCTGATATCCAGGTGAAAAAATTGCATCTGTTATCATCCCTGTAAGTTTTGTCTCTGTTAGTGCTATGATGTCAGGTGATGCATCAACGATGCGTTCTTGCCACTCTTCACTCTTACTTGTTATTCCATCTGCATTGGTGTACCATACCTTTAGCTTCCTTTGTATTACTGTATTTTGGGAGATGGAAGAGGAAGGTGCAGGCTGGGAGGGTGGGAGGCAGGGCACAGTATTATGGGAGGCTGCTGTGATTGTGGAATTAGTGCTTAGGGGGGTGGTGGCTATGGAATGAGGTTCGTTTCTGTTTACTGTGTTTGGTTGATATGTGGTGACAGGGGTTGAGAGGTTTCTGTAAGCATTTGTGTTTGATGTTCCCCCAAAGGCTGAGTTTTCCTGTCTGTCGTTGCCTGTCCTGTCTCTCTTTCCTTCCACTGGTTCCGTCTTCTCTCACTTTCAGTTGTTCCCTTTCCTTTCGTGTTCTGTCTCGATTGAGGAACACTTTTTGATAATCTGGAGAGTCCTTTAACAATGGTTTCTGTTCTAGTATCCTGTTCCGTACCACATCTGTCTTGAATGTCAATCTGATTGGTCGATTTTTTTCCCTCGAATACCCCCCAAGTCTGCGAAAATTTTCTACCTGAGACATGTCCCTCTCTCCTGTTATTGCAATGTTCTTAATCTCTGTTTTCTCCCAATGCTTTCTTTCATCATAGGTCTGCCCTTCAGCCTCCTTAAGCCCATGAATAATTATTGACCTCTCCCTCTCCTCTTCCCATTTCTTTTCCCTCTGTATCTCTGGATCTGATTTAAGCATCTCCTTTGCTGTTTCCTTAATCATCTCCCAGACACCATGATGACCTGATATTACTGCTGCAAAAGACTGCTTAGATCCATTCCCTCCTTCAGTCCCCTCGCTGCCTGCTGATGTTCCCATTTCAGTAATCTTGCTCCTTTTGGACCTCATCTTTAGATCCTGCTTCAGCACATCCATTTCTTCCTCCAGTCTCTTTATCTTTGCCTCAGCTACTACAGCTCGTGATTCCCAATTCTTGCTCTCTGCAGAAATTTGCTCTAACATACTATTGCAAAGCTCGTTTAACATTTTCTCCCATTGTTGTTCCATTTTGTTCTTGAGCCGTTCTACCCATTCTTCCTTTTCCGGCCAGCCATCATCGGTTCCCTTGCCTTGACGTTTTCCCTTCTGAGAGCCCATTTTGTTTTTATCCTGTTGGGATGTTCTACTACTTCAGCTTATCGTAAAAATGTGTGTGTGGTGGGGGCATTTATAAGCTGTGTGTGTGTATGTGTGTGTATGTGTGTGTGTGTATGTGTGTGTATGTGTATGTCTGTGGGTGTATGTGTGTGTATGTATGTATGTATATGTGTGTGTGTATGTGTATGTGTATGTGTGTGCGTATGTGTGTGTGTACTCACCTAGTTGAGGTTGCAGGGATCGAGTCCGAGCTCCTGGCCCCGCCTCTTCACTGATCGCTACTAGGTCACTCTCCCTGAACCGTGAGCTTTATCATACCTCTGCTTAAAGCTATGTATGGATCCTGCCTCCATTACATCGTTTCCCAAACTATTCCACTTCCTGACTACTCTGTGGCTGAAGAAATACTTCCTAACATCCCTCTGATTCATCTGTGTCTTCAACTTCCAACTGTGTCCCCTTGTTACTGTGTCCAATCTCTGGAACATCCTGTGTGTACTCACCTAGTTGTACTCACCTAGTTGAGGTTGCGGGGGTCGAGTCCGAGCTCCTGGCCCCGCCTCTTCACTGATCGCTACTAGGTCACTCTCCCTGAGCCGTGAGCTTTATCATACCTCTGCTTAAAGGTATGTATGGATCCTGCCTCCACTACATCGCTTCCCAAACTATTCCACTTACTGACTACTCTGTGGCTGAAGAAATACTTCCTAACATCCCTGTGATTCATCTGTGTCTTCAGCTTCCAACTGTGTCCCCTTGTTACTGTGTCCAATCTCTGGAACATCCTGTCTTTGTCCACCTTGTCAATTCCTCTCAGTATTTTGTATGTCGTTATCATGTCCCCCCTATCTCTCCTGTCCTCCAGTGTCGTCAGGTTGATTTCCCCTAACCTCTCCTCGTAGGACATACCTCTTAGCTCTGGGACTAGTCTTGTTGCAAACCTTTGCACTTTCTCTAGTTTCTTTACGTGCTTGGCAAGGTGTGGGTTCCAAACTGGTGCCGCATACTCCAATATGGGCCTAACGTATACGGTGTACAGGGTCCTGAACGATTCCTTATTAAGATGTCGGAATGCTGTTCTGAGGTTTGCTAGGCGCCCATATGCTGCAGCAGTTATTTGGTTGATGTGCGCTTCAGGAGATGTGCCTGGTGTTATACTCACCCCAAGATCTTTTTCCTTGAGTGAGGTTTGTAGTCTCTGACCCCCTAGACTGTACTCCGTCTGCGGCCTTCTTTGCCCTTCCCCAATCTTCATGACTTTGCACTTGGTGGGATTGAACTCCAGGAGCCAATTGCTGGACCAGGTCTGCAGCCTGTCCAGATCCCTTTGTAGTTCTGCCTGGTCTTCGATCGAGTGTATTCTTCTCATCAACTTCGTCATCTGCAAACAGGGACACCTCAGAGTCTATTCCTTCCGTCATGTCGTTCACAAATACCAGAAACAGCACTGGTCCTAGGACTGACCCCTGCGGGACCCTGCTGGTCACAGGTGCCCACTCTGACACCTCGCCACGTACCATGACTCGCTGCTGTCTTCCTGACAAGTATTCCCTGATCCATTGTAGTGCCTTCCCTGTTATCCCTGCTTGGTCCTCCAGTTTTTGCACCAATCTCTTGTGTGGAACTGTGTCAAACGCCTTCTTGCAGTCCAAGAAAATGCAATCCACCCACCCCTCTCTCTCTTGTCTTACTGCTGTCACCATGTCATAGAACTCCAGTAGGTTTGTGACACAGGATTTCCCGTCCCTGAAACCATGCTGGCTGCTGTTGATGAGATCATTCCTTTCTAGGTGTTCCACCACTCTTCTCCTGATAATCTTCTCCATGATTTTGCATACTATACATGTCAGTGACACTGGTCTGTAGTTTAATGCTTCATGTCTGTCTCCTTTTTTAAAGATTGGGACTACATTTGCTGTCTTCCATGCCTCAGGCAATCTCCCTGTTTCGATAGATGTATTGAATATTGTTGTTAGGGGTACACATAGCGCCTCTGCTCCCTCTCTCAATACCCATGGGGAGATGTTATCTGGCCCCATTGCCTTTGAGGTATCTAGCTCACTCAGAAGCCTCTTCACTTCTTCCTCGGTTGTGTGCACTGTGTCCAGCACTTGGTGGTGTGCCCCACCTCTCCGTCTTTCTGGAGTCCCTTCTGTCTCCTCTGTGAACACTTCTTTGAATCTCTTGTTGAGTTCTTCACATACTTCACGGTCATTTCCTGTTGTCTCTCCTCCTTCCTTCCTTAGCCTGATTACCTGGTCCTTGACTGTTGTTTTCCTCCTGATGTGGCTGTACAACAGTTTCGGGTCAGATTTGGCTTTCGCTGCTATGTCATTTTCATATTGTCTTTGGGCCTCCCTTCTTATCTGTGCATATTCGTTTCTGGCTCTACGACTGTTCTCCTTATTCTCCTGGGTCCTTTGCCTTCTATATTTCTTCCATTCCCTAGCACACTTGGTTTTTGCCTCCCTGCACCTTTGGGTAAACCATGGGCTCATCCTGGCTTTTTCATTACTCCTGTTACCCTTGGGTACAAACCTCTCCTCAGCCTCCTTGCATTTTGTTGCTACATATTCCATCATCTCATTAACTGGCTTCCCTGCCAGTTCTCTGTCCCACTGAACCCCGTTCAGGTAGTTCCTCATTCCTGTGTATTCCCCTTTCTTGTAGTTTGGCTTCATTCGTCCTGGCCTTCCTGCTTCTCCCTCCACTTGTAGCTCTACTGTGTATTCGAAGCTTAAAACCACATGGTCACTGGCCCCAAGGGGTCTTTCATATGTGATGTCCTCGATATCTGCACTACTGAAGGTGAATACTAAGTCCAGCCTTGCTGGTTCATCCTCTCCTCTCTCTCTTGTAGTGTCCCTTACGTGTTGGTACATGAAGTTCTCCAGTACCACCTCCATCATCTTAGCCCTCCATGTATCTTGGCCCCCATGTGGGTCCAAGTTCTCCCAATCGATCTCCTTGTGGTTAAAGTCACCCATGATCAGGAGCTTTGCCCTGCATGCATGAGCTCTTCTGGCCACTCTAGCCAGTGTGTCAACCATCGCTCTATTGCTCTCGTCGTACTCTTGCCTTGGCCTCCTGCTGTTCTGTGGTGGGTTATACATCACTGCTATTACCACCTTGGGACCTCCAGAGTGAAGTGTTCCCACTATGTAATCACTTTCTTCTCCGCTATCTCCTCTCTCCAGCTCATCAAAATTCCAGCGATTTTTGATCAACGCCACTCCTCCACCCCCCCTGTTCCCTCTGTCTTTCCTCAGGATTTGGTATCCCGTTGGAAAGATGGCATCTGTTATCATACCTGTAAGCTTGGTTTCTGTGAGAGCTATGATGTCCGGTGATGCTTCTTTGACTCTTTCGTGCCACTCCTCCCACTTATTTGTTATTCCATCAGCGTTTGTGTACCATACCTTCAGTTTCCTTTCCAACACTGTGGTTTGGGGGGCCTGTGAGGGTGGGAGACCTGGTGGCATACTGTGGGATTCTATAGCTCGGTGTTGGGTGGAGGCTGTGGGTATGGATTGTAGTGTGTGTTGGGATGGTGCGATAGGTTGTATGGTTCTGAGAGTAGTTGTGTGTGTGCTTGCCCTTGCTGTTCTGTCCTGCTCTGACTGACCTCTGCTGATTCCCTCCTTGTCTCTTTTCCTAGCTCCTTTCGCTTTTTTGTCCTCTCCCTCAGCTGCTGTCGTTCTGATTTTGTTCTGTCTCTGTCTAGGAACACCCTCTTGTACTCTTCCGAGTATTTCAATCGTGGTTTCTCTTGGAGGATCCTGTTCCGCACTGTTTCCGTCCTGAGAATCAGCTTGATTGGTCCTTTTCTCCCCTTCGAGTACCCCCCTATTCTCTGAAAATTTACAATCTCGTCCATCTCTTCACCTATTTCCGTGATGATTTTCTCAATCTCCTTTCTTTCTTCCTGCTTCCTTTCATTGTGTGTCCTTTCCTCTCTCTCCTGAAGCCCATGGATAAACACTGATTTTGCCCTTTCTTCCTTCCATTGCCTCACCCTCTGTGACTCTGGATCCTGCCTGTATGTGGTCAGTTTCTCCCTTGATTTTTCCAGTGGCTCTTGATAGCCTTGTTGTGCCTCAGCATTCGACCTATCACCCTCTCCATCTGCAACCAGCTGATCTTCCCTTTCACTCCTTGGTCCTCCTTGGCAGATTGATGTGACCTTAGCATAATTCATAATTCCTTCCTTCCTGTTCAGCCTCGCAGCTTCATATGCTGTGTCTTCTCTGGTCACTGCCCCTGTAACTCGCTTCAGCCTATTTATCTCAACTTCTAGGACCCTTATCTTGGCTACTGCAGTTTCGACTTGTGCCTCCCAATTCTTTGTCTCCTTCTCCAACCTCTTTTCCAATTTCACAGAGAGCTCTTTCTCCATTTTTTCAGAAAGCTCTCCTAATTTTCTCTCCCACTCTTGTGTGTGTGTGTGTGTGTGTGTGTGTGTGTGTGTGTGTGTGTGTGTGTGTGTGTGTGTGTGTAAGTGTATGTGTGTGTGTGTGTGGGTGTGTATGTGCGCGTGTGCGTGCGCACACTAAGCTACGCTACTCTTTTGAAGATTATAAATTTTTTTCACACTCAATTCCTTATTAATATACACTAATATATACTATATAATATTTACTGTGTACACTTGTGTTTGTGTCTTTACTAGCTTGTTGTTGTTGGTTCACCGGTACTCTCCCGGCCCGGATCTTTGTTGTTGTTGGTTCACCGGTACTCTCCCGGCCCGGATCTTTGTTGTTCTTGGTTCACCGGTACTCTCCCGGCCCGGATCTTTGTTCTTGGTTCACCGGTACTCTCCCGGCCCGGATCTTTGTTGTTCTTGGTTCACCAGTACTCTCCCGGTCCGGATCTTTGTTGTTCTTGGTTCACCAGTACTCTCCCGGTCCGGATCTTTGTTGTTCTTGGTTCACCAGTACTCTCCCGGCCCGGATCTTTGTTGTTCTTGGTTCACTGGTACTCTCCCAGCCCGGATCTTTGTTGTTGTTGGTTCACCGGTACTCTCCCGGCCCGGAGCTTTGTTGTTCTTGGTTCACCGGTACTCTCCCAGCCCGGAGCTTTGTTGTTCTTGGTTCACCGGTACTCTCCCGGCCTGGATCTTTGTTGTTCTTGGTTCACCGGTACTCTCCCGGCCCGGATCTTTGTTGTTCTTGGTTCACCGGTACTCTCCCGGCCTGGATCTTTGTTGTTTTTGGTTCACCGGTACTCTCCCGGCCCGGATCTTTGTTGTTCTTGGTTCACCGGTACTCTCCCGGCCTGGAGCTTTGTTGTTCTTGGTTCACCGGTACTCTCCCGGCCCGGATCTTTGTTGTTCTTGGTTCACCGGTACTCTCCCGGCCTGGATCTTTGTTGTTCTTGGTTCACCGGTACTCTCCCGGCCCGGATCTTTGTTGTTCTTGGTTCACCGGTACTCTCCCGGCCCGGATCTTTGTTGTTCTTGGTTCACCGGTACTCTCCCGGCCTGGATCTTTGTTGTTCTTGGTTCACCGGTACTCTCCCGGCCCGGATCTTTGTTGTTCTTGGTTCACCGGTACTCTCCCGGCCTGGATCTTTGTTGTTCTTGGTTCACCGGTACTCTCCCGGCCTGGATCTTTGTTGTTCTTGGTTCACCGGTACTCTCCCGGCCCGGATCTTTGTTGTTCTTGGTTCACCGGTACTCTCCCGGCCCGGATCTTTGTTGTTCTTGGTTCACCGGTACTCTCCCGGCCTGGATCTTTGTTGTTCTTGGTTCACCGGTACTCTCCCGGCCCGGATCTTTGTTGTTCTTGGTTCACCGGTACTCTCCCGGCCCGGAGCTTTGTTGTTCTTGGTTCACCGGTACTCTCCCGGCCTGGATCTTTGTTGTTCTTGGTTCACCGGTACTCTCCCGGCCCGGATCTTTGTTGTTCTTGGTTCACCGGTACTCTCCCGGCCCGGATCTTTGTTGTTCTTGGTTCACCGGTACTCTCCCGGCCTGGATCTTTGTTGTTCTTGGTTCACCGGTACTCTCCCGGCCCGGATCTTTGTTGTTCTTGGTTCACCGGTACTCTCCCGGCCCGGAGCTTTGTTGTTCTTGGTTCACCGGTACTCTCCCGGCCTGGATCTTTGTTGTTCTTGGTTCACCGGTACTCTCCCGGCCTGGATCTTTGTTGTTCTTGGTTCACCGGTACTCTCCCGGCCTGGATCTTTGTTGTTCTTGGTTCACCGGTACTCTCCCGGCCCGGATCTTTGCACACTAGGCTACGTTACTTTTTTTTTAAGATTATAGGATTATTTCTCACTCGATTCCTTATTAATATATACTAATATTTATTATAATAATTACTGGTGAACATGTGTTTGTATGTGCGTAGTTTTTTACTAGCTTGTCGCTGTCAGGGGGGGGGCGTCACTAGGCTACACAACTTCTGAAGATATTTAGATAATTTACTAAATATTATCAGGGTTACCACTGTCTATCTCCTGGTACTGAAAGTTAGGTATAAAGTGATGGTATAGCATACAACCAGCAGGGCGAGACACTGAGACTTTAGACACTAACCAAAATTAACCACAAATAGGCAAGTGATGTCGTCTGCACAACAATGGAGGTTCCTGCTGGTCGACTGCTATCAACTCCTTCACTTTTGTAACTCCTTCAGGAACTTTATCATGCATTCAAGTTTTTATTTTCTTTTTCTTTTAAGACTTGGTATTCATTTTTTTTCTTTAGTACAATATTATGGTCATACAAATCTGATGATATTTACATTCACAACACCAACAGCTGGGGATTGACTAATTTTTTCTTACTTTCAGTATTTACTTAATCACTCGTTTATGACCTTATCACTACACTGCTGCTATAACAACCAATATCTGTATTTGTTAATATTTCAGATCACACCGTTAACCCAATTAATATGTTTGTATATTTTGTCAACACTGCGGCCAGCAGCCTCATCAGCTGACTGCTACTCTCCCTCACTCAACATTCATTCCCCCTCAAGGAAGGTTCCTTGATGTTGGTGAGGGGCTCTTGATTTAGGGAATTGGATCTGTGCTCCAGTTCCCCGAATTAAGCCTGAATGCCTTCCACATCCCTCCCCCCCAGGCGCTGTATAATCCTCCGGGTTTAGCGCTTCCCCCTTGATTATAATAATAATAATCAACATTCATTCAAATTTAAATTGTAAAATTCTTGTTCTTATCACATTATTCTCACTCTTGAAAGCTGTTATACTCTTGTAGGTATGTTCACTGATTTACTCATGTACGATGACCGCTAATAATATCTTAGGACAGCTACTAGAACGCTAAATCCTGGGAGCACTATTTAGCGATACTGCTTTACGTGTGTGTGTGTGTGTGTGTGTGTGTGTGTGTGTGTGTGTGTGTGTGTGTGTGTGTGTGTGTGCGTGTGGTGTGTGTGTGTGTGTGTGTAAGTTTGGGAGTGTAGTGGTGTGGTAGTGTGTGGTAATGTATTGTGGTGTGGTGGTGCTGTGTGGTGGTGTGGTAGTGGATGGTTGTGTGGTGTTGTAGTGGGTGGAAGTTTGGTAGTGTGGTATTGCTGTAGTGTATGGTGGTACAGTGAGAGTCTCTCATTGTGAAAATCATTATTTTCGTGCATTTCAATGTAACAATAATGTAATATAATTTCTCTGTGGGCGATACATCACTGTGAGCGAAACGTCACTACAAGGTTATGTATAGAAAAATGGGAAACGACACCCAGCAAGAGACACTGTCAACATAATTATTTTATTTTTCCCTAAACTCGAGTATTCACTTGGCATTATATTTAATAATTACGGTGATAATTTGCTAAGACAATGAGTGTACTGAAACAGATTAGAAAAGTGATGAAGGGTGGATACGAATGTGAATAGTCTCAGTCAGGAGTAACTAGCAGTCAGACAGTGGGCAGAGGAGTATCATCCAGGGTATAACATCGACAGTGCAGCAGTGAAGCAGTTTATGCCCGGTAGCAGTAACAATGAGGATATCTCAGCAGTTAACTGGAGGTACGATCGGTAGTGGTGGTAGTGGTACTTTCCCCTCACCATGGTAAGGTGTTCTGTACATGATGTCAAATGGCCATTTTTCCATGTATGATATAGAACCTGATAAGGAAAGTGTAGGTTATGCAGCATTCTCCTCTCCTGGGTAGCTTTAAAAAGATAATAGACTTGCTTCAATACTTAGGTAACTTTGTTTAAAGGCTAGATAAATAGATGGATGGGATTGGATGATTTTGAGAAGAATGTGCCTAGTAAGGGCCAGTAGGCGATATGCAGTGTTCCTCGATTTTTATGTAAACCCACCCATTTGAGCTATTAATTATATCAATATGCTCCCTTGTGCTTAAATATTTGGGAAAAATGTGGAGTAATTTAGGCCATCCCTGGGGTTATTACAAGTCCATACAAGGATGCTTGAAAGTGAGGCCTCAAAGCTTTATCGATCAGATAACTTATAGGATAAATATTGTAATAATCATTATGAAAATGTGGTGTATAATTATGCTAATCCCCAGCCAATACCCTGAAAGGATAATTTTTCATATTCATGATCTGTAGTTTTGTATTGCTCCCATGGGCGCTTCTACTATCCTGTTGCTGTAGTCATATTCCGGTCATGGTTTTCCTGCTGTTTAGCGGTGGGTTATACAACTCTGCTATAACCACTTTGTGTCCTCAGTTCTGAGTGGCCCTACTATGTAGTCATTTGACTCCTTATACCTCTCTCATCTCAAAAATTCACTGGTTCCTGATTTGCAGAGCTACTACCTCCTGTTTTCTGTCCTTTCTCCTTATTTGATATCCTGCTGAGAAGATCGCAGATCTGCGAGGGCTAGTTTTGGGGGTGGTTCTTGCACTGGAATGGGGTAAGACCATAGATGGGAGTGATGGAGAATGGGGGGGTAGCGAGCAAAGGGAAGTGGGATTGGGGTGGGTGGAGTTTGTGAGAGAGGGTTCTGCACTGGTAGGCCAAGAACGAGGATTTAGGTGGAAGAAGGAAAAGAGATAGGGTATGGGTTGTTTTGAGTTATTGTATCTGAGTGGGAGGGGCTGACTGGAGCTTGAGAGACTGTGTAGTTGTGTGATCTTAGTGTACTGCGTAAAGCTGAGCTTTCGCACGGCAGAGCTGAATATGATATTCCTCCTCAATAATGAACATCTAAACATGTAATTGCATTCACTGGGTCTCCTTCCTGTTTTTGATGTCTTCATACTGGCCCACTTGAGGCACATATGTTATCGTTCAATCACCTCAACAGTGTTTTTCATTTCCATATCCAGTCTCATGCCATTTCTGTTGCTCGGGTGAGTTTCGTTGGTCACATTTTGTCTAAATGCTTTCTCTAAAAACGTGCCACCTCATACACTCAGCCTCACAACCTGTTTGTTCAGTGATACATCGAATCTTCCTTTCATCCGTTGTCCATATCTCATTTGATCTCGTGAAGGCCATTAATGATCAGCAACCTCCTTATTTCCTACTACCATGTCCTTTCCCTCCCGCATTTGTCGATTTTTATTATCAGCACCTTTGCTGCTCCCTATTTTTTTTTCTCCTCCGTGTGCCTTCTGTCTCAACCTCACACTTCATGTCCTTTATTTCCATGAGTTCCTTTTCCAAATTAATGAGATCTCGGAGGTTATGTGCCTGGGAGGTCTCTGTATCTTGCCTGTCCAATACTTTCTTTCCTCCATTTCTATACAAAGATTCTGGAGTTTTTCCCCCACATTCTTTATCCATCAAGTGTCTGAATTTAACCAACATCTGCTCCTTCTCTGCCCAGTGACTTCCTGATTCTACCTCTTCAGATCCTCCTCCCAGTTTATTTGACCTTTGGTTTGGATATGGTTTTAGGTAGTCGTGTGGAGGTAGTGAGGGTAGTTGTGGTGATGGTAGTGGTAGTAGAAGTGTGGTAGTAGTATATTTGTGGTGGTCATAGTGAGTGTGGTGTAGGGTGTTGGTGGGCATGGGTTGGTACGGTGAATGTGGCAGTAGTGTGATAAGGCAACAGGAAGGGTGGGGATACTGTAATAGTGTTGGTGATGTAGGAGTGAAACCAGCAATGGTGGTGGTGGTTCTGATTTTGGTTGTGTAAGATGGTGGAGTTGATGGTGTGGGGGATGTTTGGTATGGATTGTAGCAGTAATAGTAGTAGTAGTAGTGGCAGTGGTAGTGATAGTACTCAACTATTCGAGTCGGTAGCAATGGTAATAGTCAGAATGAAGGTTGTGGATAGTAGTAACAGTGTGACAGCAGTAGCAAAGACTTTCAAAGGAAAACTATCATCTTCCCATCGTCTGTTGTCGAATACTAACATCTGCTGCCATCTATCACCTTCTACTGCCATCTTCACTTGTCTCCTTTTCTGTAATTGATTCTATTCACTTTTTTCGTAAGTATTTAATCCCATCCACCTCTCTTCTCTGATACATTCCTCACTTTCCCTCTCTTCTTTCTATTTCTCTCTCCCTCGTCCTCGTTTACTTTTTTTTTTCATACCTTTCCACTTCTCGCCTCTCCTTTCCCTTATCAATTCCCCTTCATGATCAAATTTCCACTTTTTAGTCGCAGTTCTACTTTCATGTCGATATTTTTTTCGTCTTCCATGTTGCCTTCTCCATATTCGTCGCCCTTTATTACTGCTGCTGCTTCTCTCTCTCTCTCTCTCTCTCTCTCTCTCTCTCTCTCTCTCTCTCTCTCTCTCTCTCTCTCTCTCTCTCTCTCTTTCTCTTTCTCTATATCTCTCTTCCTCTCTCGTGCCACCCCATGCAGATCCCTCGTCACCCAGTACCGCCCTCACGAATAAGTACCGTCCTCACGCATGCCACCCAGTACCGTCCTCACGAATAAGTACCGTCCTCACGCATGCCACCCAGTACCGTCCTCACGCATACCACCCAGTACCGCCATCACGCCTGCCACCCAGTACCGTCCTCACGCATACCACCCAGTACCGCCTTCACGTCTGCCACCCAGTGCCGCCCTGATGCATACCGCGCAGTACCGCTTCCTCGCCTGCCATCCAGAACCGCCCTTACGTCTGCCACCCAGTACCGCCCACAGGCATGCTACCCAATATCGCTTCCTCGCCTGCCACACAGTACCACCCTCACGTCTGCCACCCAGTGCGGCCCTCACGCATACCACCCAGTACCGCTTCCTCGCCTGCCACCCAGCACCGCTTAATCACCTGCCATCCAGTACCACTCACTCGCCTGCCACCCAGTGCTACTCCCTCGCCTGCCACCCATTACTACTCCCTCACCTGCCACCCAGTACCACTCCCTCGCCTGCCACCCAGTACCTCTCCCTCACCTGCCACCCAATACCACTCCCTCGCCTGCCACTCAATACCGTCCCTCGCCTACCACCTAGTATCGTTTAATAGCTTGCCATCCAGCACCACTCCCTTCCCTGCCACCCAGTACCACTCCCACGCCTGCCATCCAGTACCTCTCCCTACCCTGCCACCCAGTACCACTCCCACGCCTGCCATCCACTACTTCTCCCTCGCCTCCCATCCAGTACTGCCCCGTCACCCGCCACCCAGTACCGCTTCCTTGCCTACCACCCAGTACCACTCCCTCGCCTGCCATCCATTAACACTCCTTCGACTGCCATTCAATACCACTCCCTCGCCTATCACCCAGAATAGCACCTTCGCCTGCCACCCAGTAACACTCATTCGCCTATTACCCAGTACCGCTCCTTCGTCTGCCGCCCAGTACCACTCCCTCGCCTGCCATCCAGTACCACTCCCTCGCCTACTATCCAGTGCCGCTCCCTCGCTTTCCACCCAGTACCGCGCCCTCGCCTGACATCCTGTACCTCTCCCTCGCCTGCCACCCAGTACCTCTCCCTCGCCTGCCATCCAGTATCGCTTCCTAGCCTGCCATCCAGCACCACTCTCTCACCTGCCATTCAGTACCGCTCCCTCGCTTCCCTCGCCTGCCATCCAGTAACACTCCCTCGCCTACCTCCCAGTACCGCTCCCTCGCCTGCCACCCAGAACCGCTTCCTCGCCTGCCACCCAGAACCACTCCCTCGCCTGCCACCCAGAACCACTTCCTAGCCTGCCACCCGGAATCACTCCCTTGCCTGCCACCCAGTACCGCTCCCTCGCCTGCCACCCAGTACCCCTCCCTCGCCTGCCACCCAGTACCACTCCCTCACCTGCCATCCAGTACCACTCCCTCACCTGCCATCCAGTACCACTCACCTGCCACCCAGTACCACTCCCTCTCCTGCCGTCCAGTACCGCTCCCTCGCCTGCCATCCAGTACCATTCCCTTGTCTACCACCCAGTACAGTGTCCTCGCCTGCCATCCAGTACTACTCCTTCACGTACCATCCAGTAGCACTCCCTCGCCTGCCATCCAGTAGCACTCCCTCGCCTGCCATCCAGTAGCACTCCTTCGCCTAAAATCTGCAGGCACGGTATATCTGGTAAAACAGGTGGGACATGCACCTTTGACCAACCCAAAAATTGCCGCACTCACATGACAACAGGAGAGTGCAACTCCCCTTCCTGTAACTTATTTCACCCCGGAATGTGTCACTCTTCACCCCATGACAGAAAATGCTACAGTGTATACTGCCAGGCACATTATCTAAAGGAGATAAGATAACACAGACCAGGCAGACTATGGGAAACAGGAGGGAGAGCCATAACCTCTCCAGAGAAGGCTTTTTAGTGCCATGAAGGAAGAAAGACTGGCAAGAAATGACAGAAATCTAACACCAACTGAAAACATTTCTGGAGCAGAGGCACGGACATTGGCCTCCAATCTAGAACAACTGATATTAGAGCCAGTAAATAAAACAACCCCTAAATTCCATCAATATAACAACATTTGTCTTTGGAAACATACAGGGTCTAAAGCCGTCAACAAACAACAAAATTCCTTACATCAAGGGACTGATCACGGAGTCAAATGCAGTGTTTGCAGCTTTCACAGAGACCCACAATAAGGATCATTTAAACAATGAAATATGGATCCCAGGTTATAACCTTTTCAGATGTAACAGATTAAACAGGCAACAAGTGGGGGTAAGTTGCCTGTACGACACAGAATCGCTCATTTGCTGAGAACTACTAACCCCTCAAGGAAGGTTCCTTGATGCAGGTGAGGGGTTTTTGAAGGCTGCTCAAGGCACATTCCATTAAGAAAAAGAAAGAGAAGATGCAACTTGAAAGAGAGAGACGCTCCCTATACAGAAGAACGCGAAGAATCACAGAGCTGCTGAGAGGGGCCAGTTTATCTGAAATACGAAGCAAGGCACTGGTCAGTGAAATAGCAAATATCGAACTCAAGGTGAAGGAATCATACAGGAGACAAGAATCTCAGGAAGAACTAAAGTCCATAAAGGAAATTGAAAAATACTTCTCCTATGCCAGATCTAAGGAAAAAAACAACATCCAGTATTGGGTCCCTGCTTAGGCGAGATGGGACATACTAAAGTCCCAATACGACTCAGTGTTCAGTGAGCCATTACCCAGACTAAGGGTCGACAATCTGAATGAATTCTTTATGAACAAGACCCAAAATTTGATCATCTCAAATATCTCTGATATTATGTTAACATCACAAGACTCTGAGAAGGCAATAGATGACGTGCCCATGCACTCTGCCACAGGCCCAACTCATGGAACTCCATGTTCATCAAGAACTGCAAGAAACCCCTGTCACGTGCCTTCAGTATTCTGTGGAGAGGGAGCGTGGATACAGGGGTCATCCCACACTCACTAAAAACAACAGACCTAGTCCCACTCTACAAAAAACTACAGACCGATAGCACTAACATCCCATATCACAAAAATCTTTGAAAGGCTCTAAAAAGCAAGATCGCCAACCACCTAGATACCCATCAGTTACACAACCCAGGGCAACACGGATTTAAAGCAGGTCGCTCCTGCCTGTCCCAGTTACTGGACCACTATGACAAGGTCCTGGATGCTACTGAGGATAAACAAAATGCAGATGTAGTATACAATGACTTTGCAAAAGCCATCGATCGACTAGTGTGACCATGGTGTAATAGCGCACAAAATGTGTGATAAAGGAATAACAGGGAAAGTTGGTAGATGGACCTATAACTTCCTAATAGAACACAAAGAGTAATAAACAGAGTAAACTCTGAGGCAGCTACGGTGAAAAGCTCTGTTCCACAAGGCACAGTACTCACTCCCATCCTATTGCGTGAGGCCAGCAGTAACAGCCTGGTTGATCAGACCCTGATCCGCCACCAGACCTGGTCTCAGACCGGTCCATGGGGGCGTTGACCCCAGAAACTCTCTCCAGGTATACTTCAGGTATACCATCCAGTACAGCACCCTCTCCTGCTAACCGGTACCACTCCCTCGCCTGCCACCCATTATCGCTCCCTCGCCTGCCATCCAGTACTGCTCTCTCGCCTGCCATCCAGTACTGCTCTCTCGTCTGCCATCCAGTACTGCTCCCTCGTCTGCCATCCAATACTGCTCCCTCGCCTGTCATCCAGTACTGCTCCCTCGTCTGCCATCCAGTACTGCTCCCTCGCCTGCCATCCAGTACTGCTCCCTCACCTGCCATCCAGTACTGCTCTCTCGCCTGCCATCCAGTACTGCTCCCTTGCCTGCCATCCAGTAGTGCTCCTTCGCCCACCATCCAGTACTGCTCCTTCGCCTGCCATCCAGTACTGCTCCATCGCCTGCAATCCAGTACTGCTCCCTTGCCTGCCATCCAGTACTGCTCCATCGCCTGCCATCCAGTACTGCTCCATCGCCTGCAATCCAGTACTGATCCCTTGCCTGCCATCCAATACTGCTTCCTTCCTTGCCATACAGTACTGCTCCATCGCCTGCCAGTCAGTACTGCTCCTCCTGCCATCCAGTATTGCTCCCTCGCCTGCCATCGAGCACTGCTCCCTCGCATGCCATCCAGTACTGCTCCCCTGCCTGCTATCCAGTACTGCTCCCTCGCCTGCCATCCTGTACTCCTCCCTCGCCTGTCATCCAGTATTGCTCCCTCGCCTGCCAATCAGTGCTGCTCCCTCGCCTGCCAATCAGTGCTGCTCCCTCGCCTGCCATCCTGTACTCCTCCCTCGCATGTCATCCAGTACTACTCCCTCGCCTGCCATCGAGCACTGCTCCCTCGCCTGCCATCCAGTACTGCTCCCCTGCCTGCTATCCAATACTGCTCCCTCGCCTGCCATCCTGTACTCCTCCCTCGCCTGCTACACAATACTGATCCCTCGCCTCCCATCCAGTACTACCCCATCTCCTGCTATCCAGTACTCCTTCCTTGCCTGCCATCCACTACTGCTCCCTCGCCTGCCATCCTGTACTCCTCCCTCGCATGTCATCCAGTACTACTCCCTCGCGTGCCATCCAGTACTGCTCCCCTGCCTGCTATCCAATACTGCTCCCTCGCCTGCCATCCTGTACTCCTCCCTCGCCTGCTACCCAATACTGATCCCTCGCCTGCTACCCAATACTGATCCCTCGCCTACCATCCAGTACTGCTTCCTTCCTTGTCATCCAGTACTGCTCCCTCGCCTGAAATCCAGTACTGCTCCCTTGCCTGCCATCCAGTACTGCTCCCTCACCTGCCATCCAGTACTGCTCCCTCGCCTGCCAATCACTGCTGCTCCCTCGCCTGCCATCCAGTACTGCTTCCTTGCTTGCCACAGTACTGCTCCCTCGCCTGCCATCCAGTACTGCTTCCTTGCTTGCCACAGTACTGCTCCCTCGCCTGCCATCCAGTACTGCTCCATCGCCTGCCATCCAGTACTGCTCCATCGCCTGCAATCCAGTACTGATCCCTTGCCTGCCATCCAATACTGCTTCCTTCCTTGCCATACAGTACTGCTCCATCGCCTGCCAGTCAGTACTGCTCCTCCTGCCATCCAGTATTGCTCCCTCGCCTGCCATCGAGCACTGCTCCCTCTCATGCCATCTAGTTCTGCTCCCTCGCCTGTCATCCAGTACTGTTAACTTCCCTGCCATCCAGTACTGCTCCCTCGCCTGCCATCCAGTTCTGCTCCCTCGCCTGTCATCCAATTCTCCTCCCTCGCCTGCCAATCAGTGCTGCTCCCTCGCCTTCCAATCAGTGCTTCTCCCTCGCCTGCCAATCAGTGCTGCTCCCTCGCCTGCCATCCAGTACTGCTTCCTTGCTTGCCAATCAGTGCTGCTCCCTCGCCTGCCATCCATTACTGCTTCCTTGCTTGCCCTCCAGTACTGCTCCCTCGCCTGCCATCCAGTACTGCTTCCTTGCTTGCCCTCCAGTACTGCTCCCTCGCCTGCCATCGAGCACTGCTCCCTCGCCTGCCATCCAGTACTGCTCTCTCGCCTGCCATCCAGTACTGCTCCCTTGCCTGCCATCCAGTAGTGCTCCTTCGCCCACCATCCAGTACTGCTCCTTCGCCCACCATCCAGTACTGCTCCTTCGCCTGCCATCCAGTACTGCTCCATCGCCTGCAATCCAGTACTGCTCCCTTGCCTGCCATCCAGTACTGCTCCATCGCCTGCAATCCAGTACTGATCCCTTGCCTGCCATCCAATACTGCTTCCTTCCTTGCCATACAGTACTGCTCCATCGCCTGCCAGTCAGTACTGCTCCTCCTGCCATCCAGTACTGCTCCCTCGCCTGCCATCTAGTTCTGCTCCCTCGCCTGTCATCCAGTACTGTTAACTTCCCTGCCATCCAGTACTGCTCCCTCGCCTGCCATCCAGTTCTGCTCCCTCGCCTGTCATCCAATTCTCCTCCCTCGCCTTCCAATCAGTGCTGCTCCCTCGCCTGCCAATCAGTGCTGCTCCATCGCCTGCCATCCAGTACTGCTCCATCGCCTGCAATCCAGTACTGATCCCTTGCCTGCCATCCAATACTGCTTCCTTCCTTGCCATACAGTACTGCTCCATCGCCTGCCAGTCAGTACTGCTCCTCCTGCCATCCAGTATTGCTCCCTCGCCTGCCATCGAGCACTGCTCCCTCGCATGCCATCTAGTTCTGCTCCCTCGCCTGTCATCCAGTACTGTTAACTTCCCTGCCATCCAGTACTGCTCCCTCGCCTGCCATCCAGTTCTGCTCCCTCGCCTGTCATCCAATTCTCCTCCCTCGCCTGCCAATCAGTGCTGCTCCCTCGCCTTCCAATCAGTGCTGCTCCCTCGCCTGCCAATCAGTGCTGCTCCCTCGCCTGCCATCCAGTACTGCTTCCTTGCTTGCCAATCAGTGCTGCTCCCTCGCCTGCCATCCATTACTGCTTCCTTGCTTGCCCTCCAGTACTGCTCCCTCGCCTGCCATCCAGTACTGCTTCCTTGCTTGCCCTCCAGTACTGCTCCCTCGCCTGCCATCGAGCACTGCTTCATCGCCTGCCATCCAGTACTGCTCTCTCGCCTGCCATCCAGTACTGCTCCCTTGCCTGCCATCCAGTAGTGCTCCTTCGCCCACCATCCAGTACTGCTCCTTCGCCCACCATCCAGTACTGCTCCTTCGCCTGCCATCCAGTACTGCTCCATCGCCTGCAATCCAGTACTGCTCCCTTGCCTGCCATCCAGTACTGCTCCATCGCCTGCAATCCAGTACTGATCCCTTGCCTGCCATCCAATACTGCTTCCTTCCTTGCCATACAGTACTGCTCCATCGCCTGCCAGTCAGTACTGCTCCTCCTGCCATCCAGTACTGCTCCCTCGCCTGCCATCTAGTTCTGCTCCCTCGCCTGTCATCCAGTACTGTTAACTTCCCTGCCATCCAGTACTGCTCCCTCGCCTGCCATCCAGTTCTGCTCCCTCGCCTGTCATCCAATTCTCCTCCCTCGCCTGCCAATCAGTGCTGCTCCCTCGCCTTCCAATCAGTGCTGCTCCCTCGCCTGCCAATCAGTGCTGCTCCCTCGCCTGCCATCCAGTACTGCTTCCTTGCTTGCCAATCAGTGCTGCTCCCTCGCCTGCCATCCATTACTGCTTCCTTGCTTACACTCCAGTACTGCTCCCTCGCCTGCCATCCAGTACTGCTTCCTTGCTTGCCCTCCAGTACTGCTCCCTCGCCTGCCATCGAGCACTGCTCCCTCGCCTGCCATCCAGTACTGCTCTCTCGCCTGCCATCCAGTACTGCTCCCTTGCCTGCCATCCAGTAGTGCTCCTTCGCCCACCATCCAGTACTGCTCCTTCGCCCACCATCCAGTACTGCTCCTTCGCCTGCCATCCAGTACTGCTCCATCGCCTGCAATCCAGTACTGCTCCCTTGCCTGCCATCCAGTACTGCTCCATCCCCTGCCATCCAGTACTGCTCCATCGCCTGCAATCCAGTACTGATCCCTTGCCTGCCATCCAATACTGCTTCCTTCCTTGCCATACAGTACTGCTCCATCGCCTGCAATCCAGTACTGATCCCTTGCCTGCCATCCAATACTGCTTCCTTCCTTGCCATACAGTACTGCTCCATCGCCTGCCAGTCAGTACTGCTCCTCCTGCCATCCAGTATTGCTCCCTCGCCTGCCATCGAGCACTGCTCCCTCGCATGCCATCCAGTACTGCTCCCCTGCCTGCTATCCAGTACTGCTCCCTCGCCTGCCATCCTGTACTCCTCCCTCGCCTGTCATCCAGTATTGCTCCCTCGCCTGCCAATCAGTGCTGCTCCCTCGCCTGCCAATCAGTGCTGCTCCCTCGCCTGCCATCCTGTACTCCTCCCTCGCATGTCATCCAGTACTACTCCCTCGCCTGCCATCGAGCACTGCTCCCTCGCCTGCCATCCACTACTGCTCCCCTGCCTGCTATCCAATACTGCTCCCTCGCCTGCCATCCTGTACTCCTCCCTCGCCTGCTACCCAATACTGATCCCTCGCCTCCCATCCAGTACTACCCCCTCTCCTGCTATCCAGTACTCCTTCCTTGCCTGCCATCCACTACTGCTCCCTCGCCTGCCATCCTGTACTCCTCCCTCGCATGTCATCCAGTACTACTCCCTCGCGTGCCATCCAGTACTGCTCCCCTGCCTGCTATCCAATACTGCTCCCTCGCCTGCCATCCTGTACTCCTCCCTCGCATGTCATCCAGTACTACTCCCTCGCGTGCCATCCAGTACTGCTCCCCTGCCTGCTATCCAATACTGCTCCCTCGCCTGCCATCCTGTACTCCTCCCTCGCCTGCTACCCAATACTGATCCCTCGCCTGCTACCCAATACTGATCCCTCGCCTACCATCCAGTACTGCTTCCTTCCTTGTCATCCAGTACTGCTCCCTCGCCTGAAATCCCGTACTGCTCCCTTGCCTGCCATCCAGTACTGCTCCCTCACCTGCCATCCTGTACTGGTCCCTCGCCTGTCATCCAGTACTGCTCCCTCGCCTGCCAATCACTGCTGCTCCCTCGCCTGCCATCCAGTACTGCTTCCTTGCTTGCCACAGTACTGCTCCCTCGCCTGCCATCCAGTACTGCTTCCTTGCTTGCCACAGTACTGCTCCCTCGCCTGCCATCTAGTTCTGCTCCCTCGCCTGTCATCCAGTACTGTTAACTTCCCTGCCATCCAGTACTGCTCCCTCGCCTGCCATCCAGTTCTGCTCCCTCGCCTGTCATCCAATTCTCCTCCCTCGCCTGCCAATCAGTGCTGCTCCCTCGCCTTCCAATCAGTGCTGCTCCCTCGCCTGCCAATCAGTGCTGCTCCCTCGCCTGCCATCCATTACTGCTTCCTTGCTTGCCCTCCAGTACTGCTCCCTCGCCTGCCATCCAGTACTGCTTCCTTGCTTGCCCTCCAGTACTGCTCCCTCGCCTGCCATCCAGTACTGCTCCCTCGCCTGCCATCCAGTATTACTCCCTCGCCGGCCCTCCACTACTGCTCCCTCGCCTGCCATCCAGTACTGCTCTCTCGCCTGCCATCCAGTACTACTCCCTCGCCTGCTATTTAGTACTGCTCTCTTGCCTGCCATTGAATACTGCTCCCCGCCTGCCATCCAGTACTGTTCCCTCGCCTCTCATCCAGTAATACTCCCTCGCTTGCCATACAGAACTGTTCCGTCGCCTGCCATCCAGAACTGTTCTGTCGCCTGCCATCCAGTACTGCTCCCTCGGCTGCCATCCAGTACTGTTCCCTCTCCTCTCATCCAGTAATAATCCCTCGGCTGCCATCCGGTAATACTCCCTCGCCTGCCGTCCAGTATTGCTCCCTCGCCTGCCATGCAGTACTGCTTCCTCGCCTGCCATCTACTACTGCTCCCTCGCCTGCCATTCAGTTCTGCTCTCTCGCCTGCCATCTACTACTGCTCCTTCGCCTGCCATCCAGTACTGCTCCCTTGCCTACCAACCAATACTACTCCCTGGCCTGCGAACTAGTACTGTTCCCTTACCTGATATCCAGTACTGCTCCCTCGCCTGCCATCCAGAACTGCTTCCTTGCTTGAGATCCAGTACTGCTCCCTCGCCTGCCATCCAGTAATGCTCCCTTGCCTGACATCCAGTACTGCTCCATCGCCTAACAGCCAGTGCTACTCCCTGGCCTGCCAACCAGTACTGTTACATCACCTGATCTCCAGTACTGCTTCCTCACCTGCCATCCAGTACTGTTAGCTTGCCTGCCATCCAGTACTGCTCCCTCGCCTGCCATCCAGTTCTGCTCCCTTGCCTGCCATCCAGTACTGCTCCCTCGCCTGCCATCCTGAGCTCCTCCCTCGCCTGTCATCCAGTTCTACTCCCTCGCCTGCCATCCAGCACTGCTCCCTCGCCTGCCATCCACTGCTGCTCCCTCGCCTGCCATCCAGCACCGCTCCCTCACCTGGCATCGAGTACTGCTCCCACGCCTGCCATCCAGTACTGCTCCCTCGCCTGCCATCCAGTACTGCTCCATCGCCTACCAACCAGTACTACTCCCTGGCCTGCCAACCAGTACTGTTACCTCACCTGACATCCAGTACTACTCCCTCGCCTGCTATCCAGTACTCCTACCTTGTCTGCCATCCAATACTGCTCCCTCGCCTGCCATCCAGTTCTGCTCCCTCGCCTGCCATCCAGTACTGTTAGCTTGCCTGCCATCCAGTACTGCTCCCTCGCCTGCCATCCAGTACTGTTAGCTTGCCTGCCATCCAGTACTGCTCCCTCGCCTGTCATCCAGTACTGCTCCCTCACCTGCCATCCAGTACTGCTCCCTCACCTGCCATCCAGAACTGCTCCCTCGCCTGCCATCCAGTACTGCTCCCTCACCTGCCATCCAGTAATGCTCCCTCACCTGCCATCCAGTACTGCTCCCTCACCTGCCATCCAGTACTGCTCTCTCGCCTGCAATCCAGTACTGCTCCCTCACCTGCCGTCCAGTACTGCTCCCTCTCCTGCCATCCAGTATTGCCCCCTCCCCTGCCATTCATTACTGCTCCCTCGCCTGCCATCTAGTACTGCTCCCTCACCTGCCATCCAGTACTGCTCCCTCACCTGCCATCCAGTACTGCTCCCTCACCTGCCATCCAGTACTGCTCCCTCACCTGCCATCCAGTACTGCTCCCTCACCTGCCATCCAGTACTGCTCCCTCACCTGCCATCCAGTACTGCTCCCTCACCTGCCATCCAGTACTGCTCCCTCACCTGCCATCCAGTACTGCTCCCTCACCTGCCATCCGGTACTGCTCCCTCACCTGCCATCCAGTACTGCTCCCTCACCTGCCATCCAGTACTGCTCCCTCACCTGCCATCCAGTACTGCTCCCTCACCTGCCATCCAGTACTGCTCCCTCACCTGCCATCCAGTACTGCCCCCTCACCTGTCATCCAGTACTGCTCCCTCACCTGCCATCCAGTACTGCTCCCTCACCTGCCATCCAGTACTGCTCCCTCACCTGCCATCCAGTACTGCTCCCTCACCTGCCATCCAGTACTGCTCCCTCACCTGCCATCCAGTACTGCTCCCTCACCTGCCATCCAGTACTGCTCCCTCACCTGCCATCCAGTACTGCTCCCTCACCTGCCATCCAGTACTGCTCCCTCACCTGCCATCCAGTACTGCTCCCTCACCTGCCATCCAGTACTGCTCCCTCACCTGCCATCCGGTACTGCTCCCTCACCTGCCATCCAGTACTGCTCCCTCACCTGCCATCCAGTACTGCTCCCTCACCTGCCATCCAGTACTGCTCCCTCACCTGCCATCCAGTACTGCTCCCTCACCTGCCATCCAGTACTGCCCCCTCACCTGTCATCCAGTACTGCTCCCTCACCTGCCATCCAGTACTGCTCCCTCACCTGCCATCCAGTACTGCTCCCTCACCTGCCATCCAGTACTGCTCCCTCACCTGCCATCCAGTACTGCTCCCTCACCTGCCATCCAGTACTGCTCCCTCACCTGCCATCCAGTACTGCTCCCTCACCTGCCATCCAGTACTGCTCCCTCACCTGCCATCCAGTACTGCTCCCTTACCTGCCATCCAGTACTGCTCCCTCACCTGCCATCCAGTACTGCTCCCTCGCCTGCCATCCAGTACTGCTCCCTCGCCTGCCATCCAGTACTGCTCCCTCGCCTGCCATCCAGTACTGCTCCCTCACCTGCCATCAAGTACTGCTCCCTCACCTGCCATCCAGTACTGCTCCCTCACCTGCCATCCAGTACTGCTCCCTCACCTGCCATCCAGTACTGCTCCCTCACCTGCCATCCAGTACTGCTCCCTCACCTGCCATCCAGTACTGCTCCCTCACCTGCCATCCAGTACTGCTTTCTCACCTGCCATCCAGTACTGCTCCCTCACCTGCCATCCAGTACTGCTCCCTCACCTGATATCCAGTACTGCTCCCTCACCTGCCATCCAGTACTGCTCCCTCACCTGCCATCCAGTACTGCTCCCTCACCTGCCATCCAGTACTGCTCCCTCACCTGCCATCCAGTACTGCTCCCTCGCCTGCCATCCAGTACTGCTCCCTCACCTGCCATCCAGTACTGCTCCCTCGCCTGCCATCCAGTACTGCTCCCTCACCTGCCATCCAGTACTGCTCCCTCACCTGCCATCCAGTACTGCTCCCTCACCTGCCATACAGTACTGCTCCCTCACCTGCCATCCAGTACTGCTCCCTCACCTGCCATCCAGTACTGCTCCCTCACCTGCCATCCAGTACTGCTCCCTCACCTGCCATCCAGTACTGCTCCCTCACCTGCCATCCAGTACTGCTCCCTCGCCTGCCATCCAGTACTGCTCCCTCACCTGCCATCCAGTACTGCTTCCTCACCTGCCATCCAGTACTGCTTCCTCACCTGCCATCCAGTACTTCTCCCTCACCTGCCATCCAGTACTGCTTCCTCACCTGCCATCCAGTACTGCTCCCTCACCTGCCATCCAGTGCTGCTCGCTCACCTGCCATCCAGTACTGCTTCCTCACCTGCCATCCAGTACTGCTTCCTCACCTGCCATCCAGTACTGCTTCCTCACCTGCCATCCAGTACTGCTTCCTCACCTGCCATCCAGTACTGCTCCCTCACCTGTCATCCAGTACTGCTCCCTCACCTGCCATCCAGTACTGCTCCCTCGCCTGCCATCCAATACTGCTCCCTCACCTGCCATCCAGTACTGCTCCCTCGCCTGCCATCCAGTACTGCTTCCTCACCTGCCATCCAGTACTGCTTCCTCACCTGCCATCCAGTACTGCTCCCTCACCTGCCATCCAGTACTGCTCCACCTGCCATCCAGTACTGCTTCCTCACCTGCCATCCAGTACTGCTCCCTCACCTGCCATCCAGTACTGCTCCCTCACCTGCCATCCAGTACTGCTCCCTCACCTGCCATCCAGTACTGCTCCCTCACCTGCCATCCAGTACTGCTCCCTCACCTGCCATCCAGTACTGCTCCCTCACCTGCCATCCAGTACTGCTCCCTCACCTGCCATCCAGTACTGCTCCCTCACCTGCCATCCAGTACTGCTCCCTCACCTGCCATCCAGTACTGCTCCCTCACCTGCCATCCAGTACTGCTCCCTCACCTGCCATCCAGTACTGCTCCCTCACCTGCCATCCAGTACTGCTCCCTCACCTGCCATCCAGTACTGCTCCCTCACCTGCCATCCAGTACTGCTCCCTCACCTGCCATCCAGTACTGCTCCCTCACCTGCCATCCAGTACTGCTCCCTCACCTGCCATCCAGTACTGCTCCCTCACCTGCCATCCAGTACTGCTCCCTCACCTGCCATCCAGTACTGCTCCCTCACCTGCCATCCAGTACTGCTCCCTCACCTGCCATCCAGTACTGCTCCCTCACCTGCCATCCAGTACTGCTCCCTCACCTGCCATCCAGTACTGCTCCCTCACCTGCCATCCAGTACTGCTCCCTCACCTGCCATCCAGTACTGCTCCCTCACCTGCCATCCAGTACTGCTCCCTCACCTGCCATCCAGTACTGCTCCCTCACCTGCCATCCAGTACTGCTCCCTCACCTGCCATCCAGTACTGCTCCCTCACCTGCCATCCAGTACTGCTCCCTCACCTGCCATCCAGTACTGTACTGTTCCCTCACCTGCCATCCAGTACTGCTCCCTCACCTGCCATCCAGTACTGCTCCCTCACCTGCCATCCAGTACTGCTCCCTCACCTGCCATCCAGTACTGCTCCCTCACCTGCCATCCAGTACTGCTCCCTCACCTGCCATCCAGTACTGCTCCCTCGCCTGCCATCCAGTACTGCTCCCTCGCCTGCCATCCAGTACTGCTCCCTCGCCTGCCATCCAGTACTGCTCCCTCGCCTGCCATCCAGTACTGCTCCCTCGCCTGCCATCCAGTACTGCTCCCTCGCCTGCCATCCAGTACTGCTCCCTCGCCTGCCATCCAGTACTGCTCCCTCACCTGCCATCCAGTACTGCTCCCTCACCTGCCATCCAGTACTGCTCCCTCACCTGCCATCCAGTACTGCTCCCTCACCTGCCATCCAGTACTGCTCCCTCACCTGCCATCCAGTACTGCTCCCTCACCTGCCATCCAGTACTGCTCCCTCGCCTGCCATCCAGTACTGCTCCCTCACCTGCCATCCAGTACTGCTCCCTCGCCTGCCATCCAGTACTGCTCCCTCACCTGCCATCCATTACTGCTCCCTCACCTGCCATCCAGTACTGCTCCCTCACCTGCCATCCAGTACTGCTCCCTCACCTGCCATCCAGTACTGCTCCCTCACCTGCCATCCAGTACTGCTCCCTCACCTGTCATCCAGTACTGCTCCCTCACCTGCCATCCAGTACTGCTCCCTCACCTGCCATCCAGTACTGCTCCCTCACCTGCCATCCAGTACTGCTCCTTCACCTGCCATCCAGTACTGCTCCTTCACCTGCCATCCAGTACTGCTCCCTCACCTGCCATCCAGTACTGCTCCCTCACCTGCCATCCAGTACTGCTCCCTCACCTGCCATCCATTACTGCTCCCTCACCTGCCATCCAGTACTGCTCCCTCACCTGCCATCCAGTACTGCTCCCTCACCTGCCATCCAGTACTGCTCCCTCACCTGCCATCCAGTACTGCTCCCTCACCTGCCATCCAGTACTGCTCCTTCACCTGCCATCCAGTACTGCTCCTTCACCTGCCATCCAGTACTGCTCCCTCACCTGCCATCCAGTACTGCTCCCTCACCTGCCACTCCCACATCACTTACAACCTGCGGTACATCTTTTGCTCGTCGCCTTCTTTAATGTACTAATGATACTATTATCATTTTTTACATTATATATTTGTACTTTACTGGTTTATATCACACAATATTGAGAGAGAGAGAGAGAGAGAGAGAGAGAGAGAGAGAGAGAGGCAGCTATTTGCAAATAATGCACTTGTGAGAAATGTTAGTTGTATTTGCTCATTTAACATAATTTCAAGGATAGGCTGCAAAACAGCTAATGGAACATTCATTCATTCATTAAAGATTTGCCGGTACTTCCGGCCCGGGTCTTCTCCAGATGGTGACCCGGCGAGCTAATGCAACTCAAGGCGGGCAAGCTATGGATGGCTTCACTCTGGTTATTACATTCGAAAGGACGTTATTCCATGTGTTGTAGGCATTCCTTTCCCATCTCTCCCCCTGAAGCACTTTCGAACAGTAAACAGGTATTCGAGGAGAGAGGTAAACTTAACAAATGGATGTTCTCACATGGCTCCAGCCTCTACACTTATACCCTGGAGAACACCTGAGTAATGAAAATAAATGGTTGAGTAATGAAAATGAATGATGCTCTGGAGTGAAGATGCAAAGGCTGAAACCACAGCTGGGCAGCAAGTCAGTCTGGTTGGGTAAAAAGCAAAGGTGTGTTATCAAGAGTAAACAACTGTACCACCGTAACAATTACTGGTAACACAACACAAAAATATTGATAACTACCAGTGCTAAATTATTATGACTGAAAACCTTTTATACAAGACTTGTTCCCCGTCACTACCAAGGAAAACTATCCTGGTGAGCCACACTACCTGACCACTACCAAGGAAAACTATCCTGGTGAGCCACACTACCTGACCACTACCAAGGAAAACTATCCTGGTGAGCCACACTACCTGACCACTACCAAGGAAAACTATCCTGGTGAGCCACACTACCTGACCACTACCAAGGAAAACTATCCTGGTGAGCCACACTACCTGACCACTACCAAGGAAAACTATCCTGGTGAGCCACACTACCTGACCACTACCAAGGAAAACTATCCTGGTGAGCCACACTACCTGACCACTACCAAGGAAAACTATCCTTGTGAGCCACACTACCTGACCACTACCAAGGAAAACTATCCTGGTGAGCCACACTACCTGACCACTACCAAGGAAAACTATCCTGGTGAGCCACACTACCTGACCACTACCAAGGAAAACTATCCTGGTGAGCCACACTACCTGACCACTACCAAGGAAAACTATCCTGGTGAGCCACACTACCTGACCACTACCAAGGAAAACTATCCTGGTGAGCCACACTACCTGACCACTACCAAGGAAAACTATCCTTGTGAGCCACACTACCTGACCACTACCAAGGAAAACTATCCTGGTGAGCCACACTACCTGACCACTACCAAGGAAAACTATCCTGGTGAGCCACACTACCTGACCACTACCAAGGAAAACTATCCTGGTGAGCCACACTACCTGACCACTACCAAGGAAAACTATCCTGGTGAGCCACACTACCTGACCACTACCAAGGAAAACTATCCTGGTGAGCCACACTACCTGACCACTACCAAGGAAAACTATCCTGGTGAGCCACACTACCTGACCACTACCAAGGAAAACTATCCTGGTGAGCCACACTACCTGACCACTACCAAGGAAAACTATCCTTGTGAGCCACACTACCTGACCACTACCAAGGAAAACTATCCTGGTGAGCCACACTACCTGACCACTACCAAGGAAAACTATCCTGGTGAGCCACACTACCTGACCACTACCAAGGAAAACTATCCTGGTGAGCCACACTACCTGACCACTACCAAGGAAAACTATCCTGGTGAGCCACACTACCTGACCACTACCAAGGAAAACTATCCTGGTGAGCCACACTACCTGACCACTACCAAGGAAAACTATCCTGGTGAGCCACACTACCTGACCACTACCAAGGAAAACTATCCTGGTGAGCCACACCACCTGACCACTACCAAGGAAAACTATCCTGGTGAGCCACACCACCTGACCACTACCAAGGAAAACTATCCTGGTGAGCCACACCACCTGACCACTACCAAGGAGAACTATCCTGGTGAGCCACACCACCTGACCACTACCAAGGAAAACTATCCTGGTGAGCCACACCACCTGACCACTACCAAGGAAAACTATCCTGGTGAGCCACACTACCTGACCACTACCAAGGAAAACTATCCTGGTGAGCCACACTACCTGACCACTACCAAGGAGAACTATCCTGGTGAGCCACACTACCTGACCACTACCAAGGAGAACTATCCTGGTGAGCCACACTACCTGACCACTACCAAGGAGAACTATCCTGGTGAGCCACACTACCTGACCACTACCAAGGAGAACTATCCTGGTGAGCCACACTACCTGACCACTACCAAGGAGAACTATCCTGGTGAGCCACACTACCTGACCACTACCAAGGAAAACTATCCTGGTGAGCCACACAACCTGACCACTACCAAGGAGAACTATCCTGGTGAGCCACACTACCTGACCACTACCAAGGAGAACTATCCTGGTGAGCCACACTACCTGACCACTACCAAGGAGAACTATCCTGGTGAGCCACACTACCTGACCACTACCAAGGAGAACTATCCTGGTGAGCCACACTACCTGACCACTACCAAGGAGAACTATCCTGGTGAGCCACACTACCTGACCACTACCAAGGAAAACTATCCTGGTGAGCCACACAACCTGACCACTACCAAGGAGAACTATCCTGGTGAGCCACACTACCTGACCACTACCAAGGAGAACTATCCTGGTGAGCCACACTACCTGACCACTACCAAGGAGAACTATCCTGGTGAGCCACACTACCTGACCACTACCAAGGAGAACTATCCTGGTGAGCCACACTACCTGACCACTACCAAGGAGAACTATCCTGGTGAGCCACACTACCTGACCACTACCAAGGAAAACTATCCTGGTGAGCCACACTACCTGACCACTACCAAGGAAAACTATCCTGGTGAGCCACACCACCTGACCACTACCAAGGAAAACTATCCTGGTGAGCCACACCACCTGACCACTTCACATTATAACTTGAGGTAAAAACTACTTGGTGTAAAACAACTTGGTGTAAACCTACTTGGTGTATGTAGTGCAGTGGTTACGTTACTTAAATATATGTACTGCAGACTAGGGGTTAAAGCCTTGTCTAAGGACATTTAAAATAGTAAACAAAATATACCAACGTATGGCTAAGCTTGTTTCTTCACAAAAAACAAAGTATATAGTCAATATTTATATTAATACTCAGGAAGGGCACAAAAACTAACATACAAAAATATAATATATTAATAGTAAGTAACCTTAATTATACAACACAAACTGCCCTCTATATATTAATAGTGAGGCTCCATGACCCCCCTCCCTCCCTCCTGCCGGCCTCTTAGCCTGCAGGTAAAACACTTCATGTGTACTCTCCCAAAACTTAAACAGGCCTCTCCACATACTAGGGCCTTACAGGTAATATAACAAGAGGAAATACAACCTATGGCATAAACATACCGAAAATCACTCCCCTACTCAAACAAACACCAAACACCATCCTTTTTCTACAACGGCTCCTGGTACTGACTGACTACACACCTCTTCTCTCCTGTCCTGTCACTGTTCAGGACTAACACGCGTCCGTTTTCATAAATCTCGTCCACTGACATTATCAATGGAGCGTTTTTTATTCACATATGTTCTACAATTCCTTGCGTAACAGTGTTAAACTATCTTGGTGTAAAACTAGTTTGTGTAAAATTACTTGATGTAAAACTACTTGGTGTAAAACTACTTGATGTAAGACTACGTGAGATAAAACTAAGCTAAGGTACACCCACGAACTCAGAGCCTCTCATGCTACCTCTGTAAAATAACACACACCTTCACAGCAAATCTCTCGAGAAGTCCTCGCACTGCACTGAAACACGGCAACAATATTTTACAATCAAAATCACTCTACCCATTGCCCAAATACCATTTTATAGCAGCCAAAACAGGGCTTCTAAAGAGAGGCGTGGAATGCACCACACGTCACATCATCAGCTGGAGAGAGAGACGTGGGCTTTCACCCACAATACCATGTCTCAAAATAAATGAAAGCCGGCTTCGCATGAGAATAAATGCAATAATAAAATATATTTGCTCACAATCATGTATGAAACAAAGTCCAGTTCTATCAAAATACTCAGTGACTTGCAATAAATCACATTAATATTTAAAGACCATTTCAACTACCAGTGTTACTTAAATGTTTCCTGCACCTTCATGTAAGTGAAATACAATTACAAATTCTAATCACCCAAATACAATATTAAAAGTGCTACAAAAATTATTAAAACCATTAACGTTACAGAGTAAGATCAACCAAGCTGTGATGAATATGTTGCCCAGAGAAACCGTAAGCAACTTGGCTGACCAGGCAATCACCAGACAAACAAGCCTAGCCAGAGTACATCTGATTTCTCCGAAACAAGCGTCTACCCTCCCATCCCCCCACCCAATGAAGAAGATACAAAGGGTTGAATAGTGAAGACAAAAGGTACCGCGAAGACGTACAGGAATGAATGACAAAGATGAATAAATTAATTGCAAATCTGTCAAGTATAATGCTAGGTGAGGCCTTCAGATGAGCCAAGAGAAGGCAGCAGTTTCATAGCTTAGAAGATACTAGCGGGAGCTCTGAAGTGAGCGACTGCAGGACGTGGAACCTAAATTTCTGGAGAAGCCGTGAAGACGGAAGACTTCCAGAGAAGACTCGTGAAGGTTGAAGGAGAACAGGAGAGAATACACTGGGTGAGTGGGAAAGAGAAACTAGTGGGAAGAGGTGATGGAGGAGTGAGGAATGGGAAAGGGCAAAGTGGTGGAAACGAGTTGATAAAAGGGAAAAGAGGGGGGGAGGAAGGAAATAATCACCAATCTGAGTATAACGGATGATCAAGGTGGAAAAGGCTAGGACTTAGTGAAAAGTGGGGGGAAAATGGGAGGAATAAAAGGTAGAAGCAAAAAAGAAAGGGGCAAAATTTTTGGATGAAGGGGAAGAATAATGTGAGGGAGGGATGAATGGAAAGATAAAGGGAGATGATGGAATATAAAAAAACTCATTGACGTGAGTCGGAGATGCGATAGGAAGAGTGAAAGAGAAAAGGGATAGAAAAAATGGGGGTGAGGTAAAGAGGGATGAAAAATGAAAAGTAGCCAGAGATAACACGGAACAAAAAGAGGCATAGAGGTAGAAAGAGCGTAGGCTGAAAAAAAGAGAGAAATGAGGGAGAGGGATATAGGTTTGTAGATGGTAGGTAAAGAGCAGAAAGAGGAATGAGGAAGAAAAGCAAAAAGAGCTAGAAAGAGAAGATAGAGAGAAAAGGGAAGAGAATAAGTGCTATAGAGGTAGGGAGAAAAGTAAGAAAGTGAGGAGGGGGAAAGAATTTAGTGAACAAAGAAATGCGAAAAATATGAGAAAGAACAGAAGATATAAATTATATGGGAGAAAAAGAAAAAAATGAAGTACTAGGATATCTTAAATACAGGAAGGTGATAAAATGCTAAATAGAAGAATTGATAGACTGAAAACCAGAAAAGAATATACATTCATTTTGTACCAAAGAACATCAAATTTTAAGCTGCAAAGCAAGAGATAAGAAAAACTGAACAGGTGAACAAACCGTGAACATTTCTAAACGAGTGTTTTGGGACCAGTTAGCGGAGAGTGGCTCATAAATTAGAAGCAATATACCCTGGGATCATCTAGTGTGCTCCTGTAATAACAGTAAAAGATATTGCAAGATATCGGGTAAACGGTAACACAAGCTGGAGTAGAAGAGCACTAACATGATGTTTTAACAATATGACCTGAGTGAAAGTGAACTAGGCGATTAATGAACCATGATTTCAGCATGAGGAACATCGCTATCACTTCTCTCTGTGACTTAAGGGAAATTTTCAAGAGCCTTTCCTATATGCTCAATTAGTATGCATTTTTTTTTTATTAAGTAGCTTCGCCACTCGTTTTATTAACATTTGCATTCATAAAAAAATAGATTTCGCATTAAGGGACTTCAGGTCCTTTAGAAGGCAAAAAAAAAAACCTATTTCAAGGTAAATTTGAAAAATTCATCCTGCACATATTCTAGAGTAGGAGCTGTTTCAACATGAACCAATATTTTTCTGCTTATGAGTCAGCTGTGTTATAGTAAGCACTAATGACTGGAAGTTATTTCATAAGTTTTGCTATCTTCCTGTTAAAGTCGTCTTAGCTGTGAACGCTCAAGAAACTCAAAATCGTGGATAAAAAAAAAAAAAAAAAAAAAAAACTTGATACGATTATCAACAGACATTTTTGGAATTCCAATATTATCAGAATTAAAATGACCAGTGTGTCCATAGGTGAATGTTACGAGAAAGGGGAATCAACCTTCTTTCTTTCTTTTCGCGATCAGAGAGTCTCTGATAGCGGGTTCTAACTCCGCCCGTGGTATGGTTGATTTTATCTCATCCATCGTGAGGATTAGAACCCACGGTACACCGTGCCTGAGCAGGGAATTATTACTGTAGTGCCTTAGTCACTCTTCAGATGATCCAACATACGTTTTTGTCTTTATGATAAAGATGCTCACCTCGACTAATCCATGTGGTGTTAAGCCGTTCTACATCTCAACACAGCCAACACACCTTCACATCACGTGGACTGGCTAGTGTGAATGTGGGTTTTCATGAAAAAAAGGCAGAAGAAAATGCTTTAATTCATCTCTAATTCGTACCACTGACACCATCACCCAAAACCAGGAAAGTTTCCAGTTGACAGGAACTTTTTCTCACATGCTCCACGACATACACTACTCTCCTGACCTGACACAGTTACGTTCACGCCTCACGAATCCTCGTCACTTATTCTCCCAAGTAAATGTACATTTGCTTGCCATGTACTCTCTCTGTAGATTTGTAAGTGCTTGGTCTCCAAGTGTAGTGTCTCCATAAAGGTTACAATTCTCCCATAGTCTATCAAAATGTTGATTTATAACCTTTCTTCTTGAGCTTTCTTAGCAGTATTATGCCGAGCCATTATCAAGATATTATAGTACAGTGGACCATCAACCAACGGCATTAATCCGTTCCAGAGGGCTTTCCGTTGGTCGAAATTGCCGTTAATCGAGTTAATTTTCTCCATAAGAAATAATGGAAATAGAATTAATCCGTTCCTGACACCCCAAAGTCTGAAAAAAAAAAAATTTACATGAAATATACATTTCCTTATATGGAAAGGAATGGGACATGCAAAATAAACAATAATTAAATGCCACTTACCTTTACTGTGGAGTTGTTGATGAGTGACGTACCAGCAGCAGGGGAGATTCACGATTGTCTATTGCTTGGAAGGAGAATCCCCTTCCAGAAGGACTTCAGGTACCAAGTCCTTTGGTGGGGTTACCTCCCTCCTTAGTTTTTTAATGTCACTAGGACCAGCTTGAGAGTCACTGGACCCCTGTCACACAAAATAGCTGTCCCGAGAGCTCTGTTTCTCACGTGCCCTTAGGATTTCCCTAAAATGGGACATAAGAGTGTCATTGTACATGTACATTTCCATCGTAATTCTCACCCTTTTTAACACAGGCTTGGCACTAGAAGCTTTCTTGCGACCCTTGGTGGTTTATTTAGCGGTTACAAGCACTAGAAATAGTGGAATAATCCAAAATATATGGGAGGCACACTTGGAAACTGACCACAACAGCTTGTAAACAATGGCACACTGACTCTTGGAGTGGTGGACAAACGTCGTTGGTTAAGTTTTTCGCCGTTGGTTAAGGCATTTTTTCCACGGCAAAAAGCGCCGTTAGACGAAATTGCCGTTACTTAATGCCGCTGTTAGTTGAGGGTCGACTGTATTAGTAAGCAAATTAATCAAATCTGTGAAACTGTGTTACTGAGTGTCTTTTTGCTTGATAATACTTTATTTTAGTCAATCCTGTGATCTTGTAATAGAAATCCTTTAAGCCAAATCGTGAATGCATTTAAGCTGAGTTATTAGCACAGATATTACTTCTGGGTTTTGGTTGAGGAATAGAGATTACGCTTTTTCAGTGGTCAGATTCTTTACATAATCTTGAATAATTTTTAAGGCATGCATCCTTCCATTATATTAAAAAAATGAATGGGAATCTGATAGTAAACTCGCATTACGATGTTCGGATCAACCAAGTAGATGTAAATGTTGCAACAACAGTGTACAGACAAGACCTGTACTCGACCGCGTGCACATTATTTCACATGTTGTGACCAACAAGTTAAGAAGTCAGTATTGTCATCGATGTTCTTAAGAGCTTATTGTGTGATTTCAGTTTCATTTAGATAATGAAATATTGAAAATACATAATATTTTCATCGATCTACATTGCTCACATTGGTTTTTTTCCCACGTTCAATCTACTGAAACACACACACACACACACACACACACACACACACACACACACACACACACACAGTCATAGAGTTGTCAGCAAGTGGAATAGCCTAGCAAGTGAAGTAGTGGAGGCAGGAGCCATACATAGTTTTAAGAAGAGGTATGAGAAAGCTCAGGAAGCAGAGAGAGAGAGGATCCAGTAGCGATCAGTGAAGAGGCGGGGCCAGGAGCTGAGTCTCGACCCCTGCAACCACAATTAGGTGAGTACAATTAGGTGAGTACACACACACACACACACACACACACACACGGGGCCAGGAGCTCGGACTCGACCCCCGCAACCTCAACTAGGTGAGTACTAGGTGAGTACACACACACACACATACACATACACAGACTCAGAAGTGTCCCTGTCCGCAGATGATGTGAAGTTAATGAGGAGAATTAAATCAGATGAGGATCAGGCAGGACTTCAAAGAGACCTGGACAGACGGGACACCTGGTCCAGCAACTGGCTTCTCGAATTTAACTCCGTCAAATGCAAAGTCATGAAGATCGGGGAAGGACACAGAAGACCGCAGACGGAGTATAGGCTAGGTGGCCAAAGACTGCAAACCTCGCTTAAGGAGAAAGATCTTGGGGTGAGTATAACACCGAGCATGTCTCCGGAAGCACACATCAACCAGATAACTGCTGCAGCATACGGGCGCCTGGCAAACCTGAGAACAGCGTTCCGATGCCTTAGTAAGGAATCGTTCAAGACACTGTAAACCGTGTACGTCAGGCCCTGTTTGGAACCCACACTTGATCAAGCACGTCAAGAAATTAGAGAAAGTGCAAAGGTTTGCGACAAGGTTAGTTCCAGGGCTAAGGGGAATGTCCTATGAAGAAAGGTTAAGGGAAATCGGCCTGACGACACTGGAGGACAGGAGGGTCAGGGGAGACATGATAACGACATATAAAATACTGCGCGGAATAGACAAGGTGGACAAAGACAGGATGTTCCAGGGAGGGGACACAGAAACAAGAGGTCACAATTGGAAGTTGAAGACTCAGATGAGTCAAAGGGATGTTAGAAAGTATTTCTTCAGTCATAGAGTTGTCAGGCAGTGGAATAGCCTAGAAAGTGATGTAGTGGAGGCGGGAACCTTATATAGTTTTAAGACGAGGTTTGATAAAGCTCATGGAGCAGGGAGAGAGAGGACCCAGTAGGAACCAGTGAAGAGGCGGGGCCAGGAGCTAAGACTCGACCCCTGCAACCACAAATACGTGAGTACAGGAAGGACTCTGGGAAGACAGAACAGAGGGGAACACAAGAAGGGTTATACCAACAAGCGTTGGATGAAATACACACAACTGAGGAGTAGATGAAGAAGCTGCTAAGTAGCCTTGATACCTCAAATGCAAGATTTCAGGTACGTCTTGCTACTTCTGCTTATACTTGTGTCACACTACACGTACAGGTAACAGCCTCTATACACACACCCCTCTGGGCTTTCTTCTGTTTTCTTACTAGTTCTTGTTTATTTCCTTTTATATCCATGGGGAAATGGGATAGAATTCTTCCTCCGTAAGCCATGCGTGTTGTAAGAGACGACTAAAATGCCGGGAGCAAGGGGCTAGTAACCCCTTCTCCTGTATAAATTACTAAATATAAAAAGAGAAACTTTCGTTTTTCGTTTTGGGCCACCCTGCCTCGGTGGGATACGGCCGGTGTGTTGAAAGAAGAAACAAGTAAGATAACTTTACTATATACTATATGTAGTATATCAAACTGGTGTATACATATGCATGTACATGCATATGTATACATATGCATGTACATGCATATGTATACACACTCGTCTAAGTTTTCTTCTGTTTTCTTAATAGTTCTTGTACTTCTTTATTTCTTTTTATCTCCATGGGGAAGTGGAAAATAATTCTTCCTCCGTAAGCCATGCATGCCGTAGGAGTACGTAAAATGCCGGGAGCAAGGGGCTAGCAACCCCTTTTCCTGTAGAAATCGCTAAATGTAAAAGCAAAAACTTTTGTTTTTATATTTAGGTCACCCCGAATTGACTTGCCCAGCGCTCTTCTACTTCGGCTACGGGGCTTCCAATAAGGAGGATTCGAAAACACTACTTCTGTACAAGTTTCCATCAGAAACACCAACTGTAGCCCAAATGAACACCTCCTTACAGCCCAGGAGCTAAAGCAGTAAATCTATTCTAACGTCCCATAAAGCAATACGTAGACTATATGGATTTTACAGATACCCAAAGAAATGGCCACCACGACCACGCATTATGGATGCCTGGGTACAAGCTACTCAGATGCGACCGGGTATTTCAAATCTGAAATACCCAAGAAACGTAATTGATAAATCTTTTAAAATTGCTAGAAATAGTTTTTACAATCCAAAAAGGGACAACCAGCCTTATTCAACTAAAAATATGTTGGTTCTCCCTCACCATGAAAACTTGGTTGATATGCCTTCTCTTTTAAAGACATTTAATATCAAAGTTGTATTTAAAAATCTTGATACAGTAAAAAAACTTTTGAAGAAGAATTACCCCCAAAATGCTGACGGATGTGTCTATAAGATTCCTTGTAAAATTTGCGTTAAAGTTTATTACGGTCAAACTGGTAAAAGTCTCGAACTAAGATTAAAACAACATAAATATAGCATTAGAACTGGACAAGATTCCAATGCTATATTTATTCATGTGAGAGATTTTAACCATCCAATTGATTTTCAAAAAGTTGAGAAAGTTGTATCAAGCAAGTCCATGGTCGACAGGAATATAATTGAATCTTGTTTCATAAAAAGCAGTTTTGACAATAATATGAATATTTCCTTTGGTTTATATAAATTAGATCCATTTATAATTAATAGAATTTGGGAAGAATTTAATAATACATTGGACAAATAATAAATTTTAAAATTCCTAATTCTTGGGTAGAATAGTTTGTTGGTGGGTTGTGTGAAGGACCTGTCTAGTTGGGCCAGCGAACCTGCTGCAGTGTTCTCTTTCTTATGAGTCGTGCGTCAGGCGTTGCTTTGTTGTGGGATGTGACAGTGAGGTGTAGTCTAGACCCTTTATATGCCTTCTTTTGATGCATATATATATATATATATATATATATATATATATATATATATATATATATATATATATATATATATATATATATATATATATATATATGTCGTGCCGAATATGTAAAACTGGTCAATTAGCAAGAACTTATTTAAAATTAAGTCTTTCTAAAATTTTCTCTTATACGTTTAAAGATATATATTTTTAATTAATGTTGATGTAAAAATTTATAATTTTGCACCGAAAGAAACTTAGAAAACTTACCTAACCTTATTATAACAAGCGCAATTTATTTTAGCCTAACCCAACTAAATATATTTTAGATTTGTTTACAGTAATTTAATACTAAACAAACACAGTGAAATATATTTTTTTTCGTTAGGTTCAGAATGATTTTGGCGAAATTATTGCATACACAAATTTTCACTTGTCCTATACGGCAAGATGAGCGTTGCAATTTAAGCCAAGATCGTAAATTCTGCCTATTCGGCACGACATATATGTACATATATATATATATATATATATATATATATATATATATATATATATATATATATATATATATATATATATAAGCAAAAAGATCACAGTAAACAGGTGATTTCAGAATATGCAAAACAACCACTGTGAAAGAATAGAGAAAGCCCAAGCGCTTTCGTGACTACTCACATTATCATTATAGTTCCTTGATAATGTGAGTAGTCACGAAAGCGCTTGGAATTTCTTTATTCTTTCACAGTGGTTGTTTTGCATATATATATATATATATATATATATATATATATATATATATATATATATATATATATATATATATATATATATATATATTTGTGTGTGTGTGAGCGTGTGTGTGTGTGTGTGTGTGTGTGTGTGTGTATTCACCTAGTTGAGGTTGCAAGGGTCGAGTCCAAGCTCCTGGCCCCGCCTCTTCATTGGTCGTTAGTAGGCCACTCTCCCTGTGTGTGTGTGTGTGTGTGTGTGTGTGTGTGCGCGCGCGCGCGCGTGTTAAGTTAGGTATACTGAGAAGTCCACAAATTATTAACAACTGGTACGAAATTTTAATATCTCTGAGCCTTTAACAACAACAAGAAATGTTTCTTTAAACGACCAGAAAGTACTATACATTCCCCCTTACCACGTATTTAGGTCCGCACTTGGTCCATGGTCACCACGGAGCCTCGCCAGTCCCTTGTTGTGAACTCTGTTTGCAATCGATTCTTTAAAGCCACAACAACATCTCTTCAGGATCTCTTTGTTTACTAGAGAAGCCTACAAGAGTTTTGCTCCTGAGTATACTTACCTTTGAAATTTAGTGTTGAAGCAACACTCTATCCAGGTACCTACTGGTTTATCTATCTGTTGATAGTTTAGGGGGTCATCGCCCCCGCGGCGCTTTCCCAGCGCTGGTCTCATGGTTACAGTGAAGCTTGATAGCTCTTGATAAATATTTCGGTGAATGTAGAATAAACAAAGTTAAACCTTTAAAACTGCAACCCATCCTCTTGAGGAACGATCAGAAGTCCGATTGTTCCTAAACAGTCAGTATATCACTGTTGAGGACAGCATCGTCAGTTTTTTCCTCCACATTCTCTAATTCAACAAATTTCTCGATTTATGTTATTAAAATTACATTAGGTTTTATTAGGTTGTATAAAATTTTATTAGGTTTCAAAAGGTTTAATAAAGCCTGATCAGGTTCCATAAAGTTTCATTAAGTTTTATATGGTTTTATAAGGTTTTAATAGATTGCATAAGGTTTTATTAGGCTTTACAAGGTTTTACTAAGTTTTATAAGGTTTTATTAGGTTTTATCAAGTTTTATTAGGTTTTATTACGTTAGGTTGGGAAACAGTCAGTCGTTTGACTGTCTCAGCATCAGTGAAATTCTGATTGTTATTAAGATGATTTCCTATAAAAGGAACAATATTGACATTATAAATGAACAGAAAAATATTGCAATAAAAAATTTTGGAAAAAAAAAGAAATTAAGACATAAAAGCAAGAACAAGGAAAAAAAAAAAAACTAAAAATGTTAAATGAAGAAGGGAATAAAAAAATATATGAAAATATTAAATAAACGGGAAAGAAGAAAGCTAATAAAAGAAATTAAGTTATGCTGAACGTTGTGGTGACGTGTACTTAGCTCTGTGAAGACCTGTTTGTGTGCTCTTGAGTGGTGACCTGTACTTTGAGTGCTGACCTGTACTTAACTCTGTGAAGAAGTGTCTTGTTTGCTCCCGTGGACTGAACCAAGATGCCCTCCATCGAGCAACTTTACCAGCAACTTAAGGAAGAATTGAAGGCAGCGAAGATGGAGATACGGCGACTGACCGAAGAAAACAAGAGGATTCGTAGTAGTCCTCCTGTTTCGAGTCCTCAGGTCAAGAAGGGATCGTGGTCAGTGGCTGGACAGCAGGGGACGACGAAGTTGACGATCAAGAAGACGAATGGAAAGCCAGAAACGATGAAGAAGAAAGAGACTGCTGTGGAAACTCCCGTGGAAACCTCCAACGCATTCTCGGTGCTACCCGACGAATGTGAGTCTACTACTGGGATCGTCACGACGAACGACAACAAGGAAGGTAAGAATATTGTTGTTGTTGGGGATAGCCAGGTTAGATACATGGATAGGGCATTCTGCTTGAAGGACAGGAGTAGGAGACAAAGGGTATGCTTTCCTGGGGCTGGGATGGAGGACATTGTTAGCCGGCTTGACAACATCATGAACGGTAATGGGATCAATCCTATTATTTGCCTCAGTGCTGGAGGCAATGATGTTGGCAAGCGTAGAAGTGAGGATTTAGTTAGAAAGTTCAGGACAGCTATAGACATGATTAGGAAGAAGGGGGGGCGCCCTGTTATATGTGGCATTTTGCCAAGAAGAGGTGTTGGTAATGAATGGTTGTCCAGAGCAATTGGTATTAATTGTTGGCTGGATAAACACTGTAAGGATAATGCAGTACCATTCATTGACAACTGGGACAACTTCTATGGCCGAAATGACATGTATGCCAGGGATGGGGTTCACTTATCCAGGGCAGGTGTGGGTTTTCTTGCTAACTCAGTTGAGGGGGTTGTTAGGACTTTAAACTAGGATTAGTTAGAGGTATGGGTTTTTGCAGGAAAACTGTGAAGTCGCAGGGTAGTAATATGAGTACTAGGAGAACTAGTAATAGGCAAAATGAGGTGGATATTGGAAAGCCAGTGGCACAAATTGACAAGGACAGTAATAGGTTTAGTGGAATAATAGAAAAAAGCAGGAAGGGTAAAGAGAGAGGAGGGTCATTAAAAGTTTATTACACAAATAGTCGCAGTGCTAGGAATAAGATGGACGAGTTGAGACTAGTTGCTAGTGCAGGTGACATAGATGTATTTGCCATTACTGAGACGTGGTTTAATTCAAAAAGTCGGGACATGCCTGCAGAATGTCACATTCAGGGTTTTAAATTGTTCCAAGTAGATAGAAGTATCGGGAAGGGGGGTGGGGTGGCATTGTATGTCCGAGATCGCTTGAACTGTTGCATAAAAACGGGTATTAAGTCTGAAGTAACACATACAGAGTCTGTTTGGATAGAATTTTCAGAGGGGCATGAAAAATTAATTTTAGGTGTGATATACCGTCCCCCAAACTTAGATAGGGACCAAGGGAGACTACTATGGGAGGAAATTGTTAGGGCCACAAGGCACGATAATGTAGTAATTCTAGGAGACTTTAACTTTAGTCATATTGATTGGAATTTCTTGACTGGGAATTTAGAATCATACGATTTCTTAGAAGTAGTTCAGGATTGTTTTTTGAAGCAGTTTGTGACAGAACCTACAAGGGGAAATAACCTGCTTGACTTAGTTCTGGCAAACAATGAATCCCTTGTTAATAATTTAGAAGTTTCAGAGGAACTGGGTGCTAGCGACCACAAATCAATTACATTTAGAATTGAATGGAAGTATGATAGTAGGGATAACTCAGTAACAGTCCCAGATTTTCGCTTAGCAGATTACGATGGGCTTAGAGAACACTTATCATCTGTTGACTGGGGTAACGAAGAGAGCTATCAATATGACAGTTTTCTGAACACAATACATGCTGCTCAAAGAACGTTTATCCCTTATAAGGAAATTAGATCAAATAGAAATGACCCAAAATGGATGAATAATAGGCTGAAATATCTACTAGGGCATAAGAAAGGAATTTATAGGCGTATCAAAAGAGGCGAGGGTCATCTTATGAATCAGTATATTGACATTAAGAGGGACATTAAAAAGGGGATAAGAAAAGCTAAAAGGGACTATGAAATTAAAGTTGCTAGGGATTCTAAAACTAATCCAAAAAGTTTTTTCCAGGTATATAGAACAAAAGTCAGAGATAAGATAGGTCCCCTTAAAAATAACTATGGGCATCTTACTGACAAAGAGAATGAAATGTGCTCGATTTTAAATAATTATTTTCTCTCGGTTTTTACACAGGAAGACACTAATAATATTCCGGTAATTAATTTTTATAGTGGATCAGAAGAAGATAAATTATGTAACATCATAGTCACTAGTGAAATGGTTGTGAAGCAGATAGACCGACTGAAGCAAAATAAGTCGCCGGGTCCTGATGAGGTTTTTTCAAGGGTTCTTAAGGAATGTAAAATGGAAGTCTGTGAAACATTAACTAATATTTTTAATTTATCTCTTCAAACAGGTGTAGTGTCTGATATGTGGAAGATGGCTAATGTAATTCCTATTTTTAAAACAGGGGACAAGTCGTTACCGTCAAATTACCGCCCAATAAGCCTGACCTCAATTGTAGGCAAGTTGCTAGAGTCAATTATAGCTGAGATTATAAGAAGCCATCTCGATAAGCATAGCTTGATTAATGATACTCAGCATGGATTCACAAGAGGCCGGTCTTGTCTAACTAATTTATTAACTTTCTTCAGTAAAGCTTTTGAGGCTGTTGACCACGATAAAGAATTTGATATTGTTTACTTAGATTTTAGTAAGGCATTTGATAGAGTTCCGCACCAAAGACTGTTGAAGAAAGTAGCAGCTCATGGCATTGGGGGAAGGGTGCTCTCGTGGATCGAGTCATGGCTCACAGACAGGAAGCAGAGAGTGTCCATAAATGGGGTTAAATCCGAGTGGGGATCAGTAACAAGTGGCGTTCCACAGGGATCAGTCTTGGGCCCGTTGTTGTTTATAATATATATCAATGATCTTGATGAAGGAATTGCTAGTGATATGAGCAAATTCGCCGATGACACGAAGATAGGTAGGATAATTGATTCAAACGTAGATGTTAGGGAACTTCAGGAGGATTTAGACAAACTCTACTCTTGGTCAGAAAAGTGGCAGATGCAGTTCAATGTAGATAAATGCAAGGTTCTGAAGCTCGGGAGTGCCCATAACCCTAGCACTTATAAGTTAAATAATGTAGAACTTAGCCATACAGATTGCGAAAAGGACTTGGGGGTTATGGTAAGCAGCAACCTTAAACCAAGACAGCAATGCCTAAGCGTACGTAATAAGGCAAATAGATTACTGGGATTTATATCAAGAAGTGTAAGCAACAGAAGTCCAGAGGTCATACTGCAGCTTTATACATCATTAGTAAGGCCTCACCTAGATTATGCAGCTCAATTCTGGTCTCCATATTACAGAATGGACATAAATTCGTTAGAAAACATTCAGCGTAGGATGACTAAATTAATACATAGCATTAGAAATCTTCCTTATGAAGAAAGATTGAAGACTCTTAAGTTACATTCACTTGTTAGACGAAGAATGAGGGGAGACCTGATCGAAGTGTATAAGTGGAAGATAGGTATTAATAAAGGGGATATTAACAAGGTCTTGAGGATATCTCTCCAAGAGAGAACCCGCAGTAATGGATTTAAATTAGATAAGTTTAGATTTAGAAAGGACATAGGAAAGTATTGGTTTGGAAATAGGGTAGTTGATGAGTGGAACAGTCTACCTAGTTGGGTTATTGAGGCTAGGACTTTGGGTAGTTTCAAATTTAGGTTGGATAAGTACATGAGTGGGAGTGGTTGGATTTGAGTGGGACTTGCACATCTGAGCTTGTTTCTTGGGTGGCATTGAAAATTGGGTTGGGCAAATGTTTTGTTAGTGGGATGAATTGTAAAGGACCTGCCTAGTATGGGCCAACAGGCCTTCTGCAGTGTTCCTCCTTTCTTATGTTCTTATGTTCTTATGTAATGTAGCTGAGGATGGTCTCTTGTAAATGAGGATGGTCTCTTGTAGCTGAGGATGATCTCTTGTAGCTGAGGATGGTCTCATGTAGCTGAGGATGATCTCTTGTAGCTGTGGATGGTCTCATGTAGCTGAGGATGATCTCTTGTAGCTGAGGATGGTCTCAAGTGACTGAGAACGGTCTCTTATAGCTGAGGATGGTCTCTTATAGCTGAGGATGGTCTCTTGTAGCTGAGGATGGTCTCTTGTAGCTGAGAAAGGTCTCATGTAGCTGAGGATGGTCTCTTGTAGCTAAGGATGGTCTCTTATATCTGAGGATGGGTCTATTGTAGCTGAGGATGGTCTTTTGTAGCTGAGATAGTTTCTTGTAGCTGAGGATGGTCTCCTGTAGCTGAGGATGGTCTCTTGTAGCTGAGGATGGTCTCCTGTAGCTGAGGATGGTCTCTTGTAGCTGAGGATGGTCTCTTATAGCTGAGGATGGGTCTATTGTAGCTGAGGATGGTCTTTTGTAGCTGAGGATGGTCTCCTGTAGCTGAGGATGGGCTCTTGTAGCTGAGGATGGTCTTCTGTAGCTGAAGATGGTCTCTTGTAGCTGAGGATGGTCTCCTGTAGCTGAGGATGGGCTCTTGTAGCTGAGGATGGTCTCATGTAGCTTAGATAGTTTCTTGTAGCTGGGGATGGTCTCTTGTAGCTGAGGATGGTCTCCTGTAGATGAGGATGGTCTCTTGTAGCTGAGAATGGTCTCATGTAGCTGAGATAGTTTTTTGTAGCTGAGGATGGTCTCTTGTAGCTGAGGATGGTCTGTTGTAGCTGAGAAACGTCTCATGTAGCTGAGGATGGTCTCATGTAGCTGAGAATGGTCTTTTGTAGCTGAGATAGTTTCTTGTAGCTGAGGATGGTCTCTTGTTGCTGAGAAAGGTCTCATGTAGCTGAGGATGGTCTCATGTAGCTGAGAATGGTCTTTTGTAGCTGAGATAGTTTCTTGTAGCTGAGGATGGTCTCTTGTTGCTGAGAATGGTCTCTTGTAGCTGAGGATGGGTCTATTGTAGCTGAGGATGGTCTCTTGTAGCTGAGGATTGGCTCGTGTAGCTGAGGATGGTCTTTGTAGCTGAGGATGGTCTCATGTAGCTGAGGATGGTCTCTTGTAGCTGAGGATGGGACTCTTGTAGCTGAGGATGGTCCCTTATAGCTGAGGATGGTCTCTTGTAGCTGAGAATGGTCTCTTGTAGCTGAGGATGGTCTCTTGTAGCTGAGAATGGTCTCTTGTAGCTGAGAATGGTCTCTTGTAGCTGAGGATGGTCTCTTGTAGCTGAGGATGGTCTCTTGTAGCTGAGGATGGTCTCTTGTAGCTGAGGATGGTCTCTTGTAGCTGAGGATGGTCTCTTGTAGCTGAGGATGGTCTCTTGTAGCTGAGGATGGTCTCTTGTAGCTGAGGATGGTCTCTTGTAGCTGAGAATGGTCTCTTGTAGCTGAGAATGATCTCTTGTAGCTGAGGATGGTCTCTTGTAGCTGAGAATGGTCTCTTGTAGCTGAGGATGGTCTCTTGTAGCTGAGAATGGTCTCTTGTAGCTGAGGATGGTCTCTTGTAGCTGAGGATGGTCTCTTGTAGCTGAGGATAATTTCTTGTAGCTGAGGATGGTCTCTTGTAGCTGTGAATGGTCTCTTGCAGCTGAGAATGGTCTCTTGTAGCTGAGGATGGTCTCTTTTAGCAGAGGACGGGTTTTTGTAGCTGAGGATGGTTTCTTTTAGCTGATGATGGTCTAATGTAGCTGAGGATGGTCTCTTGTAGCTGAGGATGGGATTCTTGTAGCTGAGGACGGTCTTTTGTAGCTGATGATGGTCTCTTGTAGCTGAGAATGGTCTCTTGTAGCTGAGAATGGTCTCTTGTAACTGAGGATGGTCTCTTTTAGCAGAGGACGGGTTTTTGTAGCTGAGGATGGTTTCTTTTAGCTGATGATGGTCTCATGTAGCTGAGGATGGTCTCTTGTAGCTGAGGATGGGATTCTTGTAGCTGAGGACGGTCTTTTGTAACTGATGATGGTCTCTTGTAGCTGAGGATGTTCTCATGTAGCTGAGGATGGGATTCTTGTAGCTGATGATGGTCTCTTGTAGCTGAGGATGTTCTCATGTAGCTGAGGATGGTCTCTTGTAGCTGAGGATGTTCTCATGTAGCTGAGGATGGTCTCTTGTAGCTGAGGATGGTCTCTTGTAGCTTAGTGATACCTCTACTACTACTACTATCACTAGTAGCAGTAGTTGTAGTGGTATCAATAGCAGTAGTAATAGTAGCGCAATAATAATTTAGTTTTCATTTATTCGTTCGATATTAACAAAATGATGTAAATCAAAAAATATATTTAATATATTTGGTGGAGGAATGTCGGATGGTATGTACTGTAAAAGAAGGAAATTAAAAGTTAACATCGGAAAGAGCAAGTTGATGAGAGTAAACAAAAATGTATGCAATGGTAGATTGGATATCTGGAGGGAGGGAGTATGGAAGAAGTGAAGGTGTGTATATATTTGAGAGTAGACGTGTCAAAAATATAATTTTTTTGTGATAAACAGGAAGTATTCCGTAGATACGTAAATTATGATAATTTTAATCAAAACTGCAGTTACTTTGACAGGTAAGGTGAACCATAGAATTGACAAGGAGAGGTGGATAAGATGGGTGGTGCCTTGAGGCATCTCTTACGAGGGATAAATATACCAGAGAATGTTGCTGTTCGGAGATGTCAACACGTTTCTGGTAAGAGAGTGATTGAATGAATGATGGCAGGTGTTACCTCTTTCTTTTCGCTGATCCCCCTAGCTCAGTGGCAGATTTACATTCAGATTTTCTTCTTCTGATGTTCACTCTAAGTTTAACCAAGTCTCATTTAAATTTATTCAAATAATTAGATTGAAGACATTGGCGAACTAGCTTTAGAGTAAGGTAAGCTTAGGAGAGGTGAGGGTTAGACTATGTTTAATGATGTTCACATTAAAGTAAATGATGTATACTTTCCGTGTATGAATTTTTGGATGCTTCTTGAGCAATGTATACACAAGAAATATACGCCGGTGTTAGCTATACACCGGTGTTAGCTGCAGGTATACCATAGAAATGAGCAAAAAAATTTATTTTTATACACGAGAAATGCACAAAAGTGACACGTATAAACGAGAACTTAGAAACATAATCTAACCTTCGCCACAAATCAGCGTAGTATAATAATAATTCTCTTAGATCAACCTACAGTTAGTTGGCATTATTACTTTCATTTATTTATTTTATTGAAATATTTGATTTTCGTGGAGATTTTGCAACACCGAATTAATTCTCGGCTTGTTAAGGAGTGCGATCGTAAGATACAAACCTCTCAGTGAATATTCAGTAAGAGAAACACACTTTTCAATGTATATACGCTGAAATACATATTTCTCAGTGTATGTTCACTGAGAGATAAACACCTCTATGTGTATGCACACTAAGAGATAAGACACACGTGTTCCAACACTTTGTAATCTTTATTGCCGAAATGTTTCGCGAGTATACCAGTGGTGGCAGTGGAAGCAGTTTTGACGTGATCAGTTCATCAGCCTTCGTAAGTGATGGTCAGTCTCTCAGGGCTAAAGCATAGAGATGCTGCCAAACCTTGTATACTAGAGCAGAAGTGAGTTGAAACAGCTGAGGCTCACTAGTGAAAGGAGGTCAGGGTAAACAGTTTTTTTTAGCAAAGGAGTTGCAGAAGTCTTGCAGTGTACCAAGGTACCATGGTGTTGCAGAAGACTTGCAGTGTACCAAGGTACCATGGTGTTACAGAAGACTTGCAGTGTACCAAGGTACCATGGTGTTGCAGAAGACTTGCAGTGTACCAAGGTACCATGGTGTTACAGAAGACTTGCAGTGTACCAAGGTACCATGGTGTTACAGAAGACTTTCAGTGTACCAAGGTACCATGGTGTTACAGAAGACTTGCAGTGTACCAAGGTACCATGGTGTTGCAGAAGACTTGCAGTGTACCAAGGTACCATGGTGTTGCAGAAGACTTGCAGTGTACCAAGGTACCATGGTGTTGCAGAAGTCTTGCAGTGTACGAAGGTACCATGGTGTTACAGAAGTCTTGCAGTGTACCAAGGTACCATGGTGTTGCAGAAGACTTGCAGTGTACGAAGGTACCATGGTGTTGCAGAAGACTTGCAGTGTACCAAGGTACCATGGTGTTACAGAAGACTTGCAGTGTACCAAGGTACCATGGTGTTACAGAAGACTTGCAGTGTACCAAGGTACCATGGTGTTGCAGAAGACTTGCAGTGTACCAAGGTACCATGGTGTTACAGAAGACTTGCAGTGTACCAAGGTACCATGGTGTTACAGAAGACTTGCAGTGTACCAAGGTACCATGGTGTTACAGAAGACTTGCAGTGTACCAAGGTACCATGGTGTTACAGAAGACTTGCAGTGTACCAAGGTACCATGGTGTTACAGAAGACTTGCAGTGTACCAAGGTACCATGGTGTTACAGAAGACTTGCAGTGTACCAAGGTACCATGGTGTTACAGAAGACTTGCAGTGTACCAAGGTACCATGGTGTTACAGAAGACTTGCAGTGTACCAAGGTACCATGGTGTTACAGAAGACTTGCAGTGTACCAAGGTACCATGGTGTTACAGAAGACTTGCAGTGTACCAAGGTACCATGGTGTTGCAGAAGACTTCCAGTGTACCAAGGTACCATGGTGTTACAGAAGACTTGCAGTGTACCAAGGTACCATGGTGTTACAGAAGACTTGCAGTGTACCAAGGTACCATGGTGTTGCAGAAGACTTGCAGTGTACCAAGGTACCATGGTGTTACAGAAGACTTGCAGTGTACCAAGGTACCATGGTGTTACAGAAGACTTGCAGTGTACCAAGGTACCATGGTGTTACAGAAGACTTGCAGTGTACGAAGGTACCATGGTGTTGCAGAAGTCTTGCAGTGTACCAAGGTACCATAGTGTTACAGAAGACTTGCAGTGTACCAAGGTACCATGGTGTTACAGAAGACTTGCAGTGTACCAGGGTACCATGGTGTTGCAGAAGTCTTGCAGTGTACCAAGGTACCATGGTGTTACAGAAGACTTGCAGTGTACCAAGGTACCATGGTGTTACAGAAGACTTGCAGTGTACGAAGGAACCATGGTGTTGCAGAAGTCTTGCAGTGTACCAAGGTACCATGGTGTTACAGAAGACTTGCAGTGTACCAAGGTACCATGGTGTTACAGAAGACTTAGTGTACCAAGGTATCATGGTGTTACAGAAGACTTGCAGTGTACCAAGGTACCATGGTGTTACAGAAGACTTGCAATGTACCAAGGTACCATGGTGTTGCAGAAGGCTTGCAGTGTACCAAGGTACCATGGTGTTACAGAAGACTTTCAGTGTACCAAGGTACCATGGTGTTGCAGAAGACTTGCAGTGTACCAAGGTACCATGGTGTTACAGAAGACTTGCAGTGTACCAAGGTACCATGATGTTACAGAAGACTTGCAGTGTACCAAGGTACCATGGTGTTACAGAAGACTTGCAGTGTACCAAGGTACCATGGTGTTGCAGAAGACTTGCAGTGTACCAAGGTACCATGGTGTTGCAGAAGACTTGCAGTATACCAAGGTACCATGGTGTTGCAAAAGACTTGCAATATACCGAGGTACCATGGTATTGCAGAAGACTTGCAGTGTACCAAGGTACCATGGTGTTGCAAAAGACTTGCAGTGTACCAAGGTACCATGGTGTTACAGAAGACTTGCAGTGTACCAAGGTACCATGGTGTTACAGAAGACTTGCAGTGTACCAAGGTACCATGGTGTTACAGAAGACTTGCAGTGTACCAAGGTACCATGGTGTTACAGAAGACTTTCAGTGTACCAAGGTACCATGGTGTTGCAGAAGACTTGCAGTGTACCAAGGTACCATGGTGTTAGAGAAGACTTGCAGTGTACCAAGGTACCATGATACAGAAGACTTGCAGTGTACCAAGGTACCATGGTGTTACAGAAGACTTGCAGTGTACCAAGGTACCATGGTGTTACAGAAGACTTGCAGTGTACCAAGGTACCATGGTGTTGCAGAAGACTTGCAGTGTACCAAGGTACCATGGTGTTGCAGAAGACTTGCAATATACCGAGGTACCATGGTATTGCAGAAGACTTGCAGTGTACCAAGGTACCATGGTGTTGCAGAAGACTTGCAGTGTACCAAGGTACCATGGTGTTGCAGAAGACTTGCAGTGTACCAAGGTACCATGGTGTTACAGAAGACTTGCAGTGTACCAAGGTACCATGGTGTTGCAGAAGACTTGCAGTGTACCAAGGTACCATGGTGTTGCAGAAGACTTGCAGTATACCAAGGTACCATGGTGTTGCAAAAGACTTGCAATATACCGAGGTACCATGGTATTGCAGAAGACTTGCAGTGTACCAAGGTACCATGGTGTTACAGAAGACTTGCAGTGTACCAAGGTACCATGGTGTTGCAGAAGACTTGCAGTGTACCAAGGTACCATGGTGTTGCAGAAGACTTGCAGTGTACCAAGGTACCATGGTGTTGCAGAAGTCTTGCAGTGTACGAAGGTACCATGGTGTTACAGAAGTCTTGCAGTGTACCAAGGTACCATGGTGTTGCAGAAGACTTGCAGTGTACGAAGGTACCATGGTGTTGCAGAAGACTTGCAGTGTACCAAGGTACCATGGTGTTACAGAAGACTTGCAGTGTACCAAGGTACCATGGTGTTACAGAAGACTTGCAGTGTACCAAGGTACCATGGTGTTGCAGAAGACTTGCAGTGTACCAAGGTACCATGGTGTTACAGAAGACTTGCAGTGTACCAAGGTACCATGGTGTTACAGAAGACTTGCAGTGTACCAAGGTACCATGGTGTTACAGAAGACTTGCAGTGTACCAAGGTACCATGGTGTTACAGAAGACTTGCAGTGTACCAAGGTACCATGGTGTTACAGAAGACTTGCAGTGTACCAAGGTACCATGGTGTTACAGAAGACTTGCAGTGTACCAAGGTACCATGGTGTTACAGAAGACTTGCAGTGTACCAAGGTACCATGGTGTTACAGAAGACTTGCAGTGTACCAAGGTACCATGGTGTTACAGAAGACTTGCAGTGTACCAAGGTACCATGGTGTTAAAGAAGACTTGCAGTGTACCAAGGTACCATGGTGTTACAGAAGACTTGCAGTGTACCAAGGTACCATGGTGTTACAGAAGACTTGCAGTGTACCAAGGTACCATGGTGTTAAAGAAGACTTGCAGTGTACCAAGGTACCATGGTGTTACAGAAGACTTGCAGTGTACCAAGGTACCATGGTGTTGCAGAAGACTTCCAGTGTACCAAGGTACCATGGTGTTACAGAAGACTTGCAATGTACCAAGGTACCATGGTGTTACAGAAGACTTGCAGTGTACCAAGGTACCATGGTGTTGCAGAAGACTTGCAGTGTACCAAGGTACCATGGTGTTACAGAAGACTTGCAGTGTACCAAGGTACCATGGTGTTACAGAAGACTTGCAGTGTACCAAGGTACCATGGTGTTACAGAAGACTTGCAGTGTACGAAGGTACCATGGTGTTGCAGAAGTCTTGCAGTGTACCAAGGTACCATAGTGTTACAGAAGACTTGCAGTGTACCAAGGTACCATGGTGTTACAGAAGACTTGCAGTGTACCAGGGTACCATGGTGTTGCAGAAGTCTTGCAGTGTACCAAGGTACCATGGTGTTACAGAAGACTTGCAGTGTACCAAGGTACCATGGTGTTACAGAAGACTTGCAGTGTACGAAGGTACCATGGTGTTGCAGAAGTCTTGCAGTGTACCAAGGTACCATGGTGTTACAGAAGACTTGCAGTGTACCAAGGTACCATGGTGTTACAGAAGACTTAGTGTACCAAGGTATCATGGTGTTACAGAAGACTTGCAGTGTACCAAGGTACCATGGTGTTACAGAAGACTTGCAATGTACCAAGGTACCATGGTGTTGCAGAAGGCTTGCAGTGTACCAAGGTACCATGGTGTTACAGAAGACTTTCAGTGTACCAAGGTACCATGGTGTTGCAGAAGACTTGCAGTGTACCAAGGTACCATGGTGTTAAAGAAGACTTGCAGTGTACCAAGGTACCATGATGTTACAGAAGACTTGCAGTGTACCAAGGTACCATGGTGTTACAGAAGACTTGCAGTGTACCAAGGTACCATGGTGTTACAGAAGACTTGCAGTGTACCAAGGTACCATGGTGTTGCAGAAGACTTGCAGTGTACCAAGGTACCATGGTGTTGCAGAAGACTTGCAGTATACCAAGGTACCATGGTGTTGCAAAAGACTTGCAATATACCGAGGTACCATGGTATTGCAGAAGACTTGCAGTGTACCAAGGTACCATGGTGTTGCAAAAGACTTGCAGTGTACCAAGGTACCATGGTGTTACAGAAGACTTGCAGTGTACCAAGGTACCATGGTGTTACAGAAGACTTGCAGTGTACCAAGGTACCATGGTGTTACAGAAGACTTGCAGTGTACCAAGGTACCATGGTGTTACAGAAGACTTTCAGTGTACCAAGGTACCATGGTGTTGCAGAAGACTTGCAGTGTACCAAGGTACCATGGTGTTACAGAAGACTTGCAGTGTACCAAGGTACCATGATGTTACAGAAGACTTGCAGTGTACCAAGGTACCATGGTGTTACAGAAGACTTGCAGTGTACCAAGGTACCATGGTGTTACAGAAGACTTGCAGTGTACCAAGGTACCATGGTGTTGCAGAAGACTTGCAGTGTACCAAGGTACCATGGTGTTGCAGAAGACTTGCAATATACCGAGGTACCATGGTATTGCAGAAGACTTGCAGTGTACCAAGGTACCATGGTGTTGCAGAAGACTTGCAGTGTACCAAGGTACCATGGTGTTGCAGAAGACTTGCAGTGTACCAAGGTACCATGGTGTTACAGAAGACTTGCAGTGTACCAAGGTACCATGGTGTTGCAGAAGACTTGCAGTGTACCAAGGTACCATGGTGTTGCAGAAGACTTGCAGTATACCAAGGTACCATGGTGTTGCAAAAGACTTGCAATATACCGAGGTACCATGGTATTGCAGAAGACTTGCAGTGTACCAAGGTACCATGGTGTTACAGAAGACTTGCAGTGTACGAAGGTACCATGGTGTTGCAGAAGTCTTGCAGTGTACCAAGGTACCATAGTGTTACAGAAGACTTGCAGTGTACCAAGGTACCATGGTGTTACAGAAGACTTGCAGTGTACCAGGGTACCATGGTGTTGCAGAAGTCTTGCAGTGTACCAAGGTACCATGGTGTTACAGAAGACTTGCAGTGTACCAAGGTACCATGGTGTTACAGAAGACTTGCTGTGTACCAAGGTACCATGGTGTTACAGAAGACTTTCAGTGTACCAAGGTACCATGGTGTTGCAGAAGACTTGCAGTGTACCAAGGTACCATGGTGTTGCAGAAGACTTGCAGTATACCAAGGTACCATGGTGTTGCAAAAGACTTGCAATATACCGAGGTACCATGGTATTGCAGAAGACTTGCAGTGTACCAAGGTACCATGGTGTTACAGAAGACTTGCAGTGTACCAAGGTACCATGGTGTTACAGAAGACTTGCAGTGTACCAAGGTACCATGGTGTTACAGAAGACTTTCAGTGTACCAAGGTACCATGGTGTTGCAGAAGACTTGCAGTGTACCAAGGTATCATGGTGTTACAGAAGACTTGCAGTGTACCAAGGTACCATGATGTTACAGAAGACTTGCAGTGTACCAAGGTACCATGGTGTTACAGAAGACTTGCAGTGTACCAAGGTACCATGGTGTTACAGAAGACTTGCAGTGTACCAAGGTACCATGGTGTTGCAGAAGACTTGCAGTGTACCAAGGTACCATGGTGTTGCAGAAGACTTGCAATATACCGAGGTACCATGGTATTGCAGAAGACTTGCAGTGTACCAAGGTACCATGGTGTTGCAGAAGACTTGCAGTGTACCAAGGTACCATGGTGTTGCAGAAGACTTGCAGTGTACCAAGGTACCATGGTGTTACAGAAGACTTGCAGTGTACCAAGGTACCATGGTGTTGCAGAAGACTTGCAGTGTACCAAGGTACCATGGTGTTACAGAAGACTTGCAGTGTACCAAGGTACCATGGTGTTACAGAAGACTTGCAGTGTACCAAGGTACCATGGTGTTGCAGAAGACTTGCAGTGTACCAAGGTACCATGGTGTTACAGAAGACTTGCAGTGTACCAAGGTACCATGGTGTTACAGAAGACTTGCAGTGTACCAAGGTACCATGGTGTTACAGAAGACTTGCAGTGTACCAAGGTACCATGGTGTTACAGAAGACTTGCAGTGTACCAAGGTACCATGGTGTTGCAGAAGACTTGCAGTGTACCAAGGTACCATGGCGTTACAGAAGACTTGCAGTGTACCAAGGTACCATGGTGTTGCAGAAGACTTGCAGTGTACCAAGGTACCATGGTGTTGCAGAAGACTTGCAGTGTACCAAGGTACCATGGTGTTGCAGAAGACTTGCAGTGTACCAAGGTACCATGGTGTTGCAGAAGACTTGCAGTGTACCAAGGTGTTGCTCTGTAAGGCATGTGTCAAATTATTAATGGAAAAATACTCACAACTTGATGACAAAAACATGTGCAACACTGGGACTGATCACGTCAAAACTACTTCTACTACTACCTCCTCTAGTGTTACATTCGCCTTGCATTCGACATTGGAAGCCTTTTGTAGAGACATAAATATTTCGGCAATAAAGATACCCATGTATTGTACACGAGTCTAAGTCTTTAACTTATCGGTATTACATATAATTAATAATATAACACTGAGGGTGAATATTTTGACCACCAACAGCACTCTACTGATTTGATTTTCGAATAAAGATTTAAGGAATCAAAATTATCATAGTATATCAAAGGCATCCAGACTGGACTTCCTCTTTTGCCCTGCGAACAAAAGAACAAACTTCAACTCACTTTATATTTTTTTTATGAAAACAAGTTCCTACGATAGAAAGATATACATATTTCCAGGAATTGTAATTTATCTTATCTGCAAGTATAAAGTTAGTTATCAGGAGCTTAATTTACTTAGATAAACATACAGAGTGAGGCATAAATTGCTTTAAATAACAAAGAGGCACAATACCGTAACTGAAACAATACACAAATAACCCGCACATAGGAAAGAGGAGCTTACGATGACGTTTCGGTCCGACTTGGACCATTTACAAAGTCACACTAACAAAAATGAGAAAAGGAGGGAGCATATATAGGCCAGCAGACAGGGACGGGACATGAGAGGTAGTAGGAAAGGATTAAGAGAGGTAGTGGTAGAGGTGGTAGTAATAGTAGTGGAGTCAGTCAAAGACTAAGAAAGAAAAAACTGCAAGGGAGCTAGGGGTCCACAAGGGAGCTAGGGGCCCACAAGGGAGCTAGGGGCCCACAAGGGAGCTAGGGGCCCACAAGGGAGCTATGGGCCCACAAGGGGTAAGAACAAGACCACAGAGGTTGGAAAATAATAATAAAGGGAAGAAAGGGAAAGAAACCCCAAAGGAGAAAGAGGAAAGGGGAAGAGGGAGAAGGGTAAAAAGAATCAGATTAAGTCACAGGTGTTCTGAAGTTTGGAGCATTTTACAATGTAGTGGGAAATGAAGGCATCACCAGAGACAAAGCCACGACTAGGATTCAAACAAGGAAAGTTGTGTATAAGGAAGGATTCAACCAGAGGGCGGCTGTGACAAATAGAAGCAGGGTAGAGAGTTTTAGCAGAAGACCAGTCAATAGGATGACTGTGATCTCCTACCCTTTGTGGGCCCATAGCTCCCTTGTGGGCCCCTAGCTCCCTTGCAGTGCTCCTCTTTCTTAGTCTTTGACTCCACTACTACTATTACCACTTGTACCACTACTTCTCTTCTTCCTTTCCTACTACCTCTCATGTCCCGTCCCTGTCTGCTGGCCTATATATACTCCCTCCTTCTCTCCTTTTTGTTAGTGTGACTGTAAATTGCTTTACCACAAAAAAAAAAACGAAATATTCGGATTAACTGGCTGTGTGGATAAAGTACTGTGTACTCTGGTGTTGACTTTACAGGTTTAAATCCTGATATGGACTCAGAGATTAAATATATATATATATATATATATATATATATATATATATATATATATATATATATATATATATTATAAAAGTCGTCCGGTTCCCACCGTGGCAGGTGACACCCAAAAAAAAAAAAAAAAAAAAAAAAAACATTCGTCATCATTCAACACTTTCACCATCACTCATACATAATCACTGTCTTTGCAGAGGCGCTCAGATACGACAGTTTAGAAGTCCCTCCAAACTGAAAATATCCTAAACCCCTCCTTTAAAGTGCAGGCGTTGTACTTCCCATTTCCAGGACTCAAGCCCGGCTAACCGTTTTCGTTGAATTCCTTCACTAAATCTTACCCTGCTCACACTCCAACAGCTCATCAGGCGCTCAAAACCATTCGTCTCCATTCAATACTATCTAACACGTTCACGCACGCTTGCTGGAAGTCCAAGCCTCTCGCCCACAAAACCTCCTTTACCCCCTCCCTCCAACCTTTTCGTGGAGGACTCCTACCCCGCCTTCCTTTCCCAACACATTTATACGCTCTCCAAATCATTCTACTCTGCTCCGTTCTCTCTAAATGACCAAATCCCACACACACACATACACACACACACACACACACACACACACACACACACACACACACACACACAGCAACAAAATGCAAGGAGGCAGAGGAGAGGTTTGTTCCCAAGGGAAACAGAAATAATGGGAAGAACAGAACGAGTCCTTGGTTCACCCAAAGGTGTAGGGAGGCAAAAACTAGGTGTACTAGAGAATGGAAAAGGTACAGAAGACAGAGAACTCAGGAAAATAAAGAAATCAGCCGAAGAGCCAGAAACGAATATGCACAGATAAGAAGGGAGGCTCAGAGACAATATGAAAATGACATAGCATCAAAAGTAAAGACTGACCCGAAGCTGTTGTACAGCCACATCAGGAGGAAAACAACAGTCAAGGACCAGGTAATCAGACTGAGGAAGGGTGATGGGGAATTCACAAGAAACGACCGAGAGGTATGTCAGGAGCTCAACACAAGATTTAAAGAGGTATTTACAGTGGAAACCAGTAGGACTCCAAGAAATCAGAACAGGGGGGCACACCAGCAAGTGCTGGATGAGGTACAGATAACCAAGGAGGAGGTGAAGAAGCTGCTATGCGAACTTGACACCTCAAAGGCGGTGGGACCAGACAACATCTCTCCATGGGTCCTTAAAGAGGGAGCAGAGATATTGTGTGAGCCATTAACAAAGATCTTCAACACATCATTTGAAACTGGGCAACTCCCTGAGGTATGGAAAATGGCAAATGTAGTCCCAATTTTTAAAAAGGGAGACAGACATGAGGCACTAAACTACAGACCTGTATCTCTAACGTGTATAGTATGCAAGGTCATGGAGAAGATCATCAGGAGGAGAGTGGTGGGGCACCTGGAAAGAAACAAGTGTATAATTGACAACCAGCACGGTTTCAGGGAAGGAAAATCCTGTGTCACAAACCTACTAGAGTTTTATGACAAGGTGACAGAAGTAAGACAAGAGAGAGAGGGGTGGATCGACTGCGTATTTTTGGACTGCAAGAAGGCTTTCGACACAGTTCCTCACAAGAGGTTACTGCAAAAGCTAGAGGACCAGGCACACATAACAGGAAAGGCACTGCAATGGATCAGAGAATATCTGACAGGGAGGAAACAACGAGTCATGGTACGCGACGAGGTGTCAGAGTGGGCGCCTGTGACAAGCGGGGTTCCACAGGGGTCAGTCCTAGGACCTGTGCTGTTCTTGGTATACGTGAACGACATAACGGAAGGGATAGACTCAGAAGTGTCCTTGTTTGCAGACGATGTGAAGTTAATGAGAAGAATCGAATCGGACGAGGATCAGGCAGGACTACAAAGAGATCTGGACAGGCTACAAGCCTGGTCCAGCAACTGGCTCCTTGAATTTAACCCTGCCAAATGCAAAGTCATGAAGATTGGGGAAGGGCAAAGAAGACCGCAGACACAATATAGTTTAGATGGCCAAAGACTGCAAACCTCACTAAAGGAAAAAGATCTGGGGGTGAGTATAACACCGAGCATATCTCCTGAGGCGCACATCAATCAGATAACTGCTGCAGCATACGGGCGCCTGGCAAACCTACGGATAGCGTTCCGATACCTCAGTAAGGATTCGTTTAAGACTCTGTACACCATCTACGTCAGGCCCATACTGGAGTATGCAGCACCAGTTTGGAATCCACACCTAGTCAAGCACGTCAAGAAATTAGAGAAAGTGCAAAGGTTTGCAACAAGACTAGTCCCAGAGCTACGGGGATTGTCCTATGAAGAAAGGTTGAGGGAAATCGGCCTGACGACACTGGAGGCCAGGAGGGTCAGGGGAGACATGATAACGACATATAAAATACTGCGCGGAATAGACGAGGTGGACAAAGACGGGATGTTCCAGAGATGGGACACAGACACAAGAGGTCACAATTGGAAGTTGAAGACTCAGATGAATCAAAGGGATGTTAGGAAGTATTTCTTCAGTCATAGAGTAGTCAGGCCATGGAATAGCCTAGAAAGTGATGTGGTGGAGGCAGGAACCATACATAGTTTTAAGGCGAGGTATGATAGAGCTCATGGGGCAGGGAGAGAGAGGACCTAGTAGCAATCAGCGAAGAGGCGGGGCCAGGAGCTGTGACTCGACCCCTGCAACCACAAATAGGTGAGTACAAATAGGTGAGTACACACACACTTCCACACAAGAGATTGGTGCAAAAACTGGAGGACCAAGCAGGGATAACGGGGAAGGCACTACAATGGATCAGGGAATACTTGTCAGGAAGACAGCAGCGAGTCATGGTACGTGGCGAGGTGTCAGAGTGGGCACCTGTGACCAGCGGGGTCCCACAGGGGTCAGTCCTAGGACCAGTGCTGTTTCTGGTATTTGTGAACGACATGACGGAAGGAATAGACTCTGAGGTGTCCCTGTTTGCAGATGACGTGAAGTTGATGAGAAGAATTCACTCGATCGAAGACCAGGCAGAACTACAAAGGGATCTGGACAGGCTGCAGACCTGGTCCAGCAATTGGCTCCTGGAGTTCAATCCCACCAAGTGCAAAGTCATGAAGATTGGGGAAGGGCAAAGAAGACCGCAGACGGAGTACAGTCTAGGGGGCCAGAGACTACAAACCTCACTCAAGGAAAAAGATCTTGGGGTGAGTATAACACCAGGCACATCTCCTGAAGCGCACATCAACCAAATAACTGCTGCAGCATATGGGCGCCTAGCAAACCTCAGAACAGCATTCCGACATCTTAATAAGGAATCATTCAGGACCCTGTACACCGTGTACGTTAGGCCCATATTGGAGTATGCGGCACCAGTTTGGAACCCACACCTAGCCAAGCACGTAAAGAAACTAGAGAAAGTGCAAAGGTTTGCAACAAGACTAGTCCCAGAGCTAAGAGGAGAGGTTAAGGGAAATCAACCTGACGACATTGGAGGACAGGAGAGATAGGGGGGACATGATAACGAAATACAAAATACTGAGAGGAATTGACAAGGTGGACAAAGACAGGATGTTCCAGAGATTGGACACAGTAACAAAGGGACACAGTTGGAAGCTGAAGACACAGATGAATCACAGGGATGTTAGGAAGTATTTCTTCAGCCACAGAGTAGTCAGTAAGTGGAATAGTTTGGGAAGCGATGTAGTGGAGGCAGGATCCACACATAGCTTTAAGTAGAGGTATGATAAAGCTCACGGCTCAGGGAGAGTGACCTTGTAGCGATCAGTGAAGAGGCGGGGCCAGGAGCTCGGACTCGACCCCCGCAACCTCAACTAGGTGAGTACAACTAGGTAAGTACACACACACACACACACACACACACACATATATATATATATATATATATATATATATATATATATATATATATATATATATATATATATATATATTAATTACTCTCTAGAGCAACTTATGCCGCAGAATTTATTAATTAAAGAACCATTAAATAATCTGGGATTATTCGTCTATAAATTGCAAAACAAAGATATTTCTAATTAAAAAATAAATCAGTATGCCAGTGAAATGAGAATGAACCTTTAACCAGTGCATGACCCAGTTTTAGCGTGCTGGTATAACAGGGTTGTGCTGTAGCTAAGTGCAGGGCGAAAGTAAATAAATAGTTGGCGGTAAAGCTTTATTTTGTGTCTGGGGAGGACGGCCACGAAGACTGTCTGGGGAGGACGGCCACGAAGACTGTCTGGGGAGGACGGCCACGAAGACTGTCTGGGGAGGACGGCCTGGAAGACTGGGGAAGACGGCCGGGAAGACTGTCTGGGGAGGACGGCCGGGAAGACTGTCTGGGGAGGACGGCCACGAAGACTGTCTGGGGAGGACGGCCACGAAGACTGTCTGGGTAGGACGGCCACGAAGACTGTCTGGGGAGGACGGCCACGAAGACTGTCTGGGTAGGACGGCCAGGAAGACTGTCTGGGGAGGATGGCCACGAAGACTGTCTGGGGAGGACGGCCACGAAGACTGGGGAGGACGGCCGGGAAGACTGTCTGGGGAGGACGGCCACGAAGACTGTCTGGGGAGGACGGCCACGAAGACTGTCTGGGGAGGACGGCCACGAAGACTGTCTGGGGAGGACGGCCGGGAAGACTGTCTGGGGAGGACGGCCGGGAAGACTGTCTGGGGAGGACGGCCACGAAGACTGTCTGGGGAGGACGGCCGGGAAGACTGTGGAGGACGGCCAGGAAGACTGTCTGGGGAGGACGGCCGGGAAGACTCTGGGGAGGACGGCCGGGAAGATTGTCTGGGGAGGACGGCCGGGAAGACTGTCTGGGGAGGACGGCCGGGAAGACTGTCTGGGGAGGACGGCCGGGAAGACTGTCTGGGGAGGACTGCCACGAAGACTGTCTGGTGAGGACGCCCAGGAAGACTGTCTGGGGAGGACGGCCAGGAAGACTGTCTGGGGAGGACGGCCACTAGGACTGTCTGGGGAGGACGGCCGGGAAGACTGGGAGGACGGCCACGAAGACTGTCTGGGGACGACGGCCGGGAAGACTGTCTGGGGACGACGGCCGGGAAGACTGTCTGGGGACGACGGCCGGGAAGACTGTCTGGGGACGACGGCCGGGAAGACTGTCTGGGAAGGACGGCCGGGAAGACTGGGGAGGACGGCCGGGAAGACTGTCTGGGGAGGACGGCCGGGAAGACTGTCTGGGGAGGACGGCCGGGAAGACTGGGGAGGACGGCCGGGAAGACTGTCTGGGGAGGACTGCCGCGAAGACTGGGGAGGACGGCCACGAAGACTGTCTGGGGAGGACGGCCAGGAAGACTGTCTTGGGAGGACGGCCGGGAAGACTGTCTGGGGAGGACGGCCAGGAAGGCTGTCTGGGGAGGACGGCCGGGAAGACTGTCTGGGGAGGACGGCCACGAAGACTGTCTGGGGAGGACGGCCGGGAAGACTGTCTGGGGAGGACGGCCGGGAAGACTGTCTGGGGAGGACGGCCAGGAAGACTGTCTGGGGAGGACGGCCGGAAAGACTGTCTGGGGAGGACGGCCACGAAGACTGTCTGGGGAGGACGGCCGGGAAGACTGTCTGGGGAGGAGGACCCGGGAGACTGTCTGAGAAGGACGGCCGGGAAGACTGTCTGGGGAGGAGGACCCGGGAGACTGTCTGGGAAGGACGGCCGGAAAGACTGGGGAGGACGGCCGGGAAGACTGTCTGGGGAGGACGGCCGGGAAGACTGGGGAGGACGGCCGGGAAGACTGTCTGGGAAGGACGGTCGGGAAGGCTGTCTGGAAATGACGGTCGGGAAGACTGGAAAGGACGGTCGGGAAGACTGTCTGGAAAGGACGGTCGGGAAGACTGTCTGGAAAGGACGGTCGGGAAGACTGTCTGGGAAGGACGGTCGGGAAGGCTGTCTGGACAGGACGGTCGGGAAGGCTGTCTGGAAAGGACGGTCGGGAAGACTGTCCGGGAAGGACGGTCGGGAAGGCTGTCTGGAAAGGACGGTCGGGAAGACTGTCTGGGAAGGACGGTCGGGAAGGCTGTCTGGAAAGGACGGTCGGGAAGGCTGTCTGGAAAGGACGGTCGGGAAGACTGGGAAGGACGGTCGGGAAGACTGTCTGGGAAGGACGGTCGGGAAGACTGTCTGGAAAGGACGGTCGGGAAGGCTGTCTGGAAAGGACGGTCGGGAAGACTGTGAAGTTATTTCCCAAGTCGTAATACAATTTTTTTTTTTCAAGTATAAACCCTGGCATCAGGAGTATCGAGTCTGTCTCACGGTCACCGGACGAAAGTTCGACTCTCCACCACTCCTTGCACTAAATGAATGACAGGTTTATCGCTTCATATAAATATATTAAGCAATAATCCAGGCGAAAAGGAAAACCTTACAAATGCCCAGTCCATATATTCCTACTGGAAGCTAAGTTTGTGTTTATCTTCCGTTCAGGTTGCCTTCTCTCCATACATGCCAAGTCCTCATCCAGTTTACGATCATCCGAGGCCGTATAAGTTGCAAATATTTAAGTCCATCGATGTTAAGAATAACGTATGTGTTAGAGTCTACTAAAACTTTGATAATTCATTTACTTCGGAAATTTCAAACCTAAGTCTCCACGAGCCAACACGTGCCAAACCGCGGCAGGCCAGGATTCGACCCCACGACACATTGTCCCGCCTCAAGAGACAACACAACGTACGTGTCACCCTATCCACTCCGCCATCGATCTTACAAACAACATGAGCCTAGCGAACTAGACTTGTTTCATGTTGCGAGGAAACTTGTGGCAGCGGATATTCAAGGATCAGTTTCAGCCTCCTCCTGTTTGAATACCCTCCTCAACAAGCAGTCTATATAGCAATGAAACCACGAAACAAGTTGTATGTATATATATATATATATATATATATATATATATATATATATATATATATATATATATATATATATATATATATATATATATATATATATATATATATGGGGTCAAGAGAGGTAATTTCAAGTGCAGAGGGGCAGAACCACAACTTTTATAATTGCATAACGAATTTTAACGAGTGCAGACATATCAGCAGTAAAAAGAATGTACACACACGTTGATGTTGTGAATCTACGACAGTTGATGTCACCAACACTGTCATCCGTAACACCGGTAGCTACATTATTTCGGAAGTTTGGCTAAAGTGATTCTTCCTCGAAAAGAAACTGCCATTACATTACTGCCATGTAAGTAGCGACCTGATCCCTTCCCTTTCATCACCACCACATGTCTAATGGTTATTCACGTCTCTGTGTTGGACTGATGAAGGTTCTGTGAGTGATACCCCTCTGCAGAAAGCTTGTACAACACCTGTCTCTTATTTATATACGAGTATTTATCGTGAGGATTGATAATGTACTCGCTATGGGAACCAGTGATATTCTCGCTATGAGAACCCATGATGTAATCACCAGAACCCATGATGTACTCGCTGTGGGAACCTATGATATACTCGCTAGAAGAACCCGTGATGTACACACTATGAGAACCTAGTATGTAAAATGAGGGCCCATAATGTATTATGAGGAACTATGATGCACTCATTATCAGAACTCATGAAATACAAATTTTGAAGACCAACGATGTACCCGGTATGAGGATAGATGGTGAGTGAGAGAGAGGAAGGGGAAATGAATTGCTCGAAGCTTTAAAACTGCAAGAAAGATTTTAGAAAGCGTAGTAAAACAAAATTGTAAAATAACTGGGAAGACGGAAGTACAGCAATGAACAAATTCAGATGAGAGGAACGAGGGGGCGAGAAAGAATTAAAACAGGCTAAATGTAGAAGGAAGCAGAGGAAGGGGAAAATTAATGGAAGTACTTGGAGACCATTACAATATGATAGAGAAAAGGGAAGAAATGATATATAAGAGATTGCATTATCAAGAATGAAACTTGAGAGAAAGTAAGGGGAGAGAGAGAGAGAGAGAGAGAGAGAGAGAGAGAGAGAGAGAGAGACAGAGAGAGACGGGGGAGTATGAATGCTCATGTAGAAAGAAGTTGAAACTATCACTGGAATATACTATGACGTGATCTCTTATTTTTAACTTACATAAAAACAGAGATCCGTTAGGATAGCGTATATATATATATATATATATATATATATATATATATATATATATATATATATATATATATATATATATAATATAGTAACCACGTGGTATTTGATCAGTAGCCCGCCTCATTGTGAGAGAAAATTCACAACGCTCTAACCCACTGGGCTATACAATTAAACAAAGATCACGCACCCAGCCGAGCTAGGTGTTGTACGGTGATCAGAGGACATACGATGGTGTGTCTGCCTCAGAACTAACTTCATTCTACTCCCCGTTCGGTGTACTAACCTCCACAAGCAGTATAGTATATAGTATTGTAACTACTTGTTCGTGGTTGCAATACTATATATATAAAATACTCATCTCTTCAATGCTCCATCGATTTCTGATTAGTATTGTGTGTGTGTGTGTGTGTGTGTGTGTGTGAGAGAGAGAGAGAGAGAGAGTGTGTGTTTGTGTGTGTGAGCGAGTGAGAGAGCGAATGAGTGAGCAAGTGAGTTAGCGAGTGAGCAAGTGACTGAGTGACTGTTTCAGCAACCCAGTTATTAATCCTCTCCTTATATATATATATATATATATATATATATATATAGATATATATATATATATATATATATATATATATATATATATATATATATATATATATATATATAAAATATAGGGAAGTACCACCTCTAGAACTGTCGAAGGGACCCTCATCCTCAGAGAAAAGAATAAACTTGCTTCAGGGAAAACTTAAGCTTCTCCCTGAAGCTGTTTGAGAATTTTCTCCTACCACCCCCTATATTTCAAGTATGTTTTATTTAAAGACAAAATACATTGGCCAAACATTCACAAAAATACAACAGAAAATAAAACAACATAGGTAACTCAGAGCTACATCTCGAATACTTCGTCCAGCTCCCCTGCGGTGGGCCGCGTGCCCAGAATGCTGCAGGCATTTCCTCTCTGGATCGCAACACTGAGTCTCTGAAAGAGGAAGCTGGTCGCCCTGTGGTCCTTGGTTTATATGATGAGCTTTTCACCTAGCTCTTTGAGGAACTTTAGAGCACACTTTCCCAATGCTCCAAGGGTCTCCGACCCTATTGGAATGAAGTTATAGCAAGGGGCAAGGTCTTCATATTTTCGGATCTTCTGGGTCTCCCTGTGGCTGGCAGCTCCACCCTCTTCCACTACAGAGTATGGCAAGTAGGTGTCTGCCAATGTGGCAGCACAGGTGTAGTCCCAGGCAATCTGCTTTCCATCCTTCCAGGGTAGCATAGTGGCTCCATCAGGACGCTTTTGACTTCCATCAGACCTCTGTACTTGGGGTTCCCGTTGAGCTGGGCAACGGGCTGTGGCGAGGCTTCTCTTTATGATATCATTGACCTCCTCATGTCTGGCATACTTCCCTTCTGCTGTGTGACACACGAGACCATGAAGTCCGAATTGATCAGCTGTCGCCCTGCCGCAAATACACCTATGTTCGGTGAAGATGGGGGCGGCTAGGCGAAGAGCAACACCAATCCGAATGGCCTGTGGGTCGAGACGGGTGCCCAGGGAGGAATTGGGAACAGCTAACAGGAAATCTCCTGAGTGTGGTGCCTTCACTGCCAGGAGACGAGCTTTGTTCTTTCCTGAAGCATTGGAAAGCATTGTGTTGGCGATTTTTTCCATGATCGGTTTGTCCCAGTGGGACTGTTTGTGCTGTTTGGGAGGAGCTGGTCTACTGGAGGAGTCTCTAAGGGTGTCCCACCGAATCGCTGCTTCAGTAAACCTGGGGTCTTGAGCTCCTACCACATCTCTCAAGCGTTCGGGCACTATCTTCTTGACTAATGCACTGGAAGCCAAACACGAAGACAGGAAAGCAGGTAAAGCAACATGCGTTGCTTTACGCACCCCTATACCTCCCAGTCGCACTGGGAGGGTTGCCTGATCCCATTGCTCATCCTCTAGTGACAGGTTCAGTGCCTTTTTAAAAGTTGATCTCAGGTGTGCGTCATATTCATCGAGTTTTGGGTTGTCAAAAGAGGGTGCACACCTCAAGAAGTAAGTGAGTCTTGGCATAGTAAGACACCTTGTGAGGAGATACAGAGCATCATGGGCATCAAGATCGCTTATTCTCTCCTCCATTCTCATCAGGTCATTCAATTTGTCCCTGAGGACAGTATCGATGGCCTGATGACCCAGCGGTGCCCCCAAGAGTTGGACGGAGTTGTAGTTGAGACTTCTGGGAGGATTCTTCTCTCAGCATTGATTATTTCCTG